>NC_134042.1:28918239-29251305 GCF_965140245.1 Athene noctua | reverse complement strand
AGATAACAAACATTAGAGAGAGTGTGTGGTTTCAAGTTGCAATCCTGTCCCACTGAGAAAATCTGAGGAGCTTCTAAATTTACAGAAATAACCCTAAACTGACTTTACTGTTCTATATCATGGTACATGCAGAGGTCATAATGATTACTACCACACGCCTTCTTCCACAGACTAAGACCATTCTCACATGACGGAATCTTCTGGTGATGGGAGGTTTTCAACTGCATGCCTGATTAAATGCTGCCTCCCCAAATTCTTGGATAACAGGAATTAAATTTTAATGCACTTAATCCAGTTGACACTTTTTCATAAGGCCTTTCCCCCCTCCATCTCATATGTTATAAATGACCAATTACCTAATCTGAGGTAATGCTGGCTTTGGTCAAGGCTAATGAAGACACGGTGGGTGAGATCCTGCTTGCAGCACAGAGTCCCATTAGGAAAAGATTAATCACTTTCTAATTTATAATCCCCCATTTCGGCTCCAAACAGCTAGAAGGCAGAGAAAGAGGCATCCATCACATTAACCAAATAATACAGCAAATGCTTGGCACTTGATCAGCAGTAGGGTACTCTCCTGACAGGAAGAGGAAGACTGCAAAATGAAGAGCAACAGCGGCTCTCCAAGGTTACTTAGGGACAAGATCCCCGCACAAGAAGTAGGACAGGGAAGTACTCCCAGCTAACACTTTGGATTTGTACTTCAGGAGAGAGGGCTGCATCGGTCCTGAGAAGGAAGTATATTATACTGTGTTTTATATTACCTTTTCAAGGAAGTAAAAATATTGTCTCAACTCACGTGTATGTAATCAGCTGAAGGAAATCAGAAAGGAATAGTCTCAAGCTATGTAGAATCAAACAAACCTCCAGCTATTTACTCTTACTGCGTACTTCCAGAGCGTCAGGAAAAACTTAGGCAATGGTGTAGTGCTATCCTTCTCTCTACATTCAGACAATATTCATTGCTGTCCAATGTTCATTCACAAAATAACTCTTTCTCTTCAATGAAGTTAGAATGCATGGGTACCACAGAGCCAAAGGTTTATTTGCTGCAACAACAAGGTCTAACTCTGAGTGGCTATACCTCATACCAGAGATACCTAGAACTAACCTTCATGACAGCAAGTCACTCCATTACTAAATTCTTCCTCAAAGAAAGAACAATTTCTTTTGTGAACTGAGGCAAAGGGATTGATGGTGGGAGGAGGGGAGACATTCCTAGAAAATTTGCCTTCTGACTGATTACATACTAATGCTGTGCAATTACTAGAAAGCAGTACCAGAAGGGATAAGGAAATAATCTGCCTCTTCTATCGCCCTACCTTTACCACCAGAAATCATCAGACCATTAAAAACGGAGCAGATACATAGTTGTTTGGGGTTTGGGGGTTGTGGTTTGTTGTTTAGGGTTTTTTTTAATTGCTGGGTTCTTCAAGGGGTTGTTTTAGCACTGCCTTAATCATCACTACTGTCAATGACCATTAAATTTCCTTCATTTAAACAGTGCAAATCCTTCCTTCTCATCCAGAGATGCTCCCAGACAACTGAGAAATACTTCAACTGTGACACAGAAGAATTGCTCCTTTACTCTCTTTTTATATATGTATATTCATGCCTCCAGTCACCTTCCTTGCTAAATCTTCTCAGGTTTTAAGGTCCCTCAGCATCCTTGCCCAGCTGATAGAAATAGTTTCCTGTTCTATTTATGAGATAACTTACAAACTCTATTCATGCAATCAGGAACAGTTCCTATGATGTCAGAGAAAAGCTGAAATAGAATCCCCCAAAACTGGTACAGGTATGGCAAGAGATAGAAAACACAGATTTTTTTTCAGCTGTGTTTAGTCATATCATATTTAGCCTCTCATGGTGCTGGAGTAAGCAAACATCAAGAGGTCCATTTAGTTTGCAAAGTAGGAGGACATTCCCATGCAGTCTGAACTTAGCCATTTTTAAACAGTTTAGCTCTGTCTTTACCAGGCTTCTTTACTGCTGATCAGTAAATATGCAGGTGAAACATTTTAGGTTCATTTCTTCTGAAGCAAAGGGCAGACAAGAGTAGCAAAAGAATCCTCTACTTGGACTCTGAACAGTGAAACAAAAACTCAGATGGTGATCCTCCACAGCTGCCTTCTGGAGTAGAAAGTACCTGCTTGAACTGCCACCAACTCTAATAGGTAAGTGGCAAATTGTGAAAAAATAATGGAAGAAAATCCATACAGAAAGCTAAAGTGGCAGGCAGAGCTTTAAAATTTTATTTGACTGAAATCTTTGCAAATCTAAGGGGTGTATGTAACACCAACATTAGGCACAAGAGAATAAGAAACTTAATTCCGGAGTATGAAATTGCTTTTTGAAAGAGTTTTGGAAAAAAGCTTTAAATTAGGCTTTCGGAAGCTCCTGTCCCACAACTGTTTTCAAATTCTTTTCTAAATGCTTAACCCTTTATTTTACTAAAATAAACTTCATTTTTTCTTCTTCTTAAAGCTTATTAATAAGCATGTCTTTAGATTAACTGACCAACACTGAGCATGCTTTTCTAAGAACCAGTGAGGAACTTGCACAGTATGCCCATCTAACTTCAAATATACATTTTCAGGTTCTCGAGCTGTGTCTGCAATGACGCTTACCAAACAGCATACAGAAGACTCAGAAGGACCTAAGATTATACCTACTTGTAATACAAAACAGTGTAGTTCAGTTGAGCTCATGGACAGATGAATGGCTAAAGCAAAGACACTAGCACATGAATTGCAGCAACCCAGGAGGCGGCCTCCACAACTTCCCATTTATTACTAACAAGGGAAAGCCTTAGTCAGAATTTGCTCCTACCGGTTGCAGGGGACAGAGTTCTAACTTCCATGTAGAAAGGAAGCAGTTAAATAAGTGCCAGGACTAACATCACATTAAAAGAGAAACCTTGGCTTTTCTCAGAGAGTCCAGCAGAACTCTGCCATGGGATATTTCTTGGATCAAAAGGGAGCAGACAGCTTTACTGCCCAGGCCAGAAGGTTCAAGGCACAGGAGGACTGTGGGACTTGCTCTGCCCTTCTTTCATAAGACAAATAGTCATTTGCTCTAAGAAGGTTTTTCCTTTACTTTGGTGTGTGAAACAGAAAATAATTATCAGGTGGATTCATCAGAGTGATTCAGATATGTCTTTGGAGATTACTTTAGCTGATCATGCTTGCTGGAGTTTTTCTTGTGCTGCTGAGCAACTGAAATCATGGAATTTCTGGTACCAAGGACCTTCCTATTACAGTTAGGAAGAGGTATTTCCACTATCAGGTTTACAAGTTTTACAGCTTTCTGAGAACATCTGAGCTTAACCTTTGTTTTCTGTGAGGACTAGCATTAACTAAACATCAACCAAGTCAAAGAATGCAAAGGGCAAATGCCAGACCTCATAAACAGCGGCTTGGTCAAAATTTCCTGTTTGATTCCCTATAAAAAGAAACTACAGTTTTCAGCGCTGAGTAACATTTACTTACCTGGGCAACATAAAAAGCTTATTCAGCTTTTGACCTCTGCTGTAAACACAAGCCCTAATGAGAGCCAAAAGCAGAAGAATTAAAAGCAGAAGAATTGTTCTGTAATTGAAGCTCTTCCTCAAGAACTCTTCAAGATCTCCCTCCAATTCCCCAAAACATCCCTCAACATAAGCTATCTACTTGCCATCAAAGTGTAATGATTTTTATTTTCTCAGAGCCTGAGCCAGATTTGAACCACAGGAAGATATGTAACTAATCCCAAACTAGATAGTCCCTAAAACCTTCCAACTGCCTTTTGAAGAGGAAGGTCCCCTTGACAGGAAAAAGTCTCACCACCTGCTGTAGTTAGCAGTTCCTGGATTGAAAATGTGTATAAGGCACCAGCAGGAAATGCCAAAGGGAACCTAGAGCCCTTAAAAACCAACCAACCAACCAAACACACACAAAAAACCCAAACAAGCAAGCAAACAAGGAGCAAGGGAAAGTTTGCTTAATACTTAACAGTTCAAAAACTCTGTCCCTGGAGAATTCTATTCCTGCTCTGATGTGTCTTCCTACTGTTTAACTGCAAGCTCTGTCGACTCAAAGCTGTGGCTCTGTGCCGGTCCTGGGCTGCCTTCAGAAGGCAGCACAGAGAAAAGACAAAGAACACTTTGCCCCACTCTCTCCCCAAATAGCAAAGTCAGAGAGAGAAGACAGCAACAAAGAAGGAAGTCGGAAGTCTGCATTGTACCAGAGGTGACAGGGTGAGCCAGGACAAAAGCTATACTTGGCTGATGCTATTCTCATTAGATTGACAGTCCCCATACAGAACAGACCATGGTTTGTGCTCTACCTCACCCATGCCCCTGCTGTCACATCCCGAATGCACTTAAGTTCCTGACACATGATCCACTCTGGTCTTCAAAGCTCAGTATAACCCATCTGTAGTAAACATGAGCCACTTAACTGGAACAGCAAGAAGAGTTCAGTTATTTGCTAACATGCATATTTTTGAAGAGGGCAAAGGAAACGACACATTGTACGCAGAAAATACCCTCACACTGTTATCCATAAAGTCTTGGTCATACTTTTCAAAACCCTATGCCTTGAAGCCGTAACTAGTACACCAAGATAAGATATTCCCAGATAAACTTCTGAGGAGGACTTACAGAGAAAAACCAATTAGCGAAGCCCAGCTTTTATTTTTTGCTAAATTTTCATAGTAAAAGAGGCAAGACACTGACTGAGATGCGATGAGAGCCACCACCTCTGAGGTTAAAAATCTCTCTGACGTTTACCTGACCACACTCAGAAGTGTTTCTGAAGTTGTATCTGGGTATTAAAATTTGAGTGAGAAGTCAGAGAACAGCTCTGAACATTGGAACAACTACTATCAACTTCAAAACCTTGCCAGAGGTATCCAGATAAGAAGCTGCTCTTGCCCTGGAGAAGATGCATGACATGTCATTTACATGCCACAGCTCACGAGGACTAATGGCTGTTGGCAGAAACTGAAACTCACGTCCAGAATGTGTCCTGAGCTAAGTGAGCAAGATACAATCCTTACACAATGGTGTAATCAATTGAGTTAGGTCCTAAAGTTCCCAAGCTGAGTGAAATGTAACAGTTATGAAAATTTTAAGATGTGCGTTAGTAGTCCTGTTGAAAGGTATTTGGGTATTTAAAATAAAAAACTCTTACTGACCTGCCCTGGAGTTGCAGCTGTTCTACATTAAACAGGACCAGTTAAAAGGAGTTTAAAAAGTGGGGAGGGAAGTTGGTCTCAGCCTCATTTAGGCATGTAAGGATTTTGTACCTCTTCTCTACTTGTCACCTCCACACCACTTACAGGGATTTGCGACTAAAAATTATAAATCAGGAATCCACTCTCAGTCAGCAGAAAATAAGGAAAGTGCAAGTTCAAGCTTTTGGAAAATGCTAACAACAAAAGTGGGAGGACAAGTGAGGTCAGACTGTTCTTTACAGAAGCAAGAGGGAGTGAGAGGCAGAGCTGTGAAGACACTGAACACGTATCTACAACACATGAAGGTATGCGTGGTAATCAGGAGGCTAAAATGGGAGGCTCCAGTAACACACAACGGGTGAGAAAGCCTTTCACCCCAGGCACCTGTAAAGAAGGAAGCTGTTCTGCAGAACAAATGGAAGTTTTCTATCCATGACTTCAAAAATAACTAATGATTCACTTCTACCACTTTCCACGCTGACATTCAACTCATTTTAGCAATCCAAGGCAAGCTAATACCCTGGCCAGCTTGTGAAAAGTGACTTTTCTTCTTATTCCCCAAGAGTGTCTTTCCACCTTGTGGCAGAAGCTCAGTGGACTTCAGCCTTTTCTAACAACAGCTTCCAATTTTTTCAGTTTCTTGCTTGCAAGGACAGTATCCCAAGACCAGTATTTCTCTACTCCTAACTGAAAGCAGGAGAAATAAAAAACACAAGAGCTCCCAAAACCACAGGTTCCACATAAATAGAAAAGCATATGGTAGGAAAATGAGGAGAGCAAAACTTCTAATTTAGTTTTAGTGACATGATCAGATAAGTTTCAAAGGCTGAAGCCCTGGAACTTTTTGCACAAAACCTAATTAATTAATTAATTAACTAATGTGGAATTAGGAAGACCCCTGCAACATGCAAACAAACATATTCATGACTTAGCAGGCTATCAACAAGGAATGACCACAGATAACAAGACAGTTTCAGCTCTACTGTTTGCTATTTAGTAGGGCTGCTCTGAAACTATGGCATCTTGAAGTAGCCTCCAGAGAGTTTCCTAAGCTCTCTTAAGCCATGGCAAAGCCACAGGACTCAATAAACATTGAGGAACACATAAACTTCAAAGGACTATACAAAGCCTTAGGTGATTTTGAAAAACCTCTTTTTGAGATTAATTGGGAGAGGAGAAAAAGGCAGAGGGAGAGACAGAGATTCTTTCTAAGTTCATTTCAAGTTTTCGTATTCCAAACACCCACCGAGGGCCTGGCAAAAACCAAGCGAAGGATGCCTGGGGTCTGTGGGAACACAGCACCATCTTGTGGAGCGAAGATAAGCGTACGAAACAAGAAATAAGTATTTCAGCACTTCAGACATCTGCAGCTTGGC
Source organism: Athene noctua (assembly GCF_965140245.1). Taxonomy (NCBI): domain Eukaryota; kingdom Metazoa; phylum Chordata; class Aves; order Strigiformes; family Strigidae; genus Athene; species Athene noctua. Next base: position 29,244,712 of record NC_134042.1, on the reverse strand, counting down.
TTTTTGACAGCCTGCTCTTCTAGCAGGTTAACAAATCTATCGAATTTGTGCTTTACAAAAAAAGTTCACTGCAGATCTATAAAGAACAAATGAACAACAAAAAACTCCCTATTTTTATCTCTCAAACTCATCACTGTTAACATAAACAGTGGGGGCCTCTTCAGAAATAGTGTGGGCAGACAACCATCTGTACTGAATGCTATTTGCCAGCAGGCCTAGCGCAGCTGTGAGCACCCTTTTCTTTCAAGTCTGAATCTCCTCTGTTTAAGGTGGGCAAAGAAAACAAGTCTCCAAATATTAAACTTGCCAAGACTAAAGACATATACTTCCATCTGTTCAGTACTAGAAAAGGAAAAAACCCTTTTCCATTTAGAAGGAGGAGTTGGAGGAAACTCAGAAAGACAGCTACTCCACCCTTCCCAGTATTTACTTCCAGACACAATATGAGAGTGAGCAACTTAAGTTACCCAGCTGGTTTACATCTTACTGGTCATAAATAAGAATTTCCTGGTACCAGTGAAAATATGAAACCCTGCTTAGTTTCTCCTTCATTGACTGAACTCAGTTAGAAATTAATCTCTACAACAGAAAGCATTTAAATTTCCTGGCTTCTAAAGGAGGTAGGCAAACGCAGGAGTGTCTGCAGAGGAGGATGTAGTTGATCTCACTTTCTGCTCCATCCCAGGAATTGTGCTATACCTAGTTCCACTTTAGCAAATACTTCCAAGTTTATTCTTATTTCATCCTGGACCCCAGTTTAAAACAGGAAACTTTATGATATACTATCTATGCATTTTGAATAACTCCCACAATGAGTTCAGTACAGGTCTCTCAAGTGTGATATTTGGGCTAAGTATGTTCTCTGGTGTGCCTAAATAAAGCTTAAATTGCTTGATCTAACAATCTTCCATGCACATGAGCCATCAGTAGCAATTCCACAGCCAAGTGGGGATCACAATCACTGCTTCTGAGAACTTCTGCTCATTCACACAGAGCAAGAGCTTGAAACCCAGGTCTGCTCAGTTCATTCTGCACTGGTAACACCAATCCAGTGTTACAACAGCAAAGCAGAAAAATGAGTCTTTGCTGATGTCAGCAGTAACACTGCCTTCTATAACGTGCAGTTGGCTTAGATCCATAATTTAAACCCCGGTGCGCAGGCACTCCTCATGACAGTCTGCATTTCCAAGTGAAAGGCACCTGACTGCTGAAGTCTCTAGCAGTAAAAGAAATACCCGTATTAGCCTTCTGCAGCATTTTGTGGTCTTCAATTATGAGAATATGTGTGACAGATGAACTACTAAAGACACAGATGCTTCTAAGGGACCTACAAACTGTATGATGGATGGCTTGTGATATTGCTATCTATCTTCATCATTTGCCTGAGATCAGCAGGGCAGAAATGTAACAGACAGAAGGTCATTTAGTGCAATCTGAAAGAGAAAAAAAAAGAAAGGAAAGAAATATGACAGATAGTTATGGGAAGCCAGCAAACCTGACACCAGCTTTGCTGTGGCCAAGCACTGCAATCAGGTTTCAGACCTGAGACAAGAGGAAGAATAGAGCTTCAATCACACTGCCTTCAAAATCAACATGCCAGAGTCTCTCTGGAAGAAAAAAATTGCTTATATTTGGCAGGTGTATTATTAAGGCCAGAGTCTAGGCAAGACACTCCGGTCTAGAGGTCAGTTATATTATCTGAGACTGTTACTCAATGGACACAAGCACAACTACTCTCAGGTTGACGCTAAAGGCATTTGAACAAAACCACACTATTCATGTAATTTGATCATTCTTGGGGTTTTACTGAAAAGCCTATTACCTTCCACAATCAGAGAAATTCCTTTGCAATCCAAAAAATCTAAGGACAGTGAAAGGCAACTGAAGTCCCACACTCCACTCCCAGTGGTTGCACAGGCCTTGGATGTCAGTATGCAGTGAAACACCTCCACAAAGATAATCAAATCTACCAAAAAATGCTCCCTCTCAAAAAGCTTGTTTCATAGGTACCAAAGCAGCCAGTTTCAATCTGCCCCTCAGGGATCATTATTAAGATAACTGTAATTAAGGTTTTGCATCTAATCCCCAATGTTCCACAGCTGAGATTATTATACCAGCTCCTGGGTAACAAGATTGCAATGTAATAAAGATATGTTCCTATATACAGCTGAACTCCACTGGAGATCAATAGGTAGCCTTCTTCCAATGACAGGCAATAATTAGTACATTAGGCAGCCTCGATAGTGAACAAGAATCTCCTTCAGGACCTCTGATGACTCCTGCCTTTGTTTTCTGTAAGTAATTTCCATTGCAAAAAACGGGAAAACAGGATAAGCATACAAGATATCTCTCTCTCTCCCTCTTACCACAGTCTCCACCCTTATGTAGCCCTAGACTTGAAGGCTCAAAAGCCAGCAAGAGGAAAAAAAAAAAATCTATCACTGCCTGCATCCCTCTGCACACTGACGTTCTCTCAGCTACCTGCACCCTGTAAATATTTTATGACATACATTTGTCCATGTTAATGACTGTAATCTTAAAGGTAGCTTTCAGTAAAATTATATAAAAATATATGTAAGTCTTAAATACAAAACAAATAGGCATATTTGATATATGGACTCAGAATCCCACACCAGATTTTGATCTCCCAATACTGGCATAAATCGCAAGTTATTTCATTGAAATATCAAATAAATTATTTTGTATTTATAAATAAGTGTTACTGCAAACAAAGTCTAGTCCATAAAACACAAAGACCAACTTCAATCTCCTTATATCTGTTCTCACCCATTAATGCAGGCTCCTCTTTGCAAACTGTTCTCTGTGTAGGCAGCCTGAGAAATAAACAATAATCACCTTGAGAACCCTACAGGAATAAGAAGGCAATACAGCGTGTGCTACAACATACAACTCCATGTTGTCTGGGAAAGCACTACGTGAACCCTATCCCATCTCATTAACACCATTACACTCCACTTATCACACATCAGACCTACGAGCAATGGCTTGAAAGCACAGATATCTAACTCGGTTGGATACTGCAAAGATGGGAGAGCACACAAAACATGGTTGGGGAGAAAAAATGTACCAAAGACTACTGTAAGCCAGAGCTTCCAGGCAGGACATTAGGCCCAACATGAGGATTACATTTTCATAATCCATAGTGCCCATTTCAGCAAATTTGTACAGAAATGGAGGCAACAATCAAAGCCACCTGTGCTTTCACCTGGATTGGTGACTGGGGTATCCTGTTGCAGATCAACACCAACAGCTGCATGATTAACAGGCTTTTGCAATCATTTTCCCATCTCTGCAGAAGTACAGGTACCATCTGCATACCATGTGGCATCCAAAACACCTCATGTTGATAAAACCGCAGCTGGTGAGAGATTCATATAGAGTATTTGGCCAATACAATTGATGACAGAAGTTTCATAGCGTTATATATATATATATATATATATATACAAAAAAAAAAAGGCACTAAAAACTTAAAAGAATGGTCCTCAAGCTCAGGGTGACTTTTGCCTACAAAATCCGATGCTACGTACATTTGCCATCAGCTTCCAAATTCAGTAGTGTACCATCTTCTGTGGAGAAGCTGATATAAGAATAAAAGAATCTTTAAAGAGTGAAATTGATGGTTGAAGCCTATTCTTGAGTTTTTACATTTACGGCTTCTTAAAGCAAATATGAACATGTACAGAATGCTACAAGGAAAATGCTACATTTAAAATTAATCAAATCCTTGTTACACTTGACTATTTAGAACACTTAATTTATTACCTTATATTTAGTAGAAAGATGTGCTTAGAGATCATCATTGGAAGATAGAGCTTGGGGTGACAGAACAAACAGAAACTCCTATTTTGATGTACCACATTTCTGTTACTCCTGTCAACTTACATCAATGTCTTATCAGAGATCACACCCTGGGTGTGTCATTACTAAAAGAACAGTTTCGGAGGCCAGATCTTTCATTGGGCAGAATACCCAGGACATTACCACTCACTCAGCTACTTATAATATGAAAAGCAATAATCATTGCTACGACTACCAGATAGTATCATGTCTATTGACTCAAAGAGAGCAGAGATCACAAGGAACAAAATTATGGCAAGAGCCTTCTGTGACGTGTTTATGAAAATGGCATAGATGCTGAGCAGTGTCAGGAAGAGAATTAAGTAACTGCTTGAACTGCTCAAAGGTTGATAACAGAAGCTGTAATCACTGCCACCTGTAAAAAGTCTCACTCCTTCCATCCTATTGAAGTCTGTAGCACGGCTGGACCATAGCTTATGTGCTGACAGCAGCCAGGTGTGCACAGATATCAGTGACTGATTGCAGCTCTCATCCTAAATGGTCCTTCTGCCAAGCTGTTGAAGCAATTGTAATTAAATTACTCACTAGAGACCTAGCTGCATTTTGGGGATCACAAAAGGATAAAGTTGGCTAGCTTTCACAACTGAAAAAAAAAGGAAAGGCTTCTGTCAGGGCACCTTGAGAAGTGGAAAGGTGCAGAAGAAGCAATTCCAAAAAGCACTTGTCACTCAAATTCCCTCTTTCTCACCCAAACCAGGGGCACCCAATTCCTCCCTCTGATGTTGACAACACTACCCATACTGGATTGCTCCCAAAGGGACATGAGGCAAGCAAGCTCTTGATCTGCAGCCTGATCTAATGTTTTACAGCTGTTACTCAAGGAAGGGGAAATGCCCTTCAGTACACAGAAAAGCAAACAACATTCTTAAACCACTCAAGTACTAAAGCAATTATGTAGTGGGTTATTAACTAAGCATCAGAAAAGTATATGGTGCTTTAATAAGAAGTAGCACTAGAGCCTTGCCCTAAGGATGTTACACTTCTTGGAGTTGCAGAGCAAATGAAAGGAAACAGTGATAAGAAGGGTAAAAGCAGGGTTCACAGCCCAAATCACAATGGTACAAATTACAACATATACTAAAGTACACAGCTGCATTTCCCTGCCCTTTTATCCTAATTCTCAGAGCATAAGGTCATTCAGAGACAGAAGAGACCAAAGGCTTAGGGTAAGAACTGAAAATGAGCCATCAGCCAGAAAACACTAGTTACAGTAGAGGGTAAGTAAAAGAGCACTGAGTAAGCAAGGGCAAAGCATGAGGGAAGTAAGAAGGCGGCAGGGTGCCTGACCTGCTGTAATAAAGTATGATTCACTCAAGATAAATCAGAGGTGACTCTTGCTTCACATAGGGCAGATGTCTCTGTAGTATCAAAGGCAAATCCCTAAGCGTGCTGATATTTAAACAGCTGACTGGTTTAGCCATGCATGACTAATGAAGTCTATGGAGATTTATTTTCTACACACTAGCAACCTCTTGCTCTCTGACTCAGTAAGTGATAAGCTGGGCACATTAGAAATGAATGGGTGATAATTAAACATGAACAATGAATAGGGTTTCTGTAAGTAAATCAAGCTGAGCATGCTGGCATTGACATTAAGGGAGGTCATGAAGTCTGGACAAAAATTGGCTCAGATGGTGAAAAACACAGAATACTAAGGGAGAGGGAATGGGGTCCATCTCTCAACTGGGGGTCTGAATCCTGCCAGGGAGAGCGCTGTAACTGATCAGTGGCACAGACAAAACAAGAGTGGAGTGCAAATGATTCATAAGAGCATCAGAATAAAGCCATCACCATACAGTAACAGTTACTACTTTAGCTATTTGCCCTGCTAGTAGTCTCTTCTAATTACTATTGTGCCACACACTTTAAGCAGGGGTGAGGGAAGCTTGGTTCTGTCACAGCATTTTTGCAAGCTAGTCTAGAATATCACAGAATCATAGAACGGTTTGGGTTGGAAGAAACCTTAAAGACCATTCAGTTCCAGCCCCCCTGCCACAGGCAGGGACACCTTCCACTAGACCAGCTTGCTCAAAGCCCCGTCCAACCTGGCCTTGAACACTGCCATGGAGGGGGCAGCCACAACCTCCCTGGGCAAACTGTCCAGTGCCTCACCACCCTCACAGTAAAGAATTTCTTCCTTACATCTGAACTAAATCTGCCATCTTTCAGTTTAAAACTGTTACCCCTCATCCTATTGCTACACTCCCTGATAAAGAGACTCTCCCCATTTTTTCCGTAAGTCCCCTTTAAGTACTGGAAGGCCACTATAAGGTCTCCCCAGAGCCTTCTCTTCTCCAGCCTGAACAACCCCAACTCTCTCAGCCTGCCCTCATAAAGGAGGTGCTCCAGCCCCCCAGTCAGTTTTGTGACCCTCCTCTGGACTTGCTCGAGTAGGTCCACGTCCTTCTTATGTTGGGGGCCCCAGAGCTGTACACAGCACTCCAGGTGGGGTCTCATGACAGTGGAGTAGAGGGGGAGAATCCCCTACCTCGACCTGCTGGCCACACTTCTCTTGATGCAGCCCAGGATACAGTTGGCTTTCTGGGCTGTGAGTGCACATTGCTGGGTCATAGTTTTCCATCCACTACTACTGCCAAGTCCTTCTCCGCAGGGCTGCTCTCAATCCAATCTCCACCCATCCTGTATTTGTGCTTGGTATTGCCTCAACCCACGTGTAGGATCTTGCACTTGGCCTTGTTGAATGTCATGGGGTTTTCACGAGCCCACGCCTCAAGCCTGCCAAGGTCCCTCTGGATGGCACATCCCTTCCCTCCAGCATGTCAACCGCACCACACAGCTCGGTGTCACTGGTGAACTTGCTAGGGTACACTCAATCCCACTGTCCATGTCACCAATGAATATGTTAAACTGGCCCCAACACCAAGCCCTGAAGAATACCCCTCATCACCACACTCCACTTGGACATCAAGTCATTTACCACAACTCTTTGCAACCATCTAGCCAATTCCTTATCCATGAGTGGTCCGTCCATCAAATCCATGTCTCTCCAATGTAGAAACAAGAATGTCATGCAAGACAGCGTCAGAAGCTTAGCACAAGTCCAGGTAGATAACATCAGTTGCTCTTTCCTTATCCATCAGCACTGTAATTCCATCACAAAAGGCCACCAAATTCGTCAGGCACAATTTGGCCTTAGTGAATGGCTGTAACCAATCACCACCTGATTTTCCATGTGCCCTAGCATAGTTTACAGGAGGATCCACTCCATGATCTTGTTGGGCACAGAGGTGAGACTGACCGGCCTGTAGTTCGCTGGGTCCTCTTTATTCGTCTTTCTAAAATGGATCCCTTTTCCAGGCAGCAGGAAATTACTGGACTGCCATGACTTCTCAAATATGATGGACAGTGGCTTAGCCACTTCATCCACCAGTTCCCTCAGGACATGCAGAAGCACCAATCCATTTAGGTACTCATTCACTTATGTAGAGGCGGGGGGAAAAGGGCAGGCGTTAGTGGAAGAGGGATGGGTCTGCTCTGACATTCCTGACATCTCACTTAAACACGTGGCAGAGGTCAGCTTGTCTTCCTCATTCAATCCAAAATGCTCTGTGCTTTACTCTCAAGTATTGGTCTTAGACTTGTTCTGATAATTTTGATGTCCTTCCTTTTATATCAAGGAAAGAAAAGATTTTGGCTGCTGAGTAAGCTTCACTCATTATCATCACAGAACTGAAGCTATCAGAAGCTGTTCCTGTGTGTTCTGGGTTTGTGTGGGAGGGTTTTGGGGAGCGGGAGTGGTAACACTTCTCACTGTTCCATTCTGTCTGTTGTCATTATTGTTAGTGGTTTGAATTAAAGTGACAATCTTTCTCTTCCCCTAAGGAGCTGGTCTTTTGCCTGCGACTGTTAATGGGTGTGACCCCTCTCTGTCCTTATCTCCATTCCTGAGCATTTTGATTCATTTTTCTCCTTCCCAGTGCTGGACGGCCGTCTGGGCTCAAACAACAACACTGTGACAGTGCTAACTTAATGAACAGAGAGTAAAGTCATCATGACTCCCTCTCCCTCTAAACCTTCCCTCCTCCTAATGTCACTCACAGAAAGACAGTAGAAGCATGTAAGTTATGCATCCCATGGAAAGGGATCTTGGAAAAATAAGACAACTTACTGCACAAAAAGAACAAAAGCCCAGAATACTACCTCTCCCCCAGTCAAAAAATAATCACCATTTAACCAATCACACTAGAAGGTTGGAGGATTGCTTTGCTTATCAACAGGCTGTTTGAAAAGCATGCAGACTGGAAGTGTATGAAGAAGATACACACAGAGAGGACAGACAAACATGGACTGCCTTTTTATTTTTACCAATCAAATGGAAATTTTGTTTTTAAACCAGGTGGATAGTACAACCTAGAGTTCCTAAATAAATGAATAAAGCCAGCCAATAGTCAGCAGATGGACTTAACTGTTTCAATAAAAAAAGCTCTTTGAAAAAGTGTTTTATACTTTGCTTGCACTAGTCATTGCTGCAGGTTATTGATCTTTTACAGACAAACAGCCTCCATTAATACATACTTGTGTTAGCCTGGCAATTTCTTTTGGAAAGCTTGACCCTCAGTGTTACTCATCTGCATGAGGCACTGAGTAGCAAGCAGTGTTTTCCATGATCTAATTCAACACATGTATACCATTCCCATTAGCTAGATTGCTGAAGCCTATGTCTCTCTGTGCAGAAAATAAAATGTCATTGTTTGACCAGACAGACAAGAACATAAGTTAAAGAACCCGTAAAGCTCTTGATATGACAGCAGTTTAAACCAGTGCCACATCTTGGGTAACCTAGAGTCTCTAACTACTATGTTTTGATCTTGTGTCATAGTAAAGAACAGTAACAAGATGGAGTTCATCTCAGATGCAAGACACATCATTAACATTGTGGGTTAACTCCTAATTCTGATACCTTATCTGCTCAAAGTTACACATTTAAACAGTCTAAGCCACAGTTTGACACACTAAGGTTATTTAATGTTCCTAAATATCAATTGCAGTATATTAATGCTGATTTCCTACATCTTAAGAGTAACAAAGATATTCTGAGAATACATTGAAAGCCCAGATTTATTGAATGTGATGCTGGACTGATTAAAACATCTCTAAAGATTGAAGAATGAGGAAACACTTCAAAAAATTAAGAACAGATCTTAAATGGCAAAGACAATGAAACCACCATATCCCAAATAGTACCATTACTTCTAATATCCCTGCCTCTCTTTATAGGTATTAGTACTGGCTAATATGCAGGGCAGACCTTCAAATTCGCTTTTGTATAACAGACATTCTAACATACATTTGAGGGCAGGGGGGTCTGTGGTGGTTTTGGTTTTTAACATTGTACAAGAAATGAAGCATATTAAAACTGAGCTTCTGCCCCCATAGCTTCCATTAATTTCTTATTCTGAGGAATCTTGATTCCTACAGTGTGAAGAACATCTATAAAAAAGCTACACCACAGCAGCTAAAAATTAAGATTGTATCATCATTTCCACTAGGAATTTAAATCTTTGCCTTGTTAAGCAACACTAGTGAATGTACAAACATATCTCTAGATGTACAACATGCGTCTCTGCCACCTGTGCTTCTTCACCTTTCAGAAACAAGTTACAAGCCAGTTGCATCTGAATTGTGAAGCTTAATGACCCACTCCTGGGACAAAAATGAAAAAGCAAAAACATATTGTCACACCAAGCTTTCCTGAGTATCGATAACACTAAATTACACTAGCAAATAACCAGTCACACTTACCAATAGTTAATTGGGGATGATCTAAAAAGAGCATCAAGTATAACTGAAGAGAACACTAGATATGCCATTTACCTAACTTAGAGGCACTGAAATATTCAAACACATAGAAATGCAAATTTTCCAGTGTGGATGCTTGAGTTGATTAACAGAAATGGAAAGACAAAATATATTTATTTTCATTTGCTACCGTTTCCATGATGTAAATGTAGACCTCTTCTGTTGACTTCAATATTCCATATTTACATCAGTGAAAGACCACAATTTGCTCATAAAATAGAAAAAAAAAAAATAGCCATCTACTCAAGTAATAGAATTAGACTCCTGTCACAAAAAAAAAAAAAAAAAAAAGTTCTACCAAAGAGCTTGATGCATTTCTAAATAATAGCAAGGCTTCAGGTTACACAAAAGTTGACTTCACCTGTCGTTACTTGTACTAAAATCCAGTCTAAAGAACATTTAATTCAATTAAAATACAAGTGCCTGTACTTCCATTAGACTCAGGTATAACAGCAAACATATCTAACAGATAGGAATAGGAAGGAAGACTTCTCCCTCTCCACAAACCATAACACTTTATCTTCATCAGGCAACCAGGAGTACAACTGTCTTTTCAATGTCCTGATACATTGCAAAGACTAAAAAAAACCCAAAAAACCCCCAACCAAACAAAAAATAACCACAAAAAGATACTATACGCACTTTTTGAAGATCCTGGCTGAAGTCTTCTCGTGTTCCAGGAAGAATCCACATGACTTACCTTTCCGGACCAGTCTGAAACCCACATCCTCCGTAAGCATTTCTAAATCACCAGACAGGCCTGACACTAGGTGGCTGGATACTACACTGCCCACACAACCCCCACTCATATCAAACCCCTGTCTCTGCTCTGCATGGTTTCCAGCTGCCAGCTCCAGAAAGCAGCAAGGAATTCCCAATTACTGACACAGGAACCTGGCTTCCTGGCACTTCAAAGCCTGCTCTAAATCATTAGCAACAGCATAACAAGGGCACTGTGACATTCTGGAGCTGCAAAGCCCAGCACATTAGAAACAAAACCGACAGTATCAATAATCTGTTCAGAGATTTCCTGGACATGTACTTAAATGCAACCCAACAGGATTCAAAGTAGCATTTCTTTTACACAACAGGTTTATAATGTGCTATGCTTAGCAAGTCTAAACTGAAAGACTGAAAGTGCAAAAATGGGAAACCGGGTATTCCAATTGACAAAAGCAAACCAGAACAAAAATGCAGAAAATCGGAGCCAAATCTCGTGGCTCTAACATGAAGTGATTCTTCTGGACCCAAAGGTGTCATTCTGGATTCTAAAACAACCCAAAACCACATGTGGCATTACAGCCTATAAATCTGTGTCTGTACTACCCTTCTTATACAGCCCCTGTCAAAGTACAAATGCTGATAGACATTTCCAAACTCTGTCTGGGAGAACTATGCTGGGAGAAAGGGGAGACCGATTCAGATAACACCGCATATGTTACAAATGACTCAGAAAAACAGGCTTTTTGGCCTTCAGCAGAAACAGACTCTCACCACATGTTAAACGGCTTGTCGTATTTACCATCAGTTCAGCCACATCTCAAACTTCTAGGGGAAGGGTTGCAGATAGAGCAGTGCTGTGGCACCAATATTGAATGGACCTTGCTGGTACCTCTATTAATGTCTACCACAGACACCCTCAACGAAAAGCAGCAGCTTATGCAATGCAGGTGCTCAGGGTAGACCGTAAACCTTTTCTGGTCTAAAAATTTACACACACAATGAACCAAATTAATGAAACCTTCTGTTACACTTACTATAGCACTCATAACATGATCCTTTGTTCTCTGCCTCAGAGCAAGGAGGGAGAAGGGAACTAACTATTGTCTTAAATAATAGAAGTGGGGAGAGAGTAGAGCTGAACTGATCTGCTCCCTCCAGGCAGGAACAAAGGCCACATCAGGATGAGCACAGGGGATGTCTGAAAGCTCATTATCTGCCCCCTAAAGAAAGGCCTCAGGGTTTTGTTCAATTATTTTATCAGAGATCTTAATAGTAATTAGCTAAGAAGAACATCCAATCTTTTGAGATGAAGCAAGTCAATATGCCAAGAAGCACAATACTGTCGCTGTATGTTTAATTGACCACCCGGTTTTAAATGAACATTCTGGCAAACAGTACCCAAATTTTCATATTAGCATACAGCTAGTAATTCAGTAGAAGACAATCAAGAATACTGTTCAGCAGTTTTACATGGATTCCATGTCTTTGTCACCAAGGTTTGAATGAAAACCTCGAAGTATAATTCAGTACACAAAACATAGGCATTATGTACCTATATATTACACACAATACACAGAATTCATTCCTGCTTTTTCTAAACCAGGAATTCCATTAACATCAATTACGATAACTGATCTGGATTCCAAGACATACCAAATTGCATATTTTCATTTTAACAAGGAAAAAAGTATAACTTGCTGTATGCTTCAAAGAAACTTTCCAGGAAACCAAGTTTGGCTTTGACACTGGGAAAGTTGTATTTCAACTGAAAGTAAAGCTAATCATGTGTTCTCTGTGCTCCCATCTATCAGAATTCACAGCTCACCAATCCAATGGAAAAGCCTACTTACGGTCATTACACTGGCTCCCAGAATATGAAGTCATGGAGCAATCACAGGTGAAGCCTTCCCATTGCTGATTACAGATGCCCTGATTCGCACAGGAATCTTCCTGGCAGGTAGTGCTCGGTCCTGGAGAAGGAATGTCAAGAAAAGGGTGAAACAAAGCTGAGAGAATCATTTTAGGCTCCCAAAAGCTCCAATTCATCATTACCATTACTATTAGGATCCTCATGCAGAAGGGAAAAAGCACTAACCAACAACATTCCATTCTTGGACATGCAAGAAACTCAGGTAAAAAGAGCACAAAGACAACTCTACACTCCACGACAAAACAGCAAACACAGAGCAAGAGGGAAGAGAGAACAGCAACATAGTCTCTCTTAGGCAGGCCCAACTTGTGTTCGGTGCTTGCTCAAAGAAATTTACTGTAAAATATTGTGTCATGCAAGGATAACAAACACTGCCACATTGTCATGCTTTCCTGGAAGTTTGATCCCCTTGTAGAAATGAGCCCATGAACAATGTCTCATCCTACACAAAGAACCTTGATATGTGGATTCAAACTGAAGTTTTGAAGCCTCAGATGGTTACAGCTTTGTTTGACAGGATAAGGAAAAAACCAAACCAATACAAAACACACCAACAAGCAAAAAAACACACAAAGACTCTGACCAGTCGTATTACATATGTACCTATGGAAACATGTCAATAAAGTCCTCAGAAGGGCATGACATTAATCCATGATACTTCTCTATTCTGGACTAGTTTACACTGACTTTGGAGGAAGCAAAGAAGGAAGCAGCTACTACTAACAGAAGAGCCTTTCATTGCTCTTTGATTTGGAGCTAACAGCTGCAAACCTATTCAGATAAACCTTTCAAAGACACAACGCAAGCAGCAGGTGAAAAAGTGATCTTAGATTAGACGGATCCAATGACAGCTAGTATATCATCCACAAGGAGGTAGTTGCATTCTGAAACACCTGAGAGTAGACGTGAAGCTGCAAACCATAGATTTTAAGACCATAAGTTTAGAAGTTACTTCCCGGGGAAGTATTTTATCTTCAGCATTCTAGACAAAGGCATTGCTCCTATTGTGCAGTACTTCAAATAAACATACAACTATATTTGAAATACCTACTATTCTATATCCTGCACTTGTTGGAAAAGAAGAAGAAACAAAAGAAACAGAGTGAATAATAGAGGATCAACTAGCTAGGGTGCCTGAGATCAGTTTGTTAACCACTTCAGTCTAGGACAACAGCATAAAAATAAAGCAATAACTGTTCTACCCATGCCAGCATCTTCTGTTACAGTCTTTGTTAGAAACAGCAATTCCATGAGGCTTATCCTAGTCTTCATCCTTACTTCTTCATCACATCAGCACCACTATCTGTACTTTATGGATGAGATAGGACACACCAAAGTGGAGACAGAATTTTCAGATATTTTAACCCAAAACGAAACCTCTCAACCTCCCTCCATCTGACACCAGCCAGATTTCACCGAATCCCACAGTTATACAGCATCTTTGATATTCAGATTGTGCATCTGGGCACTTCCACATTTACAAGCCTTTGTAGAACCCACATCTAACTGGAAGTCCCATGTCATGTGATGTTTCTTCCACCAATTCAAAGGCCAAAACAGGAATGGACCCTTATAGCTTTAGTGCAGAGTTCCTGCTCTTCCCACCAGAACATCTTTCCCCACTGTAAAAACAGAATGGGTGAATTTCAGTAGCTTTTTAGCTATCCATGTTTCTTTACATCTCTCCTGCAATGAGATGGGACGCATGATTATCAGTAGGCAGAGTTTAACTGAACACTAACACAGACCTGAGTTTTTCCATGATCTGTTATACTGTTAAAAAAAAAAAAAAAAAAAACAACAAACCAAAAAACAAACCAAAAGCCCAAAACCTCTAGGTAGAAGCATAAGTGTAGATAACAAAAGCAGACAAGAAGAATCCCTGAAAGAAAATTCACCTATTGAAAACAGGCATCAACAGCAGCCACATCAAGCAAACTATGCGTTACCATACTTAAAGAAGGTTGAGCAGCATTTTTCAACGCTTTTCTCCTCCCCTCCACCTCCTCTTCCTACCCACCTGACTCCCATTTGCAGCTGTTATGAATCCCAGTGGTCCCACTGGCACAGTGTGAAGTCAACAGATCATAGGCACCTGTATGTAAACATCTCACTCCTGCCTTTATACTTACAGAAGACATGGATACAACTATATAGATACATATGCATCAGGTTGAGGTCTGACACTTGCTTCAGACTTACTCTGGCCCAGGAAAAGAAGGGATGGCATTTAACAATCAGCAATAGATTAGTAGTTGTCATTTCGCCTAAAATGTCTGAGTTATCTGAGGATAAGGAATAAGAAACTAATACCTCTCCTGTACCTTACTATCCTATTATCTAACCTTTAACCCTAAATATGAATGCAAATACTCCTAGAGGTATAAACATGCAAGTTTATATATATATTTACAAAATAAAAACAGAAAGCAGTTGTTCTATGCAAACTTGCTTCAGCATCAACTCTAAATACCATTAAATAGAAGCAAAACCAAACAGAAGTTTCAATGACAGCATTTCTTCTTTCTCCCTACACTCTTCCGAAAACACCTTAATCAATAACTGCACTTGACAAGAAGCATCATTTAATAGGGATATCCTTTGCCTAGGTGCCACAAGAGAAAGGACCAGTACCCTACTCAAGGAGTAAGACTGCCAGAGGTCTAGAACCTGTGGCTTGAGGTGCTCATAGTGAGAGACTCCAGAGAGCCAAAGGACTTTAATTCATGACTAGTAATGTGGTTTCTGAATTGCATTTTACAGAAACCAACTATGAAGATAAAAACAGTATTTTCAAAGCAGCTGAAAAAGAAAAAAAAAAAAAACAACCCAATGATGAGAAATTTTGAAACCCTGAAAATACCACGAGGAAGCTCAAAGCCTGATCTACTGTCTTTAATCAGTTGTGATGGCAGAGCATAGAAGCTGGGTATTACACTTTGCCTCACTCCTTAGTACTATGGGCCATTTGCATGGTAAAAGGATCTTTGTCTCAGAGTTCATCTACTCCCGCTGCTTACAATCCTTGCCTGATGTCATAATCCTCCATCTGTAGCAACAGAATTTTCTTCAGAGCAGCTAACAGGGATGTCACAGGGGATTAGGATTTTGGATTAGGGAGCAAAGCAACAGAAGCACAGGAAGGCTTATAAAACATGAAGATTGTGATACCACACACATGCCCTTTAGTGCTAACAAATAAGAAAAGAGAAGACAACAAACGATTTATATATATATATATACACAGCAGTAAAACTGGTTCTAAATTATCAGTGCCATCAGGGTTCAGGTCTATTTTTAATCTCATTCCTTTGGCAACACTTACAGCAGTCAAAACATTTAAAAGCAAAGTTTTAGAACTAGTCTTCACATAATAATCGGAGATACATTTGATAAGTCACACTATACTTTTAATTAATAAAATATGCATGCTAACTTTAAATTTTCTCCTGAAATTTCCAACACCCTAACAACGCTATTTCCATTGAGTGCATTTTTGTTCAAAGGCCTTGTTTTTTGTTGTCTGTTTGTAGCTGGGCTTGGTGCGTTGTCTTCATGCCACATGAACACTGGAAAGGGGAGTGAGTGGGCAGTAGATACAGCAGAAAAGTGGAGAAGTGCCCAGTGCAGAAAAGCATCCCTGCTAGCAGAAGCGTAACTTGCTCTGTCTCCTCCGGTCCAGACTAAGTCTACTAACAGAGGAGGCTCCTTAGGAATATGAGATGGCAAAGCAAATTCATCGACAATGTCCATTTGATCTTTATTTCTGTATATCTGATTTTTACTGGAACAGCTCAGTATCTGAGGACTTGCTGGGTCTGAGATCTTGTTGGGTCTTCCTCCCTAGAAAGGAGTCCCATATTACACTTTTCTTCCAAGTTACCTAGCTAGATGTATGGTTTGTTTATTAGTTTAGCCATTAAGTATTTGAAGAAAATCACCTTAGAAGAGCACAAGTAGCCAGATCTCTTATTCATATGCTGCTTGAGAAAATTACTTTGTCTTCCTAAGTCTTTCCTGTAATTTCAGCTGTATGGTAGGTTTCTCTTTGCCCTGAAACTAACAAAAGTTCTACTGCTGCACATTGCTAAAACTGCCATGTTTCATCCCACAGGTGGGCACATTTCACTGGCAAGAGAAGTCATTCCTGCTGTGTCATTTGAAAGCTTTTTGCAGAGAAAGTAACTCTAGGAATAAAAGACAGCATTGTGTTTATCATTCTTCCGAGTTACATGAGGAATCAGTATCTTTAGGATTATAACACAACTGCCTTATGCCTTGATCATAACTAGCAATAAGCATTAAGCTAAGCAAACCATTCTTGATCTTGCACATAATACCTTTCTTCACACATTGAAAATTCACTCTTACTGAAAGGAATCTACCAGCTGTGTTAACATTATTTTCTCAGGAAGATGAAGATCTGCAACAGGCATGGTTCAATGGCACCATGGTGCATTTTCACTCTCCATCTCCCTAAATGCTCTTTTTCCCTTGTAACTTCAAAGAGGTTAGAAAGAGACACACAAGACATTTTAACTGTCTTAGCAAAATAAGTTGATTCTTTTGTCCTACAGTTCCTAAATTGCAAAGGCCATCAAGCACTGAAATATCTCTACCACTACCAGCCAGAAACTATGGTGGGCAATTTATACCTATGATAAATCTACAATCTACTTCTGTCAGCATTCCTCTTTCATAACCATCAATAGTCTGCTTTTTTAAATTCAACATGCAGGCCCAGTACAGGTCAGAGAGGCATCAGGTCTTGGAAACCACATGCACTAGGCAGAATATAAAACTATTCCAGGACTCACTCTTAGTGAAGGTTAAGGAGGAAATGAAGTTAATCCAGCTAATTTTTCCAATTTTAGAATAATTTAGAAAAAAATAATTTTCTTCTGAGTAAAAAAGTGATCAAAATTGAGACTGAATCTCGTGGAACCATCACTTCACTGGATGGACCATATCTCATATGCTGTAACTGTCAAATACCAACAGTGGCATGTTGACACCTACTTCACACAAATATAAGAAACTAAAGTATATTCAAGATTCAGTGCACGATTCAAAAAGTTAGATCCTGTATTTTGAGTAACAGGTGATAGAAAGCAGGAATATCACAGAGTAACTTTAAGTGAGCAAGCTACAACCAAAAAAACAAAAGGGATTTTCAAGGACTGCAATACCAGCTCTTCAATCTCTCTCATTTTCAGATTTTATTAAGAACTCATCATCACCTAAATATGGTTAGACATCTAGCAGGTTCCATAATTAGGGCTACCCATTGTTAGAAATAACTCAAAAGCCAGCATTCTGTAGTCCTCTAAAAATACAGATGTTTATTCCACTGCCTCAGCAGAACCTGAACTCTCCATTCACCTGATGTCAGTTATAATGCTGAGTCCTTCTGTTCCAAATATGTGGCTGTCTTAAAAATTTCAGGGACTAGGACTAGTTAAACTAATAAATATGCAATCTCTCACAGAAAGCACATTTACCTCAAGGTGACAGGAGACGGGAATCAGCAGCAATGGCAATAAAGATGGATCTACAACATGGTGGGGTTTCTCTCCCCTCCATGAAACCTGGCATGTACCTATCTTCCTCTCTTTTGTCATCTTGCCACTCTCCATCTCTAAGCAACCTCAATGGTCTTAAGATCTCTAAGCAACCTAAAAGGTCTTGAGCAATGTGCTCATACACATGCTGGTGAGGGAAGAACACAAAACCAAAAAAATACCCCACAAAAAACCCAAACACCCAACCATACAACAAAAAGACAACTGCACACAAGGGAGTATGCCTGGATCTGAGATGCAACAAGGGACAAGGAGATGCAGATGAAGTAGAGGGAATAAACAGTATTCAGACATGCAGAGACAGAAACTAAAAACAGAAAGGAAAAACTGAAAGGACTGTGTGTGAAAAAGAAAAATACAGTCAATTGGCAAAACAGCCTTCTCTACTGCAAATCACACAGTACAAAAGTACCAGGCCTCATGGCCTATTCTGAAACAGCCAAACCTATTTAGCAAAGGTTGGTTTCCTGAAAAGCCAATAATCCACATTAGGTACTCAAGACAAACATTTCCCCTTAGGCTTCAATGTGATTATCAGGTGTTTTCATCTGAAGGGCAAATATTCCTATAGGGTTAAGACCTCTGTAACAATATGAGCTTGAGCTGGAATAATCTGCACAGCTGTGACAAGCCTTTAGGTTCTAAGGACTCTGGAAAACTCAAAACAACAATCAAATCTGTTAGTTTCAGAACCTCCTCTTCACGTTGCATCCACTTCAATGGATATCAAAAATTGAGCAGGAACTACTGGGCATCTATTCTGAATTCTGATGGACACACAAGTGACTAGAGAGAATAACAGTGGCTGCAGCCAGAGACACACAATACTTCCTGATGTCTAATCAAGTCCCAAATTCCCTGCCACAGTTTTAATAGATGGCACAGAACACCTTAATCCTAAAGCTATCTACACCCCAGTGTACTTCCAGGATGCTTTTTCTTCTCACACCTGTCCCAGCCCATGTATCCTTCCTAGTCTTTCAAATATCATTCTTTACCCCTTTCATTTATATAAACTTCAGAAATCCCCTAGAGGCAGTATCTGACACTCTCTAAATACCTAACCTCTGTAAAACAGAGTACTTCAACTTTTTACAGTTGGGAATAGGCCAGAGATGCCAACAAAACATGGTCACAGGCGATGCTCCACATGCATAGAGCACAATATATCACACTAACTTCTGCCTACCTCTAGGCTGTCAAATCTTTCAGATTCAATGTTTCATACACATCCAATGGCTAAAATTATCTCAGGCTGTCAGTATCTCTACCTGCTGGGTAAGAGGGTGCCTTCTAATATGCTTCTGTCTATTAACTACTGCTACAGCAATAGAGTGCTTACCCATTAAAATTTCCTTGGTTCCTCCAAATATATTTTCATCCTTTTCTACTGAGCTGTAGAATGCCAAACTATACCTAAAACCACAGATGATATTCTGAAGCAAAGGCAATTGCTACCTGCCTACACCTGGAATATGGAAGAGGACTGTTTTGAATATAGCATTAGATCAGGTCAGCAACGTTACCAGGTCTTCATGGTAAACATGGTCAATAGAAAAGGGGTTTATGAAGTGCAAGATCAAAGCCACAAAAACTTCATTCCAATGATATGTAAAATGTTGGGACGTCCTGCCACTATCTCAGAGTATGAAATAAGAACACTATGTGTTTTCTCCCACAACAAAACCTCAGACTAAACCTGTGGTTTAGACATAAAATTTCAAGATGATTAAGCTGATACCATAACAGATACCACCTGTGGCTTCAGGACTGTTAAATAGAGGCACATTGTTCAATGCCTCTGACTTCCCCTTGCACACAAGACCATTCTCTCCTTTTCAATTAAAAAGGAGGAACATTTTCTTAAACTTCCACAACATTCAGGCACAAATTAATTTGTACTCTATATTGCAGTTGCTCTAGATGAGTTGGGAAGTATACTTTACATGATAGTAAACACTATAATGTTTAAAAGGATAGACTTTCAGCACCAAGGAAACATCTCTCTGGTACTAGCATCAAAGTCCTATCAATTGCTAATAAGCAGGTTTCCTCACTTATGTCCTGGGGAAACAGGGTATTTGTATGTAATTGTATCATTAATCCTTCCTTCATTATATGCCTCCTAAGAATAACATTCAACAAACTGGTTTTCTGTCAGCACACTTTATCCCATCATCTCAGTAATTCAAGTGGCACATTCTCAAACACTATCTGGCCTCTCCTCTTTGAGCCCTCTTCCTTGGTTTCTCCATTTTTCCCCCCTTTTCTACTGAAGCTACTCTCAGCCTCTTTAATGGCTTTCACTTGAGTATCTTTAGCATTTTAACACCATCCACACAGTTCTCAACCTTTTGGCAACCCCAAACATCACTGATTTGATTCCTTCTTACTTAGCAGGCAATAGTAATAAAATATGTCAATAAGAATTTCACATGAGGACCAACATCATGAAAGAGCCTTATCTGCTTTATAAAAAAAAAGAGCCTGTCCAGTAAAAAGGTCTAAAAAAGACCTATAAGAGGTACAAAAATTAGCAGATACAAAAGGCTCAGTCATGACACTCATATGTTTGATCAATTATGAATTGTAAAATGCCATCTAACTATTAAGGGAATTTGTAGTTAATAGATTTTTTTAAAAAAAAACTAAAATTCCAGAAAGATATTTTTGTGGAAGTTTTTTTCAAAGTTTAAGTTAAAAAAACCTAACTTTAATCTCCTAGTCTCAACTCCTTAAGATCAGTGCTGAAGAACCCAAGTCAGCTTTTTGTTTTGTAAAGATCTGAGGGCCTTCTATGTCTTTATACACAGCACCTATTTGCCTAAGCAATTATTAGACATTTCAGGAAATCTACCCAGGCTCTTATGGATATTCAGAGATTGATACAGTCAAACCCCCCAGAGTCAACAAAAACACCTCCACTGTTTGCCATGTCCTTCCTCAGTCCAGATATCCTCTCCAGGGGGCTAGGGTTTGTCATTCTGATCCTGTCTCAGAGGTGTGACTGCATCCATTAAAAGGCACCAAATGTTACAAAAAAGCATCTTTCAGTTCAAACCAGTAATGGGAAGAAAAACCTTCTCTACCTTGCAGGTCAGCTTTGGTCAACTCAACTTTGTTAGCAAAAAATAAAAAACAAAAACAAAAAGCAAAACCAATAAACAACATGTTAGTATAAAGGCAGATAAATCAGGGTCACATCACTTCAAATAAAAACAAATGGTATAATCATCACAGCCAACATGCATAATCAATACATGCAACAAGGACACAGAGGGACACAGCTACCTTAACTCAGCAACAGATAAGAAAACCACATAAAAGAGAGAGGAAATGCATTTCATTCACACAAACACGAGGTTACAGAACTTACAGATAGTAGAAAGAGAAGGAAAAAATATAATTCTTAACATTAAAAAAAATATATCATTCTTAAATCTCTCAGCATTTACTGTTAATTTAAGAGAAATTTTGTCTTGAGAAATACTTAGAATCCATTTAAGTAAAAAAATCTATTTGACTTTCAGCACATTAGTCAAGAATATTTTTCTTTTGTTTCTACATCCAAGCTCCAGATCTGAACTTAAATCTTCTGTCTCCCATAAATGCATACATTGCCTGGGTTTTTGCCCAAAGTGGATTTATTGCCAGAAAACCATAGGGGACTGATAACTCTGAAAGATAACAACCTCTGTTTATCCCAAGAACCGAATTTGACACTGGACGTAAACAGACAGTAAAACCTTGCCCCCTCACAAGCTGTTGCCTGCTCATGGAATTCAACATATCCTTAAGAAAACTTGCATCAACACGCAAAGAGACATCTCAGTCATTAGACCCATATAATCTTTGTCAATCTTATCAGAGCAATCTACAGAAATGACAGTAGTACAAGACCACTCTTTCACCTAGGTGGGAAGGATCTTGTCATCTGTGGTCAAATCAGAATCCACATGGCAAAGGAGAATCATGAATCTACCAAGTCTGACTGACCAAAGAGCCAAGTACACTTTCTGAAAATTGCAGAGCACTAAGAAGCAAAACAAAACAATACCACTGATGGTCTTCCATTTAAGCACAGGATTTTTTTTTTTTTTTTTTAATGAAGTCCAGTTCACAAGGAAACCACATAGATTTCTGATGTGTTAGACCTTGATTCTAAGTTTTCTCTTTCAGCATGGAAAAAGCAGACAACAAAGATAAGAGTACAGGCAGCAGCACCTGAAATCCTTGCCACTGAAGTTTACATAATTCTATTGTCAGCACAATGGGAACAGCAAAACAAATCACTGACCTCATTGCTCAAAGGATGGGTATTTAAGGAGTGCATACTCACCTTCAAAACCTTCTGTTCTTAAAAAGTTCTAATATCACAGCTGATACTGAAGAGAGATTGGTAGTTCTCCCTTTCTCCCACTGTCTCCTTTTACATTTACAACCCAATAAATTCAAACTGGCACATACAGATGCCATTTCCTGTGGTTCATAGGAAGTTTTATGTTTTGAATCTTTACTATTGTTTTACAGCCCTCAAGATGGTAATCACCTTCCCTTTTGAGCTAGTCAGATTTTTCTTCCCACTTCTGGAACTGGTCTACTACACAGAGCCATAAAATCTCCAGAGTTCTTTAAACAAAATGCAAAAGAAAAGGGGGGGGGGGGGAAGAGGAGGAGGATGCATTTCTCCATGTATCATCTTCAACATGTATTCTAACAAAGTAATTTCTGTATAACGAACAAGCACTTTTCCTAATTGCCCTGCTCCTCATCATCTTTTTAGCTGAAGTGGAGCAAAGCTTATATTTGTTCCGTAAGTCCAGTAGCACTGTGACAATGGAATCCAAAAGCATAAAGAACAGGAGAGCTGTCAAACCATCACAGAGTAAATTAACATGCCTCTCCTCAACCGACAACTTTAGATTCCACAGAAAAAGGGAAGTATCTCCAGATTTGAAGTTTCACTACTGAGCAGATGAAGGGTGAAATCTTTTCTGACATTATCCTGCTGTGAGATTTTAAGCATGAGATTAAATTTTCTTTTTTCCACAGACTGCTTAGTATGCAAAACACACTTCTGATTATCAAGCCTGTATGTGTCATTCATGCTTTTCACGCACCAGTGAATTCCAAAGGTTAACTATACTATTTCATGGAAAGTAACATAAAATTATGATTTTACTGCAGAATCTGGAAGAAGATTAAATTAGGACAAAAAAACCTCCCAAAACATCTGGAACAGTGTCAGCCAGTTCAATAATAATCACTCCCCTTTGTGAGAAGCTGTTATGAGGAGTGGAACAGGTAAGGAAAGGTGAAGAAGAGATGAAGGAGCCACATCTCTAAAGCACATAGAAAACTGCCTTGTAAAAGAAATACCACCACTATTGTTAAAGTTTGTTTGGCTCAGGACAGGATGGGGAGAACACGAGCATTTAGAACATGCTGCTGAATTTCTGATAGCTCTAGTGCCCACAGTACGCAGCATAAGGATGTCCAGATAAAGGAAAGAAAAACACAGAACATACAGCAAATTAATAAAGAGGTGAAAAAAAACACTTCAAATGCAGGAAATACTCCAATATTTAAGGCAACATCTTCAAACTCCACAAAAGGTTAAACACCTGCTTAACTTCTTCCAGGACCAATGAGGAAAAAGCAGTGCATCACTCAGTCTTGACTTTTGTAGACTGAATAAACCAATCCTTTCACCTAGTAGTAAGGCCAGGAATTAAGTGCTCAGCAAAAACATTTGATTGGAGAAGTCTAGAATCAAGGAAGAACTAAGCCAAAGTTTAAATTGGTTTACTTTCAAGGAGGGAAAGAAGATCACCTGGAACAACACCTTCAAAGTGCTCTGCAAGACATAGTTGAATTTCATACTCTCGTCACAAACAGAAGAATACCATGTGCCTATTTCATGGGCAGGCAGAGCAAGGCCCAAAGTAGGTGGCAGACTTGTCTGCAAGATTCCAGCAAAAGTGGGCCCCCAACATGAAGTCCTTTCTGAGAAATTACTCTGTCTCCTCAGAGATTTCGGTAGCCTGATGCAATGCTGACACAAGGACTGTTTAAGTCTTAACCACTTCCCTACCTTTTGTACCTTTTCTCTCAGACCCTCTCACCAACCCCTTTTTTCCAGCGGCTTAAGAATGCTTTGGGATTCTCTAGGTCCTAAAGAAAAAGCTCTCTCATAATTATAATTATATTAAAAGTGCTTCCTGCTCTAACAGGAGCACTGCCTTACCCATCACTGGAACTCACCTAGTTGTATAATGTGGTAGGTTTGTGCTTTGTTGCACAGCAAGGGTTAATTATGATTGAGCACATAAGAGGAACAAAGTGGCCTAGGAAGTTGAATGGCTTGCTCAAAATGAATAAAAGGAGGTGGCAGTAGAACCAAGAAAATAAAAAAATTATTTTCCTATTAAGACTTGTGAATCTTAATCAATGATATGAAATAGGGTAGTGAAATGCATTAAACAGATAACAAATGCAAACAGGATGCAATGATGTCACCCATTTGTCACGGCATTGGTCTGTCTTAGGTGGGACAGTGCTGTCTGCTGACCTACATCTCACATTCTACTATTCTCCAGGCTTCCTTCCTCTACGCATCCTTTGATTGTGTCCTGAGATCAAACTGACAGTTTCAGAGAAAACATCTGCCACTTTGTAATCTCCTCTGCTTCTGAAAGTAAAGCTGCAACAAGAGCATTAGCAGAAATCTCTCTCATACCACATTTGGAAGGCGAGATTCCTATGTGGGGATGTAATCACATTTATTTAAGCGTGCATGTTCTCATCATGTACATGGTCCCACTGCCTTTCACGATGAAATAAGGACATCTCCTGGAAATCAACATACAGCACAACTATTTACCCAAAAAGCCTACAATTTATTACAAACACATTTAAACATCATGAGACAGCAAGAACTGATTAGGACTTCAGCCCTTAAAATGTTGTTAAGACTGCACCCAAGATCACTTCAGATGTAAATAAAATAGGGAGACTTAAATAAGGACTGAACATGTTTAGAGTTTTTCTTTCCTTAGAGAAAGGGGAGATAGGTGTAACTTTCAGTGGCAACTGTAAGAACAGGCACCAGCAGGCAGCAGTCAAGATGTGAAATGAAGCCTTGGAGATTGCTCCGATTCAAAAAACAAATTAAACATTTTCATGAATTGGGTCTGGCAACCTGATTCTCAGGTTTTTTACTAATCCTAAATATGCTGACAAAGAGAATGGCGTCAACAGTTCCCTTGGTACTGAACAGGGACCATTCAGGAAGATTACATGGGCACTGCTTTGCAAGATCAAGTTCTTCTAAAGGCAGAATGAGGGCCATCATTGACCTTTCCACACATTTTTTTAGGTTTTAGGGTTGTTTTAGGTCTCCAATTTTGAATCTTGTTTGAAGGGCTTTAGAAGAGAAGGGGAACTCACATTCCTGACATCTCTAAGTGTGAACCAATCTCCACATTGAGGCAGTGGCTGTCCTAGCACTGGACTAGCACACAAAGTGCATTGCACATTACATGTTTGGGGAGCAGCACTGACATTACAAACCTCAGTAACAGGACACTAAATAAAATAACTACACTGGGTACAGGAGAAGGAAACACCATAGCTCTAATAGTGGTGCAGAGTCTTCTGAGAATGCATCATGACTCTGTTCCTGAGCCACATACAGAACAGGTTAGTGTAACGTGAGATCCTCTGAAGAAGAGCTAGTAGAGATAACAGGAAGGCTATATAACCAACAGATTAAGCTAATTTTAAACAGAAAAATTACCAGAAGTCACCAATATTAAAGAAAAGTTTTCAGTGG
Organism: Athene noctua; assembly: GCF_965140245.1. NCBI lineage: Eukaryota > Metazoa > Chordata > Aves > Strigiformes > Strigidae > Athene > Athene noctua. Next base: position 29,218,941 of record NC_134042.1, on the reverse strand, counting down.
ACCATGGATAATCAGAAAGTACATTAAAAAAAAAAAAAAAAAAAGCATTTTTATTTCCTTTGAACTCTGTAAACAACACAGAAAAGGTGCATCTGCCACAAATGGGCAAAGCCACAAATTCCACTACACTATGCTCACTTCCACAAGGAACATGGTTAACAGACACTATTAAATACAGCAGAAGAACAGAAAGGTTTTCCAGACAGCAGAGACAATGCCCCCAGTGCTTTCATCACAGGCCCACCTCCACAAAAAGGAACTCCTGTTTCTTCTACCTTCCATTTCCCCTGCCTCTGCTTGGACTTCAAAATACTTCTGTGTGTCCCAAAAGAGGGTGCTCTGAAGCACAAGAGAACTGAAGGCTCATAACCTCTTTCAAAGTATTCTAGGAGGACTGTAATGTTAATAAACCACTGTGAGAAAAGTACTAGTAAATAGTACTCCACCCCAGTACCATCCTTTCCATTACTGGAGGTACCACCTCATAGGGGATGGAGTAAGCAAGAGAACAGCAGCTAAACCACTTACATAGCTAGCTATCCTGAAGCTGCATTTGGAAGACAGAGTGTAGTGAAGGATGTCATGATGAAAGCAGTCATGAAATGGACAGTAAGGTGGACTAGCAGATGCTCAGGGACAGCAATGAAGTGGGGAGTGCTTGAGAGGGGAACTTCTCCGAAATCAATTATACCTTCGCATCCACGCTCAATCTGCCCACTGCGGTGCAGAGCATCATTGATTAGATCAGGCAGACGCCCATTCAAATCTACAGATGCTAGACAGCCCTGAAATCCATCACGTGAGGCCACTAGCTTCGGGAGGTTGCTATACATGCCTTGAGCTAGGCCAGCAATGTAGAGATCACCTAGAGGATAAAGGGATAAACATACAAGAAAGAGGAATTACACACATTTTAGAGTAGCTTCCCGCCCCCCCGACATGAATATAACAAGCTGAACAGCTGCTCAGAAAAGGTTAAAAGCAGAGGAAGATACTGTGCAATAACTTATTTCTGCCTCCTTTACTACAAGAAAACCCTAAAACCTAAAATCCACACCACACCCCCACCAAGAAAAAATCCCAGAGAAACACAGTTGTAATTGCATCCTATCTCAGAAAAACTGTAGGAAGACAATAATTTTCTAAAAAAGCAAAATATGACAAACTATATTGCTACGGGAAGTTGTGAAACAGAGAAAGAGAAAAATGAAATTGAAAGCCAAAATCAGCAAATTCCAGATTTAGTCTTCTGTAATGTGTGGTTCCTGCGAGCTTTCTCTCATTTACTGGTTGAGCTCCCCAAGAATAAAGGGGGGAACTGTCAGTCTTTTAGAATTTACCTTTAAGATCCAGATTTTTGGCACCATTGATAACCTGAGTGACCACCTTAGTGTCCACTTTTAGGCTGTGTGTGTTACTGTTATCTCTGGTGATGACGACATTGTGCCACTGGTTGTCATTAAGAGGACGATCACTGTTGCCTTTGATAACATTAGGTCCGTTTCCAAGGTCAAACACATAGTGTATATACCTGTAAACATAACAAGAGCTAGTTAAAAGTGTGTAAGAACTCCAGCGTTACTGACCCTTACTCTTGCCAGAGTTTATAAATTAATCTCAAAAGTCATGAAGAGAAGTATCTCTGGGCCAGAAAGTTCTAGGTAAGCAAAAATATTAGACACAGATTTGAAAACATGCAGTATTTTTCTTTCCACCAAGAAAGCGTGAGGATTAGTATTCTGAAATTATAACATTTGGAGTAATCAGATTCTAACTGTAAAGCATTCTCTTTTTCACAAAGTTCTCACAGATCCACAAAAACTTTGTCTGTGCATATAATTATTTTTAAAAACTGGTAATATCAATAAATGTACTGGGAAGAAACACTAGATATGCTTATTTGGGGCACATATTCCCCAGATTCATTCTGAGTTTTGAATAACTCCCTTAAGAAATTAATTGGGAAACTCACTCAAAATATTTTACTAAAATTCACATGAGATCCTAGGCTTATTCGAACAGCTGGAAAACAATTACCAAAGTTTTCAGCAGTAAAAAAAAACCCTAATGAAGACTGAAGTCATGGGAGTGTTACTCTGAATTATTTGTACAGTTCAAACACAGAAATCTACCCAAGGATAGAAGAGAAATATTCTACTTGGGAAAAAAAAAAAAAAAAAAGCCAACAAAATTCAACTCTCAACAGAGTACCAGAAGCTCGTGACTCTTGCTTTTTTATTACTTCATGTCCCACTTACAGAAATTCATGCGAAGTTAAAAATGAAACAAACTGAACTACAGTTATACCAAAATAAACAGGACTAGTAAACTGCATTTGTGGAAGACACATCTACTGTGACTAGTCACTTTTAAGAGATCAAAATTTGTTCAGCTAACAAAAAGAATTATTTTTTTTTTTAACAAGCAATTGGTCTTATGAAAAGAATAGAAGCATCTCAGAAGCAAGCTGAGTTCAGTTTTCCTCAAGCATCACCAGAGAAATACAAATTCAGCACCCATATGCTCTTTTTTTCCTTCAGTGGAGATGGCAAAACCACAAATTTGTTACAAGAAAAAAAATAATCAAAGGGGGAAGAGACATTCAGAGCCCCCAGCAAATTTCCTCCTCTTCTGGGCTATTATGAAAGGTTAACAGGACAAAACATTACCCTAACTAGATCCAAAGGACTTAAAACATTAATGTTTCACACTGCAATACTGTCTTTCCCTCAGCCACAGGGGAAGTCAGTGATAAAACCAGGAGTCTTAAGCTTCAGTGTTTATGTGTAATTGCTTTGTCACAAACCTCAAACAGAAAACATGCATATGAAGTGTATTTCTCTTTATGCAAGCACTTTAAGCTTACCTGTATGTAAGTTTATCTACAAATAATTTGGTAGAATATAGTAGAAAGCCACTTACCCCTTGACTAGTTCAACTGCAATGAAGTCATTGCCATCACCACTGTTAAAGAGGATGAAACCATCAGCTGAGGTGGTCTTGAACTGAAAGAAGAGGTGCATGGATGTATAAGCCTGCAAGGTGGCCAAGCTCAGGTAGCTGCTTTTGGTCTTGAATGTCACAGGGTCAGCTATAATGTTGCGTAGACCAAAGCGTGCCTTCAGCTCACAATAGTCAATATCGCCATTCTTGCACAGGTCAATGTAGAGCATCCCGTTAAACATGAGGCTCTGGAGGTGGCCAATGAAGCTGGAAGGGATGACAGAGATGTACCGCTTCTCTGTCATGATCCCTGTCTCAATGTTGTGGAACTCCAAGCGGGTGTGGTCACCAACCATTGTGCCTGAAGGACAGAAACAAGGAGAAACATGCAGAAAAGCCCAGGGATCAGTAACAGGCTATATGGAGCCCTTCACCCTCCAGTTTCCAGACTAATAGCAGGACTAACTTAAACCTATCTGATCACTGTTCAGCAGCTTGCATAAGAAAGAATGTATAGACTCTTGGTGGTGAGGCTTGAGTGTAGCTCTTGCCAAAACCTGAAAGAAGAGAGAAGACTAAAGGGCCATGGGCAGCAAGCTCTGTATTTTTCCCTGTGTTTCACAGACTTTCTTGTTTGCAAAGACTAGGTCTCTCCCTTACACCTACAGTGATCTGTTTGATCCAACAGTCCATCTGCCAAACTCAGACACTTCTGAATCAACTTGTACAAGTGTGCTTTCTAAAAACACCGAATAAACATGGATTAATATAAAAAGAGCAGAACAAGAAGTGAGAACACTCATAAATCTGCTAATATTTATTCTGTTGTTCTCTCCTGGTATCTGATGTTACTTGTTTTAAAAGCAGGGCAGGAGGGAAACACACAAGAATGCAACAGGCAAAAAGCCCTCCATATATTTAAATCATCAACCTGTCACTTGTTAAAATCTGTCACAATGTGACAAATAGCCCCTCTCATTTAAAATATTCAAGCTATTCAGTATACCATTATCAGGCTACTCTTGGAGAAAAATTAGATGTTTCAGTAAGTGCACTAGGCATCAGTACAGCCACAGAACCACACAGACAGATGAAATGTAACAGTATGCTAAAAGATTAGTTTGACTACAAAGACAAGTTCGGCAACATTAGAATGAAAACCATTACAGACAACCTTATTTTAGTCCTTTATAGTTCTTAAATAAGATTGTTTAACTATTTGATCACACAGGCAAGTATCATTTCTACACAGGCCTTGTGCCAATTAGTATAAAACAGGAATAATAAATTCATTAATTACTCAACATTAATTTTTTTTCTCATCATTCAATGTACAACTATTATTCATACTTTGCTACAAATATGCTGTTATTCTTTCTCTCATTAAATTTTCTGCAGTGCTATATTGAGTTTGCATGGTGAGGTGCTGGCCTGGGGTGGCTGCAGGGCCCCTGTGAGGAGGGGCCGGGGCTGCCCCATGCTGGACACGGCCAGTCCCAGCTCCAGCGGCTCCACCACAGGGCACAGCTGAGCCCTGCAGCCAAGAAGCCGGTGTCTGGGGAAAAATGTGTTTAAGAAATGGCAAAATGCTGCCCATGAGTGAGGAACAAAGGCAAAAAACCCAAACCAAACCCGATCACAAAAACCCTGCAAACACCAAGGTCAGAAAAGGAGTAGGGAGAGAAGGTGCTCCATGCACCAGATGGAAAATTCTCCAGCAGCCCATGGAGAAGACCACAGCGGAGCAGGCCCCCAACACTGCAGCCCATGGAGGACCCCCATGCCAGAACAGGTGGATATTTTCTGAAGGAACTGCAGCCTGTGGAGAGCCCACACCGGAGTGTGTTTTCCTGACAGCCTGTGGAGAGGACCCAAGATGGAGTACTTCATGAAGGACTGCTGCCCATGGGAAGGACCCACACTGGAGCAGGGGAAAAGTGTGAGGAGGAAGGAAAGGTAGAGAGGAGCTGTTACAGATTGATCACAGCCACCATTCCCCATCCCCCTGCACCACTAAGGGCAGGAGGGAGATAGAAGAGACAGGAATGAAGGAGGAAACCTAAGAAAAGGAGGGGGTGGGGAGGATGCTTTACTTTTCGTCCTTGTTTCTCACCATCCAACATTATTGGAAATAAATTAAATTAAATTTTCCCCAAGTCAATCTTGTTTTGTCCATGTCAGTAATCAGTAAACGATCTCCCTATACTTATCCTGAACCATGAGCCTTCTCATTCTATTTTCTCCCCTGCCCTATTGAGGAGAGGTAGTGAGAGAGCAGCTGGGTGGGTGTCTGGTGGTCAGCCACGGTCAACCCACAAGTTCAGCAGCACAGTGTGCAAATTATCCTCAAATATTCACTCCACCTTTTACCACTCCTGTAAGCTTAAGGAATATTATGTTTAATCTTATATACACAAAGCTAAGGAACAGAGAGATGAACATATAAAAAGTTTTGGATCTCAGAAAATAATTCTTTGGCGTCCACTTTAGTGGAACATGTAACAGCTTTGGAGGACTCACTGGTTTTGAGGATCAACACTTCTAGAAATCCCAAATGAGTACCTCCCAAAAGGACAGGTACAATCAGTGACCAACTGTGAAAGATCTGACTTCAAGTGACTTACCCAGCTTTCCATAGGAACTCTACGGTACAGAAGTCAATTCCTCTGGGCTGTATTCACATGCCCTACATAGAGGTCTCTTTCCTCTTTTTTCCCATGCTATGCCTCATTCACCACAAACTTTTCCAAGGGTATCTTAAAAACAAACACCTCCTTTAATACAAAGGCTTATATCAACCTGTTTGCTGCATCAACCTTTCCTAATGTAAGCAGGAAAAAGGTCATTTGGAAAAGACGAAATTAGACAACATCAAAATGTATACAAACATATACCTATCTACTTTCCACTTTTCCATACGTTTGCATGTTTCTCTACTTAACCTTGTAGTATGTTGCTAATTTAATTACTGAACAGGTAAAGTCCTTTGTTCTAGAAGGTTTTCCAACAGAAACAGCCACACTACCTGTTGGTCCCTCTGCCTCCAATAACATTCTAACATGCTGCTCTAATTCAATTCAGTTTAAAAGAACAAAAGGTACCAAAATATATACTTTCATACTAGTTTTGGGAAAAATTGACACCTGGATAAAGACCTGAATAAATGTTTCCTGTGTGCTTCAGACAAACAAAATTTAGCAATAATTTCCTGTTTGATTGCATCTGCTGGTCAGTTAGCATATATACACAACTCTTGACTAGCCACTGCAAGAGGTATTTCTGACTCGTTGGGATTATACCTAGGAGTCACACTGATCACCATTGATGAATCCAGGACAAACCCCATGTTAACTGGAATTTACAAGTTTTTTCATGTTCTGTGCTACATCCTGAAAACTCCTAGCATTTTTCATCTAAACAGTTCCCAGGCATTAAAAGACAAAAAAAAAAAAAAAGTATAGGTATTTCAAGACTTCTACTATTCAGAACATATTCTTTTTTTCTGTTGGGAGACAGAATGAAAGCTGAAAACATTTATAAGAGACTTAGATGATACAACCTGACTTGTGGTGTATATCTCAGATTAAATGAACTGACAGTCTCTTTCTTGCTTAGGTCCTCTTGAAACACTGAAATATTCCTAAATCACCTCTCATGATCATGTACAAAATGCAATTTTTCAGTTTATACTTTGTCCAAACATGATCAATTGTTGCAAAGACAGAAAACAAGAGAAGTCGTTATTAGAAAAAATGTTTTCAATTATCTATTCCAAATAGGAAGAGAAAAATATTACACAAAAACATTCATTTTTTCACTTATTCCCAATTTTAGCAGTGGATCTAAATTTGAAGACAATTACACAAAGACCACTGGCATGGAAGGCTTCAACTGAAGCTGATACAGCTGACAAACTTAAAAGCAGCTGAAAAGAGTCATGAGTTCCTGCATAGTCCAAAAGTATTGGTACCTGGGCAAATGTTTTTAAATACTGAAACAGTTTTTTGCCAGAAATAATAGTACTTTAGTTTGAGAAATGCCAGTTCACAGGAACTGAAACTGTGTATGGGAAAGTTTGTTAAGAAAAACCATCTCACTTCCACTACTGTGATTGTTAGGGACTGTTTCAGTTTTAGCAAATGAAAATTTCCAATTTTTTTCCAAACCAGAAGAACTGTATTTTCTTAAAAATAGAATAAAATTTTAAAATTACTTTTTAAAAAAAAAAAATCCTGCTTCTTACATCAAAAGATAAGAAAAATAAATGTAGAGATGTCAAAGACCAAGAGCAAGAAAATGCCTCTCCTTAGCCATTCTACTCTTAGATAAATGCAATGAAGTTGTTATTGGAGTAGGAAAGAAAGGCCAGGCCTGTGATATCTGAAGTACACTGAAACAGGGAAACCAAATATAGGGGACATTAGAAATAGAGTAAGGGAGGTTAGAAGAGGTGAACACCGAATTTTAGAAAAGGTGAAATATGAGAAAACTGGGACTGGCTTAAGAGAAATAGGAGGGTGTTATCAGTGATAGTGCAGAAAGTTAGGAGACGTTCAGTGAAAAGCTGAAAAGGACATGACAAAACAAGAAAATACATGTGTCTTCTGATTCTGAAGAAATCACGGAGTTAAATCCAGTATTTTCTGATCTCATTAGCTGTCAGCCTCACCTTCAGAGTTCTCTAATTCCTCCATTGTGCTCTGCAGAGAGTATTGTAACTACTACAGCAATCAGCAGCTCTTTAGTTCAAGTGGTAGAAGACAGAAAAAATTCCAGCCTCCACTGCAGTATTTGGGTGCTAGCAAGATGCTGTATGGAGGAACATAACTACTATATTTGCATTTCATTTATCACTGATGTTCTGAGGCCTGTTCTGAGTCGGGGGGGAATGCGAGAGGAAGGTTTAAGCAGCCAAATGCTATCCAAAGGAACTAGATTCTGTTTCCCCCTTAGGTGTCCTGCAGGAAGCCAAGTCAGCCACTTCATTACTGATTTTTCACAGGTGGTCATTAATTGTCTAGACCTTATCCTCCAAGTAGCAGGGTTGAGCTAATTTATAGGATCCAATTTACAGACAAATTGAATATCTGTGCATGCAAATGACTGAAAAATCATGCCAAATTAGTACAAAATACATCCAACTTTAATCTGGTGCTTTGTCTCCAAACCTGTAAAATCAGAAAAAAAAACACCTACTCATTTAATATAACACAGACATGGGAATAAATCCAGTTACAGCTTCTTACTTCTGTATAAACATATTGATGAGTAGCACACAACACACATACAAAAACAAAACCCAAAACAGGTCTATATTTAAAACAAAATTAAGTTGGCATGCACTGTTCCAAACATGCAATAAGAAAGAAGGCAGCAATCAGGCTGTTTATTTTTACTGGGGGCCCAATTTAGACATCTGATCTATGCCTAAAGACAGCAAAAATCCTGTGGAAAAAATCTATGTGACCACATCATTGAAGAGTACATCATCTGCCCAAGGAAGTGGGATGCAGATTGCACAGAAAATCTCAACTCTGGCTTTTCTGACTTTTTAGTTTGCCGTGATGGCATTCTTTTAACAGATATTTTTAGCTGTAATGCATCTTTAATTATGTAATTCATATACATGTACATATGCACATCCTATTTTGGTATCATTATTATTTACAAACTCAGTTTTATGAAAAAGAGACAAAAAAACAGATGGCTTTTTGGTGATTGAGTTGGTAATGCAAAGAGTGCCACCTCATGGTGTTTTCTGAAAAAGCATATCCAGAAGTATTCTTAAATGCAGAAATAAACTGGATGAAACGTTTACCAGCATGTTTCACTAATTCATAAAGCTACCTCTTAAATAAAATTTCATTTTCCTACAAGCCAATACTGACTAAGACTCCATCAGTTCCAACAAGGAGAGGGAAAGATTCTTCTTTCTTATGTCTCTGATACTGTCTTGCAAATTCTCATCCTATACAGCACAGCATATATTTACTTCAGAAGGAAAATATATTAAGCAACTTTCCTGCAAACCCACTTCTTTGGGCTTATTTCAAAATCCTGACTCATGTCTTTCCAAATAATCTAGTTACCACATTACTTAAAATTAATTGCATACACACAGTAGAAAAGAACCTTTTGCAGAGATAGGAAATATCATTCTGACACTGCCTGTGGCAGTCATTCCTTCCAGTTGCCTTTCAGCTAGAAGCTACTCAGAGGAGAAGACATCAGGATTTGGCAAAACAGCATGGGTCACAATTACTTGAACATACCCATATCAGAGTTGCATCCAGGGTTACTATTCTTTGCGATTCTACTATCAGCCTTCAGACGGCTGGAGTTTTCCTCAAAAACCCAGTTAACTGCCTACAGTTATATACAGCTATACGAATTTTAGACATTCAAAAAATAAAAATGAAGATTTTGCAGCTCTTGCAGCTGTAGGAAATGGACCAGAAAAGTATCACCTCAATTCTTTAAAAAAAAAAAAAAAAATAAAAAATAAAATAAAAAAAAATCTAAAGTACCTTAATCATTTCAATGCAAATCTCATAACTTGGGAGACACCAGCTTTCCTGAATGATTGACCTTTTCTTCCCCCCCTTCAACTACATTTCTCTATAGGAAGAAGCAGAAGCTCAAAAAGCAGTCAGGAAATGCAGGAAAGGAAAAAAAAGAAAAAGAAAAAAAAAAAAAAGACTGACACTCTATACATTATACGATATGGTATATTCTGGTGAGTTAGGGTCCTCCTTAACCTCTAAAATAAAGTGGGGAACAAACTTTTCTGTTTGTTTTTCCTTCTGGATGGCTCTGGACCATAAGCACATGAACTTCAAGGGAAAAAAAGAGCGGGAGACAGAAATCCATATTCTCTAACACATGTATCAAATGCAGGTTTGCCATCAAGGAAAAGTTTGTGCAGACAAAAGTTTCAGAGAACATTAGTTTTGATTCCATAGCATTGGAAACCGCCACATTTGCAACTCAGTAATGAGGTACTCTCAGAGTGTACCCCAGACAGAGCCTGGCACAAGAGTGCATGCTTGCTTAGCACCTCTGTATTCTTGGGCATATGGAAGTTCATCTGTCCCCCAATCCCACATTTCATATACACATAGGTGTCACAGAAGTTCCTGATGCTGGCTAAAAAGTTAGTCTCTTGAAATGGAACATTATTTTTCAACATAGTAACACTAAACATACAAGAAGTAGCAGGAAAGAGAAAAAACAAAACAAAACAAAACAAAACGGCCACCAAATCAGGAAGAATTGGTGCAACAGCAAAGAAGAGACTGGGAACAGAGATAACGATAAAAATTACTCATACATCGCACTTACCCTCAGCAACATCATCATCCACCATCAACTTCAGGCTCTTCCCTCGTCGAACTACCCGGACAGTGTGCCATTCATTGTCATTGAGTTTCTGCCCAGCATAAAGAGTTTCAGGTCCTTTGCCTGGGGATGGTGATAGGTACGACAGTTAATGCCCGACCCCCAATTAATTTAGCATTTGACAATGGGAAAAGTCACCAAAATCAACCTGGTGTGATACAGTCTAGTAGATTGTGTAGGTGTATTATAACCTGTAATCAACGCTCACACCTACAACCTTCCTAGCTCAGAGGGAAGTGTCAAGGTCACAAACTCTTCCACTCAGTGAAGTGCCTTCCACCGCAGAGCCCAGAGGTTACACGCATTTAAAACAGAGGCAAAAATCTCTCTTGTGCTATGGTATTCCATTTCCAAACGTCATATTTTACAGGGCATTGGAGTGTTAGAAAAACAAGCTGGTGACAGAAATTACTCTAGAATGGAGCCAGTACAGCAGAATTTTGCTCTCTCAAAACTCTGGATTTACAACAGCCCCGAGGTGCTTGGGATTCTTTTCAAAGTTAATCACTCAACACTTAGATATCCAACACCAGGCTGGTTTCAGTCCTTCAGTCTCAAAAAACACCCCTCACAACAACAAAAACACAACAACAAAACACCTCACAAAACCTCAAACACCCTCCCACCCCCAATTATTATTTTTTTTTAAATTTAAAACCACAGAAGGACAACCACTCACCAACCTGGCTGATTGCTCTGAAGTTCTTTGGCAAAGCAGCCTAGCTATACAGTGCTTTCTTTGCCCCCTTAACTACACGTCAAAAGGGAAAAAGGAGCCCTTTCTTCTCCAAAAGGTAAAACGACAGTTGCCCTTGCAAACAATGCTCCTGGGAAAATAGCATTAGTGCTACCCATATTTGTCCAGTTTTGCTGCTCACCCATCACAGCTGACAGATAATTATTTAAAACATTAATTGTTCAGATTACAGTACTGGAACATCTCACTCAAATGGTAAGTGAAATCGAATAATGGTGTGTGCTAAATTAAAAGCATCCATGGTCATTTCAGTACAGTACTAATGTGTTTTTTGACACAGGTATATCAGAGAAATGCCAAATAAGGACAGCAGAACTTGTTGCACATCAGGTCTGGGCCCACTGCCCAAACTGGCAAAAGGGGAACCCAAGAAGGAAAAACAAGGCTCACTGAACAAATTAAGAGACAGGACAGGGACAACAAGAGGCACTGCTACAGCTCAGTTTACTGCACTGGTAAAACTAGTATCAGATTGGCAAATTATTTCTCTCTGTTCAGCACAAGCAAATCAATCTCTTTAGACACCTCACAAACAGCATTTATTCTGCCCAGTTTTCAATGGACTAGTTACAGAACACAGAATAAAATGTTGTACATATCTTCAAGCGAAATTCTGCATGAGGGGATGCATCCACTCTGACCTGTGTTGTGGTCTAGACTAACAAGTAAGAGTAGCCTAATTCCATAGTGAAACAGAATTGAAGGAAGCAGTAGGAAAAATATCCAGGGACTTTACATAGTCCACAGTATGCACACTGCCTAATCAGCAACATTACTGAAATTGTTTCTCACTGAGGGGGAATGTGGGCAAAGAAGGTAGTGTCTCATTCAGCTAGGATATAACACATGTAGTAGGGGAATCATTGAAAGGAGACCAAAGCAAAATGAATATTCTGTTATTCTCTTTAAAGGATCATGCAATTCATGTTAATTAAAAAAGAAAGAGTTTAATACCCTTTCAAATAAAGCCCACTGCTAGCCAATTTTACCTTAGAGCAAGAGGAAAAAAAACTTTTTCTACAGTGACCTGAAAAATAAGAGAGTCATTCTTGGATTAAAAAGACAGGAAATCATATATCGCGGTTACAGAGATTATCTCCTTAACAGGAGAAACCTGCATCCTCTGCAGTTCCTCATACATGTGCCAAAGTCACACTGTACCACGAATATAAATCCAGCTGTACAAGGCGGCTAGATCACAGCCAGAAAGCTTAAGTTCTTTGGAACCAGACAAGCAAAACTCTTTTAAATTGAGTCCAAAAAAGTTAGATTTACATCAATGAGTGTGTACATTTTATCCCAGAGCACTTATAAAATGATGCCTCTGGACAGCCAGCAAATCAGTTACTACAGTTCCACACAGTCACTTTCCATGTTACTGAAGTTCATGTCTTGATCAGCCAATTCAATAGTTTTTCAACAGGAAAAAAAAAAAAGAAAAAAAAAAAAGAAAAGGAGGTTTTAATACTTTTGTTCACTCACAAACCTTCATTTTGTATGCAACAATGAGTATTAGCTTCTTTTGATAGGGTCACACAAATAACATTACACACAAAAATTCAACAACACATGAGCATGATCAAAAGCATTCAGATAAATTTTTTCAAAGCAGACATATTAGAGGGTTGTTTTTTTTTAAAAAAAAGTGTGAAAAAAACATTATTTTACTCTATTACTTTCAAGACATTTACACAGCAAGTGAGTTGACCTGAAAAGGAGCAAAATTGTGCCCCCATTTCAACTGTCAGTTGAATTGCTGCTCCATAGGTAAGCTCCTACTGAATTCCAAATGGTTCCAGGAACTGTGTATAGAGGGACTCCCACATCTGGATGCTAAACTTCATTTACATGAACATGATTACTACATATGCTGCTACTATATATTTATGTGTGATCAATTTTTAAAAGATGACTTGAAGATTCCTAAACCAACAGTTGCAGATGCTGGGGAGAATAGAAAAGAAAGGGGTCATGTGTAGCAGAAGGATAATGCTCTCCTTAAGTACCATCTCCTATCCAGTAAAGCATTTATGTGATCTTACAGCTAAACACACAGAATCAAGTCTTTAGACCAAAGTTGGGAGGTGTTTTTCCTCCTTTCAAGCTATCTGCACCTGCATCACACTTCAACTAGGATAATCCAGATGTAGGAGGAAGCAAAGCACGTTAGCTAGACAGAGGAAAACAAGTCAAAGATTTGTATCTTCCCTTTATGTGACAGTTTTTTAACGATAAAAGACAAGGAACTCTTCATGTTATGAGCTGGTTGCCTATAATTTATAATATGATGAGATGGCAGTTGGGCATTAGGTAATTTCTGCAATTTATTTAATTTTTATCAGTGAGAAAAGACAATATAAACCAAAAAAAGAGTAAGAAAGTTTCTACTGTAGCAATAACTTAACTATTAAGTTGCCAGAGCATGACTCCTGGTGGTGTCTCCAGCCTTCTTGGCCGTTCTATTCCCTTTCCTATTGTCCCCTAAGGAGCTGAAGATCATACAGAATTGATCATTGCCTCTCATTTTCAAACTCAGATGAGGCAGACTAGTATGTGCTCCTTTGCTACTTTACAGTGGCAAACACTACTTATTCAGAAGCAAAAACATCTCTCTCTGGACATTTGCTGAGCTGCAGTTCAAGCTTCTTGAGCAAATATTACTTAGTTCAGCTGCAGTGACGACTCCTCACACTCTCACAAATCCTTTGACACCTACTCAAAACCTGTGTGCATATTGTTCACAAAAAAACCCTAGTATATGCTTTCAAACTTGGAAGAACTCCATCCAATCTGCCCATGATGTACCAGTCATTAACTCTGTATCAAAGGTGCACTGCTGCTAATTAATAGCTTGGCCCAAGTAGACTATATAAAAGTGCCAAGACTAGACAAGCCAAAGTATTAAAGAAGAAATCAAAAAGTAGTTCATGTCTTTTGAAAATGCCAAATTGCTTTCCATCTGGCCCCCAAGAACTCACTTGTTTAGAACAAACAACTGGTCAGAGGGATGTAGTTAAAACAATAGCTCTGACAACCCCAGCTGTTATCCAGCCTCAGTGGTTAACAGCACACAATATCCCTCCTATGAAAGGCAAAGGAGAAAAGGGGTTAATCCCCTCACCGGTTCCTCGCAGGTGGATCAAAAAGTGTGCTCTTGCCCTTGGTGCTAACTGTCATTATTTGATCCATTTATATGATTAAAATGACCTTCATGAAACCAGGCTATCTTCCTTCATTATTGCATATCTTATACATTACATAAGAGGTCAAACATTCACGTTTACAGAACAGCAGAATAGACAACCAGAAAGGACACCGCCAGATTGATGAGAACGAAAAAGGCTCTTCCCTGTTACAATTACAATGATAAATAATTCTACAGTGATACACTAATGCTTGTTAGAGAAGATCCTCAGTAACAATAAAATGATTTTTTCTTTTTAATTAAAATGCTCAGCTGCCATCTCAGCTTTGATCAGTGGCAAGATGCATTTTTCTGTCTGTTTTATACAGGGCAATCTCTGTCAGGAATGCCAACAGCATCCCAGGGCAGGGAGGGGCTGGGAAGGTTGTTTGGTTTGGTTTTGTTGGTGTTTTGTTTTGTTTGGGGTTTTTTTGGGGGGGCGCAGCGGGAGCGGTGGCATTGGCTGTTTTTACTTAATAATTTTACAAAATGACCAGAGAAGTTGTGATTCACTATGAAAAATGTGTGTTCACAGATCTGTGAAACATGACAATGAATCATAAGACAAGCTAGACAGATTCTCTCAAAGCTTATAACAAATTGATTCACCCTATTTAGACATTATTCAACAATTCCATAAAGAATATTCAGCTACATCTAGTACAACTGGAGAGTGGGATTCTTCATTGTAGATCCAACAGTGTGGCACAGGGAAGGGAGGTTATGAAGACAATGGCCCACCCGTCTCTCATCCCTAATGATATCAACAATGCTTTGGAAGATAATTGTCTTGCATATACAGACTATATATTTAGTAACATACATGAAATATTTATACAAAGTTATACAATATGGCAGATATTTTTTTTGTAGCTGTTACCATATTAAACACAGAATTCTCTTTCCCATATATCACCTTTTCAAAAAAAAGAGATATTCTAGGTACAAAGATATTCAGCCACAATTTCTACAGGCAAGTTTGAACAAGGTGGGAATAGGGGTGGGGGGAGAAATGAGTTTAAAGACAAAGACTCCGTCAATTATGCACACACCTTTGTGGCTTACTGATATGTAGTGAGCTCCTACAAAGGATGGGGCAAATACTGAAATACAAGCATGTCTCAAAAGCAGAGCTGGCAACTGCTCTGAAAAACTTCAGTATCTTTTTGTCTTGGTTGAATACAAGCCAGTAATGCAAATTTTGTTGGGTCTTTTCAGGCAGCACTAGTACGGACAAAGTGTTTTAGGAAAGTCTTTTTCTTGACCTAGACCCACTGCCCAACTCCAGGAGCATTGTTAATTGCTAGGAAACAACTGACAACCCCAAACTCTCAGTACATTGCAGACATTATGTAAATATCCCAGTCAAATCAACACATTCACATACATACACATTTGTTTTGCTCATATACAGGTTTCAGAATCCTCCTTTTCAAGAAAATATTAGCTGCCAACTAGGAAAAGCAGTTGCACTTCCCTACAGATAAATAACTTCCTTGAGGACCTTACCTGCACCAACCTTTCCGTTTCCTCAAGGAACGGGATCACCTCCATGTACTACCCCATGTTAAACAAAATATAACATACACTTAACAAAACAAATGCTTTTAGCAGGGTTTACAAAAAAGTTATGTTTACAGCTTTATAGAGTGGCTTCACTAGGAAATCAATCAAGCTGAGCATGACTTATACCAGCCTATCCAGAAGCAAAGTTTAAATATTTACATTTGTATAGCAATAAAAAAATGCATACACTAAATCCTTTAAATACTCACAGAATCAATTAGCTTCACAAGTGCAAATAAGGATCCCCGCCCCTCCCCAAACTAATCAAGTGCATGGAATTAACTCAGCAAATAAATGAAAAGTAGCAAGACCACTCTACTAGTTCTCTCAAACATATCCCAGTCTACATAAAAATATGACAAAAAATAAACTAAACTGGGTTTAACGGTTTGGATACAATCCATTTTAGAACGTCTTTTTTAAAAATAGCTATTCTTTTAAAAAATAAATTGTTCCTTGCTTTTGCTATAAATACCTGTAGCACCATATTGAATGACTTGCTTTCATTTACAGACACCCTGGCTGATGGCTGTAATAAGATTCAACATGGATTCAGGCAGCATTCAACATGATTGCAGCTTGTTCATAAGGCTCTGAAACAAAGTTTAGTGCAGAATTATGTTGTGTGTCTTTTACTTGATGTGAATATAATTTGTGATTAAGAACAAAAAAGGAGATGATTTGATTGCATATGGTAGAGGTCAAACCTGGCACAAATTGCACTTGTGTCTAGGTTTTTCCATCAAAGGCAGTGGATTATTTTCCTTGTTTGCCTCCATTTCACTGCTGCTGAATTTTAACACTTTTAGAGACTACATAACTACTGTGTATCTCAACAGCAGAATAATTTCTAACAGGTATAAGGAAAACATTTGTGTTTACAGAAAACTGATCCCCCCTAAAAATCTTTATATAGGGGATTATAATTTCAGTGACAGGACGTTTCAGTTCTTCTGAAGGAAATTTTATTCTAACTTAGAAAACATTCAAAATATTTCAACTTCAAGCTAAATGAAAAAGTTTTCAGCGTTGAAAATTTTTTTTTATTATCTATTCAAGATATTATTCATTTTTAATAGTAATAGATGGTTTCCCATTTTTATTGAGGGAGCTATTTTCACTTTTAAGGAAAGGGATTTTATTTTATATTCACAACCAGCAGGGAGGTCAAAAAAGGACATGGAAGTATGAAAAAAATAATCAAATATTCATGCTTTTAAAATTAAGATTTACAACAGTCTGATTAAATTAATTTCAAAGTGATTTCAGTCAGACTGGCTCAACCTTTGTTTCTGGATGGGGCTGTCATATGAAACGCTTCACATTGACACATTGACTAGAACACCATGTATTTCTGTTCCTGAAAGATCAGCATAGCTTCAGCATAGGTGTAAAGAACTCAGAAGCTGCTATATTGTGACTCATCTACAATTTGCCTAAGGAAATATTTGTGCACACTAGATTTTCAGAGAGTAAAGCTCAGGAAAACTCTTAGTGTAAACTAAGCAGCAAGGCAATCACAGGAGCACCTTCTACTACAGGGACTACAGAGAGCAGCCACTAGATGGAAACAACCACATTCACTAAAGTTGCGGCTTAGACAGCTTATGTAAATACAAAGGAATTACAGTACTGTGTTGCTTTCCAGAGTTTCACTTGATACTTTTTACTTTGAAGATGACCTCACTGATGAATAGATCTAGAACTTCAACCCAGATTCACCCCCTTAATAGAAATACCTGTTCACCTGAAATACCTGCAATGGATGCAGTTTGCCACCAAAGAAATGGCTCAAATAACACGTAAAACCAACTATTACAGAAACAGTTATGCACAGACTTCTGCAGACAACAACAGTAATAAAGAGGTAAAGAGATCCTATTTTACGACAACTTTACATTTTATTAGCTTTCCAGTGATGCAGTGCTAATCATAGTGACATGCAGGCATGACAAAGCTAGAGATTTAATTCTTCTGTTTATTTTTGGGAGATATAATAGCACAGGTACCAAATCCAAATGGGTTCTCACTGATTCCATCGATGTATCTTACTTGAAACATAGATGGACTGTGCTACTAACAGTAATACAACTGCAGTTTCTCTTCCTGTTTAGTTTCAAATCTGACCATAAATGCCACAAAACAAGTTGATTAATCATAATGATAGTGACAAAAAGATTCTGGAGATGAGGCTAAGGCAACTGGAGTGAGCCATATCATGTACATATATAATGGCAATGAAATAATTTGACTGCTTACTGCCTAGACAAGATTCAAACTACTTACACCTCAGAGGCAAAAAAAAAAACCCTGAATCAAATGTATGAGTCTAAACCAAATACCCCCAAAAGCTCTTTGCTTCTGTTTTGTTAGAAAGTAACTACATTAAAGCAGGCTGAGAAACCTGTATCATCCCATTTGGGGAGCCTTCTCATGCTCTGATTGACTCTATTACTTCCTTAGAAGGAATTATTTGAATTTTGGAATTATCTGATTATTGTTTGTGCCTTTTTTTTAAAAAAAAAAAAAAAAAGCATTAAAGCAGCTACTTCTCATCTAAGTCTGAAAAGCCATGAGATCAGAAAGCAAGACAAATCAATTGAGAAGTGGTAATACAGTACTTTACAGTAACTGCAGATGTGTGTCTTTCAGGAAAGGATCAGAGGCTACTTTCTAAGAACAGGATAGCACTTTTGTCCCCCTCTTTCAGAACACAGAAAACAATGGCAAAGAAATGACTCCTCTTCTTAAAGACACATTTGACAGTTAGACAGTTGAGTAGGAAGAAAAATCCAGATCTTTAAAACTCCAGTCCCAAATATTGCATTAAAAAAACAGACAAAACAAACTTGTTTAGGGCACACTGCACAATCCTCACTAACAGCACAGTGTAAGAACAGAAGACAGTGCTGCTACCAACACTTCTTTATTCAGATACCAAGGGCAAAGACAAGAGGCATCACACATTCAGAGAACCTAAATTTCTCTCACATTTAAGGTACCTTTCCCTTGCGTCACCTGAGTGCCTGAGGTGTTACAAACGCACACAGAATTATCTCCATGGTTGCTAGGACTATCATGTGAACTAACTTCAACCTCCCTCTAAGAGCGTAACAGTTTGCATCACAGAAATTATGTCGAACTATGACTGCAAAACCAGCAAGATTCCAGTCTTCTGCAGGTAGTGAAAAACATTGCATATACTCTTGAAGTTTAGTTCTTTTTGCGATGCTACCTCCATTCTGGTGTTTGCCACTCTCTTCGATCTATGGTGCCAGCTGAGTAGTTTAAATCCTCCCATTGCATACAAGACAGTATTTATAAGTCTAGCGAGAACCCCATGTGTACTGGGAGCGAGAATGTCACATGCATATAAATCATACTATTAACAAATACAAACAGCAAACAAAATTTGCAAGCAGAGACCCTGTAGTTTCAGACATTACTGGTAAACTGCATAACTGGTAATGCACGTTGGTTTCCTTTGCCTGAACTGAGAAACTCTGAGAAGCCTGGTAAGTGGTATTTGGACCTATGTGCAAGAGTCTCTTTACTTTGCTTAAGGAGCTATCAAGGCAGGAGCAAATGCTTCTGGAAAGCTGAGGGATCATTAGCTCAGACTAGAGTGTTTAATGTTAAATGCATTTAAAAGCTTAACCATTTCAAAGAGGTGTCTTTCACATGAAATAGAATAGACCTTAGCTGCCAACTTTTGAAGAGTCATTGACTATTCTCTGGTTCCTTAAATAGCAATGGTTAATACAAGATAGTGACCACGTGGCAACACAGATGATACTGTCCTGACATTTCATTGATAGAGCATTTGTATGTATTTTACCTATTTAAGGTAAGCTATAATTAAGTAATGGCCACACATTTCCAGGTTACATACCAAATAAAAAGTATGACCCAGTAAAAAAACTTTATGAAATGTTTTACTGAATTGACATATACAAGGACTACAGACATAGGACAGTCTCTCAAAATGCAGCCCTGTCCTTTCTCCTCTTGACCTGTAAGTTTAACCCTTCTATTTGGTCACCTTCCTCTAAGCTTTTCCCTTATATCTCAGCGTTTACAGAATTCCTCATTTTTCCAGGACACTACAGTGCTAATGCATCTTCAAAATAAGGTTGGGGAATACTGTTGACCACATTTTATGAAGCAGAAACTAAGACAAAGTTGTGTTGCCCAAAGCATCACAGCAAATGCTTGGTCCCTCTTGAATAAGTGTTTTCCTTTCCCTTTAGCAAACTTGGCAAAGCTGGATAAAACCTGATTGGAATTTGGAAGCCAGATCTGCACTGACTACTAACTTTAAAGATTAAGACACCTCCAACAGCCACAAAGCTGGTTAGAAGTCTAGCTGCAAATAATTTATTTATGCCACTTAACCCTTCTATTTTCAAAAGCCTCTCAGCAGTCCATTTGCATAGTCCCAAAATAACTGGGACCCTGCTAGCAGAAACCCATCTAGTCATAGCAACAGGGTCTGTATCCACCAATGAAAATCCTCCTCAGATGCTTTACAGACACCATCGATCTCCATTCTACTGGTAGCACACACCGGTTCCTGTTACCTGAACCAAGAAACCCAGAAGAGAATGATGACAAGTGGTATGTAGACCTACATGCAAGGGACTCCTTATTCAGTTTATGAAGCTATCAAGGAAGGATCATCTGCTTCTGGAAAGCTGAGAGATCAACAGTGCAGACTTAAAGATAGTTGAGGATTTACAGATAAAGATGACATCTGAAGCAAATATTGAGAACTCCTTTGAAATTTAGATTTTAAAGTCACAGTTTTCATGTCAGCTAAGGAGCACATAAAGGAAAAAATGCCCTGGGAGAAGAAAGGGAGAGAATGATAAAGCTAAACACACGGCTTTAAACATATCCATACCTCTCTGTGCTCCCAGAGCTCTCAATGACAAACAGTCTCTGCTATCCAAACTGATGTCATCCCTCTTCTCAAACATACCTGCCAAGTCACTCAATTTCATATGCCTTTATACAAACCCTCCACATTAGTTCTAGTATCACTCAAATTATATAGAATTACACCAGAGAATTAATTGGAAAGAATCATCCTAAAACAGCCACAGACCAGGAGCAAAAGAAAATGGAAAGCCATTGTGGTGACTTTACCAGTGTAAAGCAAAGTGGTCGCTTTACAGCTCCCAAGAAAAATTGATGCCTGTGATCAGCCATCTTGGTTACAAGGGTTATCATTCTTACACACCACATTTAAAATAGTAGGAGTAGCAAGAACTGTGAAGTTTCTAAAGAAAAAAAAATCTATTTGTATTGGGATTACATATTAGTTCAAGCTGTTCCAGAGACATTTAAGCAATAAGGTTGTTTGACTATCAAGCAACAGTGTATGTTGGCCTCTGGCAAGTTGTAAAAACAGTAGAACTTGATTAATGGCATAAGCTGGTCACAAACATCTCTCTAGCAGTTTAATTTCCTGCTGAATGCTTAGTGACAAGCATACTTCATTTTCCATTGCAAGTTTGGCAAGACATGCTCTTGCTCTGAGAAAAATGTTACTTCTGTGTTGCCTTTTAGAAGACACACAAAACAACACAAAACCCTCACAGCCTCTTTATTTCCTTCTCCGGTTGTCTGTTAGTGGAGGGAGTGGTTGTTACAGGGGTGGGTAGATTATACCCACCTCTCTCCCTATGTATTTTTTCCCTACAATGTCTTTATTTCTAGATGGTGAACAGCTGGTGTCCTGCAATGTTGAGCTAACCAGTATTTCTCTCATGTCTATTGTTCACAAGAGCACTATGAGAAATAATCCATGCATGTTTAGAAAGCATTCAGATCCTATACTGAACAAATGCTGTAACACCACTAATGTTTATACATTTCATACCATCAGCAAATATATTATTTAAAAACCATCAAAGCAGCAGAATATTTACAGATTCCCTTTAAAATGTGGATCTATAGATTCTAAAATTAGTGCAAGATTAATACCACAGAAACTATAAGAGATCATCAAAGTCCCAAGTGTCTATCAGCTGAAGAGAAGAGATTCCCAGGTCACAGCACCAGAGCGCTAACACCAGCCATGATACAGATGATCGAGACTGCTATACAGGGAAAGAGTCTTATGCTCTATACAGTTCCTTTGATTTCAAGGGCAATAAGCACTCCCCTCAAGAAGGGGTTTTGGTTGGAGGGTGTGTTGGGTTTTTTGTTTTGTTTTTAAATAAAAAAGGATAAGGCACTTTAGGATGATTCATTAACATTTGCAATCCCATTGCAGAATCAGTCAGGAAAAACAAATGCTATCACTTAGTTCATCGCAGCCTCAAGAACATTATTTACTTGGGGAAGGGTTAGACTGATAACTCAAGGCAATAGCCAAGCCTGGGGAATGAGGATTAGGCTTCAGAAGGTTCTTGTTCCCAAATCTTGAAAGTACTGGTTCTTCAAGAGTCAGGTTTTTATAGAAATAAATACTTTCCTCTGCAAGTATCATATTAGTCTGGTCTCACCAGGGTCTTCTAAAACAAACCACTGTTTAACACTCTTATGGGACCATGGGTCAATTTTGGGTTTTTCGTGTTTGGTGGCTTTTTTGTGGTTTTGGTTGTTTGTTTTTTTCTTTTTTTTTATATGCTTTAGATACTGGTTCCTAAACTACTCCCTCTCACTGGTTTGTGAGCTTGTATCAAGTACAGCATTTCCAACCAACAGTCTTGAGGACGAGCTGGATGACCTATATGAAACAGAAGGCCAAGAAATTTTCCCCAGCTAGTGTTTATCATTGAATGGCTAAATGTACTTTTAACATGAAAGAACATTTAGAAAAATACAGTATAGTATTTGTGAATCTGCATGCTTCAGATCTATCTGCTCTTCTCACTGCTTGAGTTTTAACATCTAATTCTCTCCAATTTCCTTACTGGTGACATAGACTAGCAAAGCACCTCAGTGCCTAGAGGACTGTATTGGTTTTGACATCTTCCCACCACCCACCTGGCCCGTAGCAAAAGGTGAGAGGGAATGAAAATAGCAAAGGGCACAAGTCTGAAATCAAGCCCCCCTCACTGCTCTTCCAACAACAAACAGCCCCAAACCAGCAAGAGCCCCAACCCCGTGCCTTCTGACCACCTCACGCGTTACCATTCGAACTCGCGCCCCCGCGCCGCACCCCAGCGCTGCTGGACAGAAAGGCCCCGCCCTGCGCCCCGCCCCGGCGCCCTCTAGCGACGCCGCCTGCCAGCGGCTCTGCCCCAGCCCGGCCAAACCCCTCCCTCGGGCTATAAAGGGGCACTGGGTTTCTGCTCTGTTGTTTGGATGGGGGTTTCTTTTTTTTTTTTTTTTGGGGGGGGGGGGAGGGGAGCGGGGGTGGAAGAGAAAGAATTAGGTTGAGCTCTGGCTTTTTCACTGCTGAAACTGAGTCCCAACCCAAGAGCAGTCAAGTTTCAATAAATGCAGTCCGCGTGAAGTTGATGGCAGCTTGATTTTCAGAGGTGCTGAACAGGAACTATATAAAGCACATCACTTTGGAAAACCAGAAAGAAAGGTACATAAATTCAAAGTTTCAATAAATGACAGATCTCTGCTATAGTTCTCCTTCAATTTTATAGAAAGCACCATTTTCATTCACGCCCAAGTCTGGTTTTAAAGTTGCTCAACATCTGTACAATGCAAAGAATATTCAATATCAAATAGGGAAATGAAGCTTTACCTATAAACCAAGCCATTTCTACAAGCCTGCAGGCAACTGGGTCACTTTCAATATCACTTAATGTCACTGTAATAATTTCAAGCAGGTAGAGAGTAAAAGAAGCGCCAAGTACTACTGTGAAGAGTTGAAATTAAAGGGTTTCTAATTTCTCATTCAACATCACTAGCACCACAAAGCAAAACAGTGTCTAGTTTTATACTGAAGCTGACTTTTAATGATGTGTCAAATGCAGGCACATGGGTTTCATGCAAAGAACAATAAAAAGACTATTTGTATCAGAACACCAATCTAGGACAACCATCTGGATGAGCAAATTTAGTCTCTTACGTTTATAGTCAACTAAGCAATAGCCACATAGTCAAAAATTATGCACAAAACATCTGCTCTCTCACCAACAAAGAAATACTCCTTCAGCATATAAACAAATGGAATGTGAAAATGCACCTTTTCTGTGAATTTCCCTTTCCATAAGTCACATCTGATTATCTACTCAATAATGCTAGCTGACAGAACATAATACTCTCTATACCAGATTATGACATTAAGGTGAATACTTATACTATACACAAATGTGTGCAGAACAAGAATTGGACCAGAGAGGTACTGCCAGAGCATGGATCATACTTGGCATCTGAAGAATACAAAGAACAGGAGGCTTTTTTATTCAGTGAATAAACTGGAAACAGAGGAAAGAAAATAAAATCACTTCAGGCCAATCTGAAAATTTCCCTTTTTTTTTTTTGACCAAATCTTACCCTCCAAAAAACAACCCAGAAACAATTCTTCATAGAGTTTTTGAAATTCAAAGCTGAAAAGAGCTGAAGTACTCAGTCAATGCTGCCTTTGCTGTGGTATTCAATGGCAAGGCTTGCTCTCAAGCCTCCAAAATTTCTAACATATATAAATTCATGGGACCAGAAAGGCTGCATCCAAATGTATGGAGAAGCCAGTCACTGTTCATACAAGAACACCTTCAATCACTTTTGAAAGGTTGCAACTGTAGAAGGTCTGAAGTGACCCAAAAAATGACAAGGAAGAAAAATTTTAAAAAGCTGGTCCTGTTTTGAAAAACAAGTTGGACTGCAGACTTCCAGAGACCCCTTTCCAACCTAAATTGTTCTATGAAAATATTTTGTTTCGCTAGTAACCAGAAGTTTTTGTTTTCACTGACTGGAAAAAGAGAGAAATTTAGAATAAATTATACAGAGATATTGTTAAAAAGTAAAAGTCAAAGTATTTTTATATTAAATGTCATAATATTTTTATGTTTGCCATTTTCTTTTTCATAAACACTTAACAAGTTCAAACTAAATTCACAAATAGATGCAGTCAACATAAATCTGCACTTTTCAGCTAATAAACTGTTCAAATTACAACACAGTCTAGATCTACTTGGCAGCTGCTTTCAGCAATCCTACTGCTGAAAAAATACAAAATATTTGTGAGAAAAACTTCTATTCAGAAAAAACACATATAAAATTATATACTTCAGGCAAAACCAGAGTACTAATGTGCCTATTTACCAATATTTACTTAGCTAACCTTCTGACCAACATACATAAAAATATTCTTAGCACCAGACATCAAAACCACCACCAAGTCCATATCATCACCCAGAAAGACTGGTCCTGCTTAACTTCGGGTCTGTGAGCTTCAGCTGACCAGCAGCTCTTTTGTACAATGAGCAGTGACATTCTGCAACACACTAGAGATGGCTGTCTTTTCCATTTAAGTTATTCTTTCTGAATGTATTCTTAAAATGGTACGGATGTTTACAGTAATGGTCCTTAAAGAAACAGGGATCACTGGCCTTACCAAAGTGACCTTAATTCTTTTGGCCTTCATACTGACAGATTTGTCAGAAATAATTCCTATGCCCCTCATCTGTGTTCATTGCAGAGATGGCTGAAACAGCCCGATCACTGGCACCATACCACAGAGTAACATGAAGGAAGTAAGTCTCCCGTGAACAAGTAATCATTCTAAGTCACCAACATTCTCTCCGGGTGCCTCTCATCACAGCAGTGATTCAGCACAAGCCCTCCCTCATCACACTTCTTAAACATGAATACTGTAATCCACAGGGCCTCTCACAACAGGAGGAACCCTGGACACCACCATTTCTCCATAAGCCCACACACACAGAGAAACATGCACGTGAACGGACAGATTTCCTCTGAAAGACAAAGTGTGAAGACACATTTCTCCTGTACAAATCTCACCTCCAGAAAATACTGGGAACTACTTGTAAAGTCAAATTGCAAGACTGTGCAGGGAAATATCTAAACCTCCTTACCAAGGCTTGCTTTGTGCCAGTTTTCAATTTCCTTCCTGACAGTGTCAAACCCCTTATTAACATAACAGGATTTGTGCATGAGACCACAGCTAAGATAGGAGGCATTTATTTTGTTATACCTAGAATTTACTTGCACTCAAGGAAAGATTATTTTTTCTAGCTGCAAGATTGACACTAATGCTACACAATCACTTCTCTGGCTTTAGGCCAGACCCCTGTGCTATACTTGTCCCTTATATATTTGGTTAACATCCCATTTCATGAGACAAGAACTACAGCTAAAACTAACACTCTGAATAGGTCTAATGCAGGAGAGATGAGCACGCACATGACCAATGTGATCAAGCAATGCCCGTTTATTACAACTAAGAAAGCCCTTTTATAATGTTCTCCCACATACGCAAGTAACACGCAGTACAAGTCCTCAAGATTGGACAGTTAACTTAGCCCGCGCTTTAAACCTTCCTACAATTGGATAAAAAGTGCCACATCAGCCTTGCCAGGCTTTCTGCCTTGTGTAACTTCCTCTTCCATCCCAACCCTTTCCCGGGGTTGTTTGTCTCGTCGAGTTTCTCCCCCCCCCATTCAGGGTTACGTCCTTATCACATTCTTGCTCAGGCTGAGGCTATCAGTCTTGTTCTCACACAGGATTGCTCACATGGCCATTCTCTCGCAGAAAGTCCTCTTGAATCCCAACAGTCTAACACCTTTTGGCATTGTTATCTGGGGTGAAATTGTAGCATAAGGCTGGGTTCAGTCTGTTTTTCATCAATACAAAGAAGGTTTCTGCTAGCCATCATGCTGAAGCAAAGCAAGTATGTGAATGGGAATGCATCATGGGGAGATGCAAAGCAAAAAATAAAGTTAACTTTCCCTGTGTGCTGATCCTGAAGTTTCTCTACCACCCCCTTTTTCTCTATTCACAGTATATCTTATGTACATACAGGCAACACACTGCATGTGCAACAGAACCACAGCTGATCAGAATATAGTGAACAGTCCCACCAGACAGTCTCTCATTCATAAATGACAGAGACCCAAGTGGTAAAGCATCTCAGTGGATTACTACAGATTGGAAAGGCTCAGAAGCTGTAATTCCTTATAAACCTTTTAAAAATTGAAATATTTGGGAGCAATATATGTATTCATAACAATTGAGCTATCTGTGAAACTTAATCATAGGGACTCTTAAGGTGCAAAAACAGTTCCAGAATTTATTGAAAAGAAATGCAGACAATAACTAGGACAATGGAATACCCTGGAAACATTATAGGGATCAGAATCTTTCCTTCCATGGACACTAAGCCAATCCTGCACAGAATATGAATCAGCTGGACATTAGCTACTTGAACAGTTTAAATAGCATCCTAACTATCAATGGATATGACATTATATCATGGTATATCAATGGAATGACATTAATCATGATCAATTATATTCCAATTTAATTGATTATCAGAAACTGTCAATTACCTTATTTCAAATTCGTTCAAAATTTTCTCTCCACTTCCTCCACTCACTTATGCCCTCAAAAGAATTCAATGCATCAAACAATAAGGGAGGCATGGGGGGGTCGGGAATGTATTTCTAAAGGCTCAGAGGGAAAAACCTCAACATTACAGATAGACTGCATGAGTCCTACATTCAAAATGTATTCAAACTTGCAAAACTCAACAAATACGCAAAGGTAGTTCCAGATGACACCTTATACTACACTGCCACCACCGATATCACAGGTTAACATTTTTTTCCTACATTACAGCAACATGTTGGGGGGTTCCAGTACATTCTTCAGAGTTAATTGACCTGAATTCATTATTTCTCAGCTTCTTCTCTAATCTCTGAGAGTCACTGGGTAAAACAGGGAGCGAATGGTTTCTCACATTGCCTCTGTGTCACTTTCATTTCTAGGAGTTGCGTCTCTGATCCTTCTGCAAGATTCAGGAGGAATCACAAGTTTTACCATGCTAAGAAAGCATGACCAGGGAAATAACTACTTACAATGGTGCTAACAAGCTCAGTACATACATGAAACTCTGGGGAGGCCATGGAGATCTGCAAAAGCCAGTTTGTTCTCAGCTTGCATATTGCTGGAACTAAAATAATCCCAGCTAGAGTATCCTCATGATTCATGAGTGGCAATCTCATCAGGAAAGAGTAAATTAGCTAGGGATCCTAGCAGCAGATAGGAAAAAGTTAATAGGAAAGTAATCACAAGAACAGCCTAAACTAAAAAGCAACGTAAGTGAGCTGGTGGCAAATAGGACTCAACATAGCTGATACTCCCTTGTTTCCAATTCTTCTAATTAAGCCTTCTTCACACATTAACTAGAGCTTTAGTCAGACAGCCAGACTTGGATCAGCCTCTACAGACAATGGAAGCTTTTCCTGACAAAAATTACAAGTAGTGGCTCAGCAGTGAACACAGCCCCAACATCTTGTATACATTAACAGTTTAAAAATTCACGAGGAAAAAAACCCCATGTACAATATAAACTTGTATTTGAACTTCGCAATCAGCTAGAAAATTTAGTCTTCTGCTATCACACGAAATGCCTTTCATCTCTACCAGGAGAAAGCCTGCATTCAGAGTAAGTTAGGCAAGATGGATCCCCTAGTCAAAAAGGCTCAGAAATTAATGGTATAACAAAGAGAAAGAACACAAAATGAACCCTCAATTGCTAAAAAGATCCTGTATCCCCAAATCCCTTGCATTCAAACCCAGAAATACATCAGGCACCTCCACTGTGATCAGCTGCCACAATGTCCTAATATAAGAGATATAATCTTGAAGAGCCAAGTTCTAACATCTGCAGATGTTTCAAGATTACACACTCCCATGTAACTGTGAGTTGCAGCTGAAGTAACCCAGAGCAAATAGAAAGGCTTCAACTTTTTGACCAAACATTGGTGATTTATTTTTGTCACTACATGGATAGCCAGGAGCAACTGTTAAACTGCAAGCTGAAGAAACGGTTTTGAACAGCCAACTTCATCCATTAAGAAAATAGCTTTCCTTCAGCCAGCCTGATCAAGTTGCTAAGACAAGCAAATTCCCTTTGCTCAGCACTTAATTTTGTCAGGACACAGGAATGAAAGCCACTTTTGACCACTATACCAACACAAAGTCAAGGTTTAAATAAAATGCAGATTACAATCAAGGCTCATATACTAAAGGTGATTTTGATGCTTTGCATAAAGTGAATTGTATGTTAAGAAATTCATTAAAGTAGAGCAAATAAGTCGGGTAAAACTGAGGCATATGGTCAGGCATTATTGTCCATAGTTCACATTAACTAAATATACTTATCAACGTATTATTCGGGGATTCAGTAAAATCACTAATCATGAAAAATGCTTGCAATTTGGACAAGTCAAGCAATCATTCCATGAGTGCCTATACAGAGAAAAGGTTGCAAAGAAGCAGCTACTGAAACTGTCTCACCAAAATTCAGAATTCACTTTAAATGTTCATAATAAACAAGACACAAAAAGTACCAAAGGCAACTCATTTATGATTTGAGTGACAGTTTCACTAAGCTTTTTATTTGCAGAGATAAAAAGGACTGAAACATGTACCTTCACTAAGAAAAGTAACTGAAGACCAATCCTTTAATTTTTCTTTTTTCAGGCCCTTTTCTTCTGATGTCTGCATTAAACCATGACGTATACGATACCTTTTCATACTTCTGCCATGCGTACCCTAATAATGTTATGTGGTTTTAGAAGAGAAGAGCATGTCTATGCTATGTTTAATTCCAACAAACATGAGGGCAGTAATGCATGCTATTATCATAGACTTCCTCACAGAACAGCTAAAGCACACAGCTTCCAAAAGGCTTGGTTCTAGTACTGTCTATGACTGCCAACCCCACCA
This sequence comes from Athene noctua, assembly GCF_965140245.1. NCBI lineage: Eukaryota > Metazoa > Chordata > Aves > Strigiformes > Strigidae > Athene > Athene noctua. Next base: position 29,189,209 of record NC_134042.1, on the reverse strand, counting down.
CAAAATATTCTTCTTGACAGCTCCCAGCATCTTTCCATCATTTTTACATGAAGTTTGCATCCAGATCTCTTAATTTAATCTTATATTTTGCTATTATATTCTGCTTTGATTAGATTTTTTTGTTAGCAATAGCAAGGTACTTGCATAACCATTGTATAAGTGTGATGAGGTCTCCATGAGAAAGCAAATTTGCATTAATTTTACTGGAGCTGCAAGGCATGTTTTCTCAGCTGCTTATCTCCAATACCACAGGTAACCATTTGAATGCTGTGGAGGATTCTGCTTGCAAGGCTCTGCCACTTCTTGTAAAGCTCCTTGCTTATAACATTTGATCTCTAACGCCATAGCATCCAACAGGAAGGTTGTCAATACAGAGAAATTTTGTGTGTCTACGGGTAGAAATCTCGTCAGTGAGATTTTTAGTAATATTCAAAACTTCACTGGCCAAGGCCCTGCAAACCGACCTAATCAAACCTGCTTTGCATAACATTCCAGAATAAATGACTCAAGATGTCTTCCAAATTAAATTATTCATAATCCCCTTATCTTGTCTCTTGGAAGAACTAGCACTACTATTTCTGCCTATACATCATGGCCTGGTTAGAACACCTCCCAGTACCAAAGACTCATACGCTGAAATAATTTGAAAAGGTAAAGGCAGTCTCGAAGACAGATGAGAAGCTGGAAACCAAGACAGGCACAAGAAGTTAGCAGATGGGCAGGTAAAAGAAGAGAAGATATACTGAAAAGTGGTGTAGAATGACATATGAAAGTAAAACAGGAGAGCATGTCCACAGCAAGAACAATCATTGTAGGAAACAATAAGGATAGGCTTTAAGGTAGAAAGACACAGATACAAAATAGGTGACAGGAAAGAAAGACTATGTCATTTGAAAAGACCCTTGGGAATAAAGAAGCCAATTGAATAACTAAAAATAAATGCTTTGCTAGATATGTAGTCCAAACATGGTATCTGAAGAGGAAAACACACAGAGGTAGGAAATGGTTTTTTTAAAGCACAAAGATGAAGAACAACAAACTACCGGCCTCCATGCTGAAAACAGCATTTGCAAGAAACGTCCTGCTGTTCTTCAGAAGAAAATGAAAATAACGTTTCAGAGTGCAGAACACCAAAGGAAAGGATGGCAAGCAGCACCCTGGGCATTTCTAGGCAGCTCCACAAAGCACAGCTGAACGTTCGATCAGCTCTCAGATTCATGTACCAGCCTCCCGTTCACATAACATGTACAAGCATAGCCAAATCTCTGTAACCTTGTCACACGTACGAGAGTAGCCAAAGAACGAACAAATAATCAATGCGTGCTACCGTGAACGTGTGTACATTTTTATTGGAGTGAGAAATGAAAGGCATGTACTGAGAAGACTAACTTGCAGTTATAATCCTATATTAACTGCTGGATTTAACATCTCATACGGGGATTTATATACTTGGATATTTATGCACAAATTGTACACGGGCATACTTATATTCCTAGGCATCACTTTCAGTCACAAAAGTGCCAGATTAAAAAGACCCTTAAATTACCAAGAACCCAGTTTGTTTCACTGCAGAACCATCCTACTAAAAATAGAATCTAATAAAATTCTGGGAAAGTTTATAAAAATATAAAAACTACTATGGTGTCCTGTTTTTTCTAAAGCAAATAAGCACACACAGTTTCTTCTACAAACTAGCCAGTCATGAATCCATCTTCTGTGCTCCACATGCAGAACTTAATTCATTTTACAGAGTCCTGCTGAAATGCAGTATGCCTCTTCACAGCAGGCTAAGTAGAAATACCACATCAGAGTTGGAATCAAGATCTGAGTAATTTCAGTGGAGTTGCATCCAGGATTAATTTGGGTCATTAACTCTCTTGTAAAGACGATGAACTGACACAGCAAGTCCTGTCACTATAGTGCAATGCCCCAGAGGAGCAAGCAGGAAATATCTTACCCAGACCCAGAAGTCCTCCACTGACCTCTTACTGTTGTCCATTGCAGATTCTACTGGTTTCTCCAATGGAAAGATAGAAGTAGTGACTTCTTGGGCCACAAAGATCTATGCAACAAAAATTATTTTGACAAAATAGCAACGCGTTTTTCATAACACACTATTATTTTTTTATATGTATACCTATTTGGCACATAGAAGACATATTGAATGAAACTTCAGAAAGAGTGGACCTACCACAACACAGAGTAAATAAATTATTAAATAAATTATGAAGAACAAACAGCATGCTTCCTTGCTTAATTTACTTCACTGGTAAATATTGCATTAAGACAAAGCATTCAGAGGCTTCCTTTAGAGTATTGAGTTATTATACACAGAGCTAAAATAATAACAATATAAATTGGATTGCACTTTAGGAGACAGAAATAAATAATAAGTCATGCTGTGGGACCACTATGAAATTAACATAAAACTAACAATTAAATGAACTGCTACCACATTACTGAAGAGGAGTTGCAATATCATGGTGCTTGAAGTTTAACAAATAAACTGATTTTAATTCAGAAGAGTGTTCAGCATCCAAAGTTTAAGTCACCTTATTAGAAGATACTAGAAGAGTGCTACTCTTCCTGAAATCAGGCCATTTTAAGTTATCACATCAGCTAAGATCTTGCATTTTGAGATGCTATGCAGACTTTCTTTTAGCAGCCTGTCATCTTCACTGCATACACTCTCATCCAGCCAAAAGGACTTGAAGCAAAATTTGACTGCAGTGAAATTGTTCCTGCAGAAGTTTGGGTTTTAATATTGGCATTCTGACCATAACCTGGACTTGACAGTTACATTTGAAAGACTTAAATGTCTGCTTCCAGTCTTTTTTTTTTTTTTTTAAGAGTTTTCTTTTGCTTCTGCTGACATGAGTGACCTAACTGAGAATCACACAAATAATTGCAAGTGAATTCTACTCTACACATGACTGCACAATAGTGAAATACCCGAATAGTTTATAATTCCGGAAGTAATTCCAGGACTAGGACTAGCATAATTTACAATGCTGAACTACAAAAAAAAAAAAAAAAAAAAAAGATTAGTCCTGATCCAAATTTAATGGGTTTTGGGAAGAGAAGGAAGAAATAAGGAGAGAATTTAAGAAATCCTGAAGTCCACAGGTACAATAGTAAATTCATTTGGTCTATAAGTTTTACCTTTAACTTTTAGTGAACTGAATTTTTTTTCTAAAGCATCTTCATTGGAAAATCTGGAGAATAAGGTTTTAAAATGGCAAACAAACACAGAAGACTACATCAAAAATGACCAATCAAGGACACTGAGGTACACAAATCTCTACAACTATCAATGTCTGCTTCACACCCTTATCATCAACTTTCTTGCTCTGCATATACAATTTAGGAATAGATGGAACAACATTATATCTCTCTGAAATTTTTTTCTTAAACCACTTGATCTGGCCAGCTTAAGAAAGGATTTTACAAGATTGTTTTCCTTTCCAGCAAACCAGTGCTTCTAGCATCAAGACTGATATTTAAGTACATTGTGCCTTTCAAAATTATATTGGAAATAACCTGTGGCAATTATCTGTTTATTCCCACAGATGCTGAAAATGCAACTGTTATCTCCTTTACTATTCTACCCAGTCTATGGCAGAAGGCAGGGGAGAGAGGATGGCCACAGCAGAGTCTTACATGCAAGACAAGGTAACTGCATCCTGTAAGGTAATACGAATCTAACACAGTAAAAGCTGTTTACAAGCTCCCCGTGTAGATGGGAAAATACCGGGTTAAATGTATCCACTCTCAGTAGAGAGAAATAATTTATCAATATCAATCTTTTACCCCAACTTAATCTTTTGCAAAATTTGGTAAGGAGATAATTTCCCAGTCCCCCTGACCACCCTTTTGTAAGATTAGAGAGACCAAAACATTCTCTCTTGGGTTCTGCCAAATCTAACTCAGGAAGAGATAAAACAGTGCAATTCCATCACTTGCAGGAAAAAAACAAACAAACAAACAAAAAAAACCTCCAAAGAAAAACAAAAAAAGCTGCCTGATGCTCACTCTAATCTCTTTTATCATACACTGTCATCCCATTACCATCATTTACACCTTTATATTCTCCACACTCTCCTCTAAGTTGAACACCTGTTGTGGCACTGTGCCACACTTGGGGCAGCAATTATGTGACAGATTTCACTCCAAGGAACACTAGACTGCAAGGGAATGACAGGTAATTGAGTCTAGTCAAACAGTTGCAAGAAGCCATGCAACAGCTGTCTAGTTAAGTAGTCCAGAGTACATGTTCCACTAATACCTGCATGTCCATGTCTTTTAAACATTTTCCTATATCTTCTAATAAATTCAAGATTTCTAGTACAGCTCTTCTGATCTTCTCTATCAAGCTTTCCAGACAGTCTTCAACACTCGGTCTTCTAGGTCTTGCAGTTTATCTTCTGTCTGGTACAGAACTGCATCCAGAATGGACTAAAATATTATACTGCAGATGCTAAAATGCTCAAGAAAACTATAAAAAGGAATTATCACTTTTCCACGCAGAACACTTTCACATCGAGTCCCAAATCCAAAAGGACAGCCACGCTATAATGAAAACTCAAACTTAATGTTTTTGACACTTATATGACAGTACTCCTTTTAGGACTTGAAGGCAATTGGCTCACTTCCCAAAGAAAATTACTAGCAGAAAGAGACCTCTTGAAAAGTGGAATTATTGATGAAAAAGAGAAAAAAAATGTTTAAGCAAAAGGAGCTGCTTCATACTCACACATTTGGACATGAGTTCTTCACAAGCAGGGGCTTCATTACATGCACTGCCTCACAGGTCAATAGAGTTGAAGAACCTGAGCAATACAAACCTCTGGGCTTTACACAACTCTCCATACCACACCCACCTGCTGTTTGAGAGCTCTCCAGCAGTTCACCCTGCAAAGCTCATTTACCTGTCCGCCTCCCCACCCCTAGAATTTTCATGAGAGTTCTCTGATAAAAAGCAACACATTCAACTGCACACCGAGGAAGTATCTAGTTCAAGGATTCTGAATGCATCCCAAGCCTCATAATCAAATACATATATTCCTCTGTCCATGATACCTAGTAACACTACACCTTGCATCTTTTTTGGGGGAAAAGAGCGGCTGGTTTAAGATAAACCAGTGGTACAATACCTTAAAAAAAAAAAAAAACAAAACAAAAAACCCCACACAACACAACAAAAAAAACCCAAACAACACAAAAATCCTTTAAAAAGGGTACTGGCAGGAAAATGTTGGTTCCTGGTTTTGACAGGTTAGTCTGTTTCCGTAAGACTTACTCCATGCAACGGATGGGACCCTCTTATAGCCCTGACTACTGTAGGAGGAGATGGAAGGGGTCTGAAAAACCACCATACTCTTAGAAATGGAGAAACAAGCCAAGAAACCTGAATTAATAACAGTACTTGACTGTCAGAAAAAGCCAGGGTGCAAGGTGTAGTTCGTATAATAAATGCTAGTTTGGGGCTGCAGCTGCCCACCCTTGATCAGTTCAAAGGATTGTCCACAAGGTAAAAAACTGATGAAAAGATAGAGTGAAGCATTTATGGTGGTACAGGAGAAGAGCTCTTTCTAGATGCTTTTGAAGCACAGTGAATGCTATGCAACTATTACTTTTAAATGTAAGAAATTTAATAGCCTCAAGTCACAACTGTAAGTAGTGAGAGAATAAGTACAACAAAAATGTATCTCTAAAATTAAAGAAAAAATAAGAATGAATGCAAGAATCCCAAAGCAATTACAAAAAAAAAAAAAAAAGCAAACCATAATAAAATCCCATCTCTTTCCTACAGGTGAACAAATGAGAATCCCATAAGAAAAGCCCCTGGGGAAGCAAAGCAGGATAACCAAGGCCACTCAGCAAGTTTGGTACTCAGCTGGAAAGGGAATGCAGTTCTACAAACTCCCAGTTTCCTTTTTAAAACAGGAGAATTTATGACATAAATAACTTTATTATATCATATATACATTATATAACATATAATAAAGGTGGAGGAAGGAAGTTTAACAAGGCTATACTTCTGCTGTGCACATGGGGGGTTTTGATGTGGGTTTTTTTAATGTCTTACAGCGGAAGAATCAGAAATGCCTTATGCAGATTACCCTAAAATAGCACCAGTAGAACTTTACCTCATGTATCAAAACATATTCTTAGTATGTCATGTTACAGAAGTTACATTTCAAAGCCCTTATCAAACCTTTCTTTTGTTATACTCTATTATCTGTAAAACGATGTGTCTTTGTTACACAATTCCATTTGTGCAAAACAAAGGGACTGTTACCAGCACCAAAATTGACCTTAAAACCATCAGATATTTGAAGATTAAAAGCCCAACCTGTTTTGAGATAAAATGTAAGAGAAGGGAAGCCTTTTATGTATTAGATACTTCCTTCCCATAAGGACAGTCTTTCTTCCTATCAATTTTAATGTTTGCGTGGTAATGGACAAATGGTCAGTGTCATCATTGGAGATAGACCTCTGGAATTTATGTGTGTATTTACACACAATCCCACCAATCCTTGGAAGGTCATTCTTTGAAAAGTCTGTTCCAACAGTCATTCAGTGTATATAAACTCTTCAGGGAAACAAGAGACTGCAGGGATGTGTCGAGACTGGTTTAGTTTGTGAAAGGGAGAATGGCAGAATAGAGATAAATCCTTGAAGAAACATGGTCTAATTTTACATGGCACTTCCCTGAGCGAATAACCAATAAAATTTCCTTTGCTTGCCTATAGATTAGCTTGGTTCTAGGTGACCAGGCAAAGAGCTGCTCACATTATATTACAAGGACCGCATTAATGGAGTAGAGCATGTAAATGGCTACATTAACTCCCCAATCCAGAACAAAGATGAGGGCATTAAAATAAGCTTCTTGGTGGTACACTGATCTCAGTACTGCTCCCACTGAAGCCACATCAGTGAATCCTCCTGGCTGGATTACTGGATTGAGTTTTAGTACCTCATAACGGGATCTGCTGGGCATAGCTGGGTTATGAGAGGTGGGCAGTGACATTGAAGAAATTAAAGTTCTCAGGCCCTGTACGATCTGATTTGTCTCTGTAATTACAGCATTATACTGCTTTACCTGAAGAGCTGCTGCAAGAAACACTATCCAATTATCTTCACTCCACTTCGTAGGTATGTGGAAACAGTGAGTTTGTGATAATAACTTACTAAGCAGCTCCGCAACACTATCTGGCCTCTTAACTAGCTTTGAAGGAGAGCCACAATTTCCAGCTCATACAAAGACTTCTACAGCAATGAAAAGAAGCTAATTTCACTCATATCTCCCTTAACAGCATTGCTTTTGCCCTGTGCTTTACTATATTGTGCAGGAAGGTCCATGCAGACTAACAGTTTAAATAGATTTTTCATATCAAACCCACTGCGGTAACATTAGAGCTAAGATGAGAATTTTGATAACTACAATGAACAATAATGACAGCAAACACCCTCTAGAAGGTTAACCCAAAGTTATTGTGCTTTTGACTGGAAGCACTGCCTAAGAGTTGCAAACTCTTCAAAGTAGATGGAAAAATGGAATCGTAATAGCAATCAGTAGCAATTAGCAAGTAAATTGTCTTAATTGTTCTAGAGTTATAAATGTATCACACAGGAGGCTTAGAAACCTACTGAAAAAAAGCAAATAAGAGACAAGGAGTGAATGAGAGTTTGTCAAACCTAAAAGACAACTACCCTTTGCCTACTAACCCACACTTCCCTTTAAATGAAGCCTATCAGAATGCAAAATACATAGCAAACTACACAACTCTGCAAAGTGTTCCCCAACTGTGTGTCAACATTTCATCTAAACAGACAAGCAAAAACTAAAAAAAAAATAATCTTTTAAAGCATTGGAGTTCCTAGAGGCAGAAAAATTCTAATGCCTACATCTGTTCTAGTTTAAAGAAAGCACAACTTCGTTAGAGCAATCTACAGCTTCTAGAAACAAACAAACAAACAAAATCTTTTACAGGAAAAACCAAAAAGAATCCGGGTGAGATTTGCCAGTCCTGCACCATGGATAGGAGACCAATTTTCTTTCAGTCACTCCTCAGCTTACTTGGAAGTGTCTCAGATGCCAGAGCAACTCCCCAGTTCACCACTGAGGTTGAGACACTGGAGAGACTATTCACAAATAATCTGACAGTCTTTAATATAGGAAGAGGCCAAGTTAATCAGCACTACTGTCTCTTTGATTAACTTCCTCCTGTTCATATTTGAAATAATAATAATAATTGAAATAACAATTGAAATAATAATAATAAATAGTAGTAGTTTTATCAAGATTACTACACTGCTGCTTAGGGACCCCAAAGAAGTTAACCTCTACCACAACAGAAATGAGGTAAGAGTATTAACTGATTTTATTTAAGTTTCAAAACAAAAGCAGCAGAAAATTTTTTAAAACATTATACATTGGCTTCATGTTTCACAGTTACCATCTTTTGGCTATTCTGTGTAAATAATGATTTATACTCATGTATTTCAAGTACTTGCAACATGATCTGAACAAAATATGAGAACTTAATCAGTATTTTGTTCAAATAAAAGTTATTTTTTAAGTCTGAATATAGTTATAATTGCCATTAATAATTCTAGGCTTGCTTCAGTAATACTATGAAATAAAAAAGTTAAAAATCTGTATTGGCAGTAAGTTTCCTACCAGTAGTATACCAACAGCAAATTATCCTTCAGAACATTCTTAACAGATACAAGATGGTCAACAGTTAAAGCCAAAAATCACAAGAAACCTGGGATCAACTCCTGTTCTCTTTTAAGGCTGTTTATTTAGTTCTACTTCTTACATAAACTTTCTTCTCAGGGTAGTAGAAGAAAGTGTCCTGAATTGAGGAATTCACAAATGAGTTCAGAAGCATATAACATTCTGTGAGATAAGAGATGTTGTAGACATATTCTGGTAAGCAGCACTTTGCATAGGTGGATAAAGTTTCGCCCTTCCTTACAATCCAGCTGTCAGCATCTTCAAAGACTGACTAGCAAGCACTGGAGGCAACATATAGCTGGTAGAAAGCACACTAAATTGTTGTGCCAATAAAATAAAAGTCACCTGTGCACCTCCCTCAAAACAGTCTCTTTAATTCAATATTTCTGACATGAAGTTCACAGACAGAGTCAGTACTACCAGCAGACAAAACCCACCTACATTTCCCAAGACAAGCATCACTGCAAAGAAGTCAGTTTTTCCTCTGCTCTAGGAGAGAATGACTCCTGTGGCTCTCTTCCACACTACCTGCATCCACAACAAGTTACAAATCATTCTTTATCAACATCCCATTGAGGCATGCAGGATACTTCATCCTTTCAAGTGGTAGTCTTCAAGAAACATACTAGAACTGCTAGAAAACCACAACCTCTAAAAATGTTTATTTCATCACCCTTTATATGTTTTACTTCTTAAGAGACAGGCTCTTCAGTGTCAAAAAACTGTCAACCGCTACAGCCTACTAAGATCTGTACATTCGCATTAGGGGCTTTATGAGTCAGCTGTGGCAAGGGATAGCATCTGCTAATTTGAGCTATACTTTCCCTGCAGTTTGTTCCTGTTATTAAAACAAGAAGATACTCACATGCATATAACAAGTAGACTGCATAAACGCCATCCGTTACAATACCCTGTCTCAACTATCTGCCCAAGGACTGAGATTAAATTTTTTCCCCAAAATGGGTTGAATTTATCTTTTCATGTTCCTCAAAAAATAAAGTAAAGCAGAGCCACAGCCTGTATAATCCTTCCACAGCTACATAAGGTGCACCAGAGTATGGTGGAAACTCCCTTCAGCCACAAATACATTCACCATCTTTCTGGGCCAAAATTAGATAAGCCCTATCACCACAAATCCACATTACTATCACAACTTCAGGTCACATTATATAATAACAGTTGGGGTTTTTTTTTGTCACCACATTTGAAAAACTAATCCAAGAAAAGATGTAGGCTTCCTTTATCAAGCAGGTTCTTCACTAAGCCATTAGCAGGCACGCTGAGAAAGCATTCAGAAGCACACATTTAGATACAGAAGGGTATGCTTTCAATACAAGGACTGTTGAGTTTCTAGCCTAGTGTGTCTGATTGTCTGGTTTCAGCTCAACTACTGTGTATCATTTAATCTCCTATATAATCTAGGTTGATCTGAGGCATCAACCATGACATATCTGATACTGTGAAACAATGACATTATATGATATTTCTTCTCAGTTACCCTGATGTAGTACTATCACACAACTTCTACTTTGACAGCTCGGATTGAAGTTTGACCTGTTGGATGGAAATATGTGAAATTGCCTTTCCCAAGGAAAACTTTTCAAATGTCATTTCACAAAAGTGATGTGCCTGAAGCTGAATGTTTTTCTTAGAACTTGTTTAAATGTTGATTTGATCAAAGTCAGGTTCACCAAAATATAGCAGAAAAAAAGCATTATGTGCAATTCTTATCAGTACATTAGTAGAATGACTTTCAAAGAAAACCAGAGTTTGTTGCTACTGGATCCATCTTTTATTTAAAAAGTAATACAATTAGAGGAAGAGTTGTAGGCAATTTTCACAAACGTTCACCACTCCATGACTCTGCTTAAAAAGACAGCCATAGAACCACTTCCTTGCCTAACTCCTGTCTACCAGTGAAATATATAATGACAGGAAAAAGGAAAAGCAATTTTTATTAAGAGCTAACAATTTTCCTCACTCACGGCATAAGCAGATGGATTGTCCTAGCAGTTTAACAGTCTAACCCAACTTTTGAGAATATCTTGAGTTGGTCACTACCCATTCATAACTGAAGGGTTTTGTAACCTCTTTGTTAACAAAAATTAGCTTCCACACAAGTTTCTGGTTTAAAACTGTACTTTAATAAGGATATCTTCCCAATTCCTAATGGCAAACAAGCTAACAGACTTCTCAAGCCTCACATCATTCTTCTATGACAAGAATGATAACTTCTGTTATTAGTAAACAATGTTCCCTTTGAGCCACCTTTGGAAGACGAAGTCCTATCACTTCTTTCTTCCTGCTTTATAAATACAGATTTCAGCTACATTTGACCATATCCTCACTGAGCTAACATCACCTCTACAAATGGGATCTCAACACTACCTCATGCCCACTTCAGTACCCTGTGCTTTTTCCTACCTTGCCTGCACTAGGTTCTGAGGTGGGATTACCTCAGTCTCAACACTGACTGGTTTCCTGCAGCAGAGCCTGTGAGCAGGAGAAGCAGTACAGTTTACAAGCACTGTTTGCAGAGGAAAAAGAAAAAAAAATAAAGGGCGGGGGGGGGGGGGGGGGGCGGGGCGTGGAGTGGAAAAGATAAAAAGGAACAAAGAAAACCCCTAAAACCCAAACACAGGAGATTGAAAGGGGATAGTATCAGTGGTTGTTATCAACAATCCAACATCAAGATATTTAAAAGCATTCATAACCAAGTTTATGAGTGACTGAAAAAGTAACTGTCACAGACCAGTTTTGCGCATTGCAGAAAAATATTTTGTACTGTTACTTCTCTAGTATTACACAGTAAAATTATCTGCATGTAAAGACATTCTGTTCATCTGTATATATAAAAAGGACAGATGGATTATACCTATTACAAAACTCAGACACTAATATCTACTCTGTGACCAAAGCTGACTTCTACATTTGCCCATGTGCAAGTACATATCAGTCTTCAAAACAAGGACATAATTTATTTTGCATAATATTGCCATCACTGTATCAATAAACATCACATAACTACATATCAGGTGAAAGAATGCCACAATCACTTGAGAATACTGATCTACATATGTCCCAAACATGAAAACTACCTCTTTCAAGATGTCCTCATCACACAACTGAAGATAATTAGATGAGGATAATACTTAAAGATCTCTTGGTAAATAAAGCAACCACCCATCTGGGTCACATCACAGCAGAACCGTTACACTGCAGACTACATTCTTCTTCTCATTTACAGCAGATTTCCTCAGTGACATTCTGAATGACCCTACAGATAGCGCTTCTGATGTGCAAAGCGTGAAAAATGCACTTTGCCTGAGCAGCCCAAAGGCAACGCTTCATCTGCCTCTCTGCATAACTACAGACCAGATCCAGGATCTCGATTCTATTGGAAGCTTCTCACTCCCTTTAGACAGCATGTTCTACATAAAAGTGCAGCCAGAAAAGCGTGTATGTGTACACATGTATGTACACACAAAAATCTATTTTTTGTATTCTTACTGCAAGTTCAGACATCTTGGTAGTGCCAAAAGCATATAGTAGCAGCATTGGCACCAGCTTCTGAAAAGAACAAAAGTTCTGAAACACTTGTCTCATTATTTGAACAGGATGCTTTCACAGCGAGTTCACAAAGTGTTCACAACCACTTTGAAGACAACAGACTGTACTTCTTCAGCTGTTTTGGGGGTGGCACCTTGCATGTATGTGGAGTTTTTTTATGGATTAGTACCTTCTGCAAACACTGATAAAATAAAATTTCTGCAGATTAGTCATCACAGGCTTCTACAGTAAGTTTTGAAGTTGTTTAAACACTCACAGTAGTTTCCAAAAATACATTATCTACTACAGATTAATCAGATTCTTTGCACCAGCATTTCTGCTACTCAAACAGAATACTTCCCTGCTGAGACATTCATACATATTTATTTTAAAGATCATTTTGTAAGCAATAGCCATTTTTAGAAACTTCCAAGCACTTTACATCATTTTACACTATCTCCTTAAAACTTCCGGAAGGATTTCTAACATATTTCCAGAAGCTGCTGCCACCTCAGGAATGTGCATTGGATTCTGCAAGTAAAGTACCTACAAGATGTCAAAATAAAGTGTATTTACTGTTTTATTGTTTCAATTGACAAGAGAAATGTTCTAGAAAAATAAACACAATGCACACCCACTGTGTAAGGTACCATTATATAATGTAAGTGCAAGGAGGGAGAGGTGTGTATTTCTACAGACATATTCACACACACTTAACCTGGATGCAATATTTCCACTAGACTGAATTATGTACACATTCACTTGTCAGTGATGCTTCTCCCCCCCTCCAATTTCAGTAGTGAAACTGAGTCATTGACAGTCTGCCTCTCAGCAAACAGCCATACACAGTGCACTTTAGAATAATACAGAAAATCAGAGTATCACCAAACAATCTAATATAATGATATGGCACACAAAAAAAAAAAAAGCCCAAGCACTGCTGAGAGACTCGATCTTTATTACTGTCAATATCAACTGATTTCAGTAGTTACAAGTGGAAATTGTTTCCTCATTCACCATCTGTGCCACTACTCTCTCCTTCACTCTAACGCTATGAAGATGCATTCATTACATCAGACAGTAGCTCCTAATTAGTATTCTGTTAACCTTCTGCTATCACTCTTCAATTATTTTCTTCAAAAGTATTTTGCAAAAGCTCTTGTCTAAGTATTCATGACAGTATTCGTGGCACTGAGACTGGTGTTACCAGCAGGACTTTGGATTTTTCAGTCATGGGTTAGCATACAGGACGCCAGACCTTTTGGCATCAGATGGGATGCACCTGTCCCAGAGGGGGAAAATGATCTTGGGGCAGGAGTTAGCTGGGCTCATTGAGAGAACTTTAAACTAGATTTGAAGGGGGAAGGGGAAAAAACTGGAACTCCCAGATATAATCCCTGGGGAAGATTACCACAGTTCATGGGCTGGTGTGCCAGCAACGACACTCACCCTGGCATCTCAGTGGAGGCAAGGGATGGAGACATACAGCACCACAAAGATACAAGGGATACTGATGGATCAGTAACCATGGTAACACCTGTGAAAGGTCATGCTGGAATTAGAACCTTTAAATGCAAAAAGGTGCTGGGACATCAGCCCATCTGAAGTGTATCTATACCAATGCACACAGCATGGGTAACAAACAGGAGGAGCTTGAAGCCATGATGCACAGAAAAATTATGATGTAGTGGCTATCACAGGAACATGGTGGGATGTCTCCCATGACTGGAGTGCACCAACTGGCCGTTCCAAGCTCTTTAGGAGGGACAGACAAGGAAGGAGAGGTGGTGGGGTGGCTCTGTATGTTACAGAATGTTACAACTGCTTTGAACACAAGTGTAGTGAAGACAGGGTGGAGTGTCTTTGCATTAGAATCAGACGGAAGGCCAACAGGGCAGATGTCATAATGGGAATCTATTATAGGCCACCCAACCAGGACAGAGAGGTGGATGAAATGTTCTATAGTCACTTAGGAGAAAACTCACAAATGCTTGCCCTTGTTCTTGTGGGAGACTAACTTCCCAGACATCTGCTGGCAATACAACACAGCAGAGCGGGACTGGTCCTGGAGATTCCTGAAATGTGTGGAAGAGAACTTCCTGACACAGCTGTTGAGTGAAATGACAAGAGAAGGTGCCCTGCTGGACCTCCTCTTTGTGAACAGAGAAGGACTGGTGAAGGATGTGGTGGTTGGAGGCTGACTAGGGCACAGCAATATAGAGTTCTCTCTTCTTAGAGAGGCCAGGAGAAGGGGCAGCAGAACTGACATCCTGGACTTCCAAAGGGCTGACTTTGACTTGTTGAGGCAACTGCTTGACAGAGTCCCTCAGGAGATGGTCCTGAAGGGTATAGGGGTCCAGGAAGGCTGAACACTCTTTAAGAAGGAAGTCTTAATGGCACAGGAGCAGGCTGTCCCCAGGTGCTGTAAGAGAATCAGGTGGCAGAGAAGGCCACCCTGGCTGAACAGGGAGTTTGGCTGCAACTGAGGGAGAAAAAGAGAGTTTACAGCCTTTGGAAGAAGGGGCTAGCCACACACAGTGATTACAAAGACACTGTGAGGCAATGCAGGGCAAAAATCAGGAGGTCTAAAGCCCAGCTGGAAATTAATCTGGCTTCAGCAGTCAAAGATAACAAGAAATGTTTCTATAAGTACATCAACAGCAAAAGAAAGACCAGGGAGAGCCACCATCCCCTGCTAGATGGAGGAGGAAACAAGTGATGAGGAAAAGGCTGAGGTGCTTAATGCCTTCTTGGCCTCAGTCTTTAATAAGAATACTAGTTGTACTGAGGGAATCCAGCCTCCTCAGCCAGAGACAGAGACTGGGTGAACGACCCCCCCACAATCCAGGAGGAGACAGTCAGTGACCTACTGCATCACGTAGACACACACACACAGGTCTAAGGGACCAGATGGGATACACCCGAGGGTGCTGAAGGAGCTGGCTGTGGTGCTCACGAAGCTGCTTTCAGGCATTTACCAGCAGTCCTGGCTGACTGGGGAGGTCCTGACAGATTGGAAATTGGCCAGTGTGATGCCCATATATAAGAAGGGTTGGAAGGATGATCTGGGAAATTACAGGCCTGTCAGCTTGACTTCGGTGCCTGGGAAGCTGATGGAGTAGCTCATCCTGAGTGCCATCACACAACACATGTGGGACAACCAGATGCTCAGGCCCAGTCAGCATGGGTTTATGAAAGGCAGGTCCTGCCTGACAAACCTGATCTCCTTCTACAACAAGGTGACCTGCTTATTGGATGAGGGAAAGGCTGTGGATGTCGTCTACCTTGACTTTAGTAAGGCCTTTGACACCATTTCCCACAGCATTCTCCTAGTGAAACCGGCTGCTTGAGGCTTGGATGGGCACACGCTTCGCTGGGTAAAAAACTGCCTGGATGGCCGGGCCCAAAGAGTTGTGGTGAACGGAGTTAAATCTGGTTGGCGGCCGGTCACGAGTGGTGTCCCCCAGGGCTTGGTTTTGGGGCCACTCCTGTTTAACATCTTTATTGATGATCTAGACGAGGGGATCGAGTGCACCCTCAGTGAGTTTGCAGATGACACCAAGCTGGGGGGGAGTGTTGATCTGCTCGAGGGTAGGGAGGCTCTGCAGAGAGACCTGGACAGGCTGGAGCCATGGGCTGAGGCCAACTGGAGGAGTTTCCATAAGGCCAAATGCCGGGGGCTGCCCTTGGGCCACAACAACCCCCAGCAGCGCTACAGGCTTGGGGAGGAGTGGCTGGAGAGCTGCCAGTCAGAGAGGGACCTGGGGTGTTGACTGACAGCCGGCTGAACAGGAGCCAGCAGTGTGCCCAGGGGGCCAAGAAGGCCAATGGCATCCTGGCTTGTGTCAGCAATAGCGTGGCCAGCAGGGACAGGGAAGGGATCTGACCCCTGTACTCGGCACTGGTGAGGCCGCACCTCGATTCCTGTGTTCAGTTTTGGGCCCCTCACTACAAAAAGGACATTGAATGACTCAAGCGTGTCCAGAGAAGGGCAACGGAGCTGGTGCAGGGTCTGGAGCACAGGTCGTAGGAGGAGCAGCTGAGGGAACTGGGGGTGTTTAGTCTGGAGAAGAGGAGGCTGAGGGGAGACCTCATCGCCCTCTACAGCTCCCTGAAAGGAGGCTGCAGAGAGCTGGGGATGAGCCTCTTTAACCAAGTAACAAGCTATAGGACAAGAGGGAATGGCCTCAAGTTGTGCCAGGGAAAGTTTAGACTGGATATTAGGAAGTATTTCTTTACAGAACGGGTTGTTAGGCATTGGAATGGGCTGCCCAGGGCAGTGGTGGAGTCCCCATCCCTGGAGGTGTTTAAGAGTCAGGTTGACATAGTGCTTCAGGATATGTGTAGTTGAGAATGGTCAGTGTTAGGTTAATGGTTGGATTAGACACTCTTCAAAGTCTTTTCTAACCTAGATGATTCTCTGACAGCTTTCTAAATCTCCAAACCACTCAAACACATTCCCTGCCATTACCTAAGCAGGCGACAGCAAATAGGAAAATTCTATCAAATATCAGAATGTCACCAACAATGGGAGTAACACCATTGCTTATGGACAAGAAAATTCTACCTGCCATAACTTTGAAGTATCACCGTGGATGAGGTCCTTAATACCAGTGATGGGTTTCATTGCTTTGAGCAAGTCATAACTTTACACTATAGTTCAAATCAAGTAAAACACCGCAAAAAAAAAATAAAAAAAAAAAATCCACCAAACCAAAAGAACCCAAACTAATGAATAAAACCGAATTTTGATAGGTGAGAAGTAAACAGATGCTTCACCTGACCCAAGCTATCTAGCGCAAGTAAAAAACACATCACAACACAATGTGTACCAGCACAAACACAAAACCAGTTTTATTCCTCTACAAACCTACAAGCTGTTCACATTTTCATATAGACTACAAAATGTCTTTCCTATAAGCAAACATCACTAAATGCATCTGTGGCAAAGGAGTGTCATTAACTAGCTCAGCATTTGAAAAGCCTGCATAGGCCTCCTTTTCAGGGTTTGAGTTCCTTTGTCCAAAAATTACATTCACTTTCCCTCCTTTAGTCCAACCTAAGCATTTCCTTTCAATTAGTTGATGCAGACAGCACAAAAAAGAAAAAGGCATGCATTCCTGAAAAGTGGTGAACATTAAAAAAAAAAAGCCCAAACCCTTTATTATCACATTTCTCTTAGAAGGGCCTCAATTATTGCATTCATAGTCGTTTTGAATCTGTTCCCATTATGTTTCATATCTGAAATCCTCTTTGAATGGTGATGAAACCTATACATACAGGCAATTACTTTTTTTCCCCTCTTCAGCCTTCCAAAGCAAATATTTATTGTTATAAGCTCTCTACTCATCCTTGTATAAAAATGAGACTTACAGGTGGCTAGGACAATACTTGCAGTCCAGTCCTTTTGTCTGCTTTTCCACAATCCACATACACAGTCTTCTTTAGACTATTCAGATTACGGACAACTTGGAGAATTGCTGATTTGCATCAACAATCCCAGTTTACCATTATGCCAACACACAACAGGACTTGTTGCCTCTGCTTTTCCCTCAAAGTACTTACCTATTTGTACATCTACAAAGCAAAATTAAGCTAACAAGACTGGAGCATGCATCTTTCAGAGAAAAATAAAATTAGACAGAGAATAGTCCAAGCCACATCAATATTAAATTCAGATCAGTCTACATGTGTAAAATGCCAATCAGGCTGTCTTTCAGGTATGAGGGAAACCTCAACAGTGAGTTAAAAAAGGTCTAAATACCAAAATTTGTAGTTCATTAATGGAAATCATTAGATCTATGTTTCATACCAAAATTCTCATTTCCTTCCTCTCCCACTGCTCAACCATTTTTACCATACATATAAGAAGTAGCAGATGCACAGTGCAATTCAGTGCAATTTTTTTTTAAGACTTTATATGTATCAGTGGTTTATTGCTCTGGGCTTTTCTTCTGGCACCCAAGCTCAGATCTTAAATGAAGCTGAAATCCTGCAATATCTCCCCATCAGCAAGTGTTTCTCTCTCTTTCTCAAGGCCCAACCTCATTTCATTTGTCAGAAGGTGCACTGTGGGGAGGAAGTAGATGGCCCTGGGAGGCTTGCACACCTTTAATTTCTAAAGGGCATATCCCACAGTTTTTCTTTTCCAAATTCCAAAAATGGCTTAGCAAGGAACTATGCACTAAACAAACCTTAAATGGAGACTGATTAAGTAAATTAACATAACAAAAGAGTTAATGGCCTTTAAACTACACAAGAGTAAATTTGGGTAAGATAAAAGGAAACAGCTTCTTATAGCTAAATGTAATTTTGAAGAGGAAGTACTAATTGAAAAAGGTATGAAAGAACAAAAAAAAAAAAAAAAAAAGGAACATTAAAAGCCAGATTAAATAATACTTCCAGTGAAGCAGCACAATAAAAAAAGTCTGCAGCAGTTTCAGCACAAGTCTGGCCACTACCAATCATAACCCCTCACATTTACAGAATGGGGAAGTGACAGCACTGGTTTATCCATTAGTACCCATTTTCTGGCATACCTTTGCACAGAATCATTTAGGTTAGAAGGGACCTCTTGAGCTCATCTAGGCCAGCCAGCTGGACTTGAAGCAGGGTGATCCAGTGCAGGTTGCCCAGGATGTCCAGTCACATTTTTGATATCTCCAAAGGTGGAGACTCCACAGCCTCTCTGAGCAACCTGCTTCCAGGTTTAAACACCTGATAGTTGTTGGGGTTTTTTTTAAAAAAATGGTTTTGTTTTTAATCTGTTGACAACATGGAAGTTCTCTTTTTTAATCTCTTTATTCCCTCTGAATCCACCTCTTGTGCTCTTCTTCCTTCCCCCACTACTTCCCCAAATCCTGTCTGAGATCACTTAGGTGGTCCTGACTATTCTGTGCAAGCCTCCTGCTGTTTTTGCTCAATTTCTTACTTGTTGGGATAGACCTTTCTTGAGCTTGAAGGAGATGATCTTTGAATATCCACCAGCCCTCCTACACTCCTGTTCTCTCTAGGGCTGTATCCCATGGGATTCTTCCAGATAAATCTCTGTAGTGGCTGAAGTCTGCTCTCCTCAAGTTCAGGGTTTTAGTCCTGCTTTTTGCTCTGTTTCCTCCACTTAGGATCCTAAAGTGCATCATTTCATGGCCAGCACAGCCAAGTCTGCCTCTGACTTTCACATCCACAACTACTTCTGCCTTGTTTGTTATTATCAGGTCCAGCAGAGCACTCTTCCTTGTTGGCTCCTTGATCACAGAATCATAGAACAGTTTGAGTTGGAAGATACCTTAAAACTATCTAGTTCCAACCCCCCTGCCATGGGCAGGGACACCTTCCACTAGACCAGGTTGCTCAAAGCCTCAACCTGGCCTTGAACACTTCCAGGGAGGCAGCATCCACAACCTCTCTGGGCAACCTGTTCCAGTGCCTCACCACCCTCACAGTAAAGAATTTATTCCTTACAGCTAATCTAAATCCTCTTTTAGTTTAAAATTGTTATCCCTCATTCTATCACTACACTCCCTGATAAAGAGACTCTCCCCATTTTTTCTTGTAGGCCCCCTTTAGGTACTGGCAGGCCACTATAAGCTCTCCTCAGAGCCTTCTCCAGGCTGAACAACCCCAACTCTCTCAGCCTGTCCTCATAAGGGAGGTGCTCTATTCCTTGATCATCTTCACTGCCCTCCTCTGGATCTGCTTGAGCAGCTCCATGTCCTTCTTATGTTGGGGGCCCCAGAGCTGAACATAGTACTACAGGTGGGGTCTCATGAGAATGGAGTAGAGGGGAAGAATCACCTCCCTTGACCTGCTGGCCACACTTCTCTTGATGCAGCCCAGGATACAGTTGGCTTTCTGGGCTGCAAGTGCACATTGCTGGCTCATATTCAGTTTTCCATCCACTACCACTCCCAGGTCCTTTTCTATAGGGCTGCCCTCACTCAATCCACTCATTGCCCAGCTGTATTTGTGCATGGGATTGCCTCGACCTGTGTACAGGACTTTGATCATTTATATCAGGAAGTTGTCATGAACACACTCAGTAAATCTCCTTGAGACATATTATACTGTCCTGCCAAAAGAAACGGTGGTTAAAGTTCCCTAAGAACAGGGCCTGTGAATGCAAGGCTTCTTCCAGTTGTCTGAAGGCAGCCACATCTTTATGCTTCTGATCAGGAAGCTGGTAACAGATACCCATTAACAACACCCCACATGTCAGCCTGCCCACTAGTCTTCACCCATAAATACTTGACTGAGACCTGACAGGTCTCAAGGCAGAGCTTCATGCATAACAGCTGCTCTCTCACACAGAGGGCAGCTCCCTCTCCTTACCTTCCCAGCCTGTCCTTTGTAAAAGGGCTGTATCTCTTCATTACAGCACTCCACCACTTCAGCCATCCCACCATGCCTCCATGATCCAGTGAGGTCATAGCCTTGTAACTTCACATGGACTTCTAACTCCTCCTTTTGTTCTCAAGCAACTGTGCTGCATAACCGAAGCTCTCCCCACATTCCCAAGAAGTTGAAAGACACTGGCCCATACACCATCAAGTGCAACAAGCATGCTAATACTCAATGACTTCAGCATAATCACACACAAAATATTCCCTTTCACCAGCTATTAGATCAGTTAAAAAAATATTAATAGAGAAATAGCACGGTATGTTTCTGATAGCTGCTAGATTCTATCAACAGAAAAACCTGACAAGTTCAGAAGGGAAAGAAGAGGCAATAAGACAAAATGAGGAAACGAAGAAAGATTAGACCTAAAACTCAGTAAAAAAAAGTGAGAACATAAAATATATCCCAGAGTGAGATATGTGTGAGGGAAAACAGGTGAGATATTGGGTTTATGCAACAGATGTGACAAGATGTTAAGACAGTTTAGGTAAGTATTCTTCCTCCTTCTAAGAGACAAAAAAATAACTGTACAGATTTGGATGGGTGTTTGTATATACCCCCTGTTAAAGAGAGTTGGGAAAATACAGCATGCAAGAGGAGTTTCTGTTGCCCTGCAATGGCAGACCTCTGGTTTTTTCCTCCAAAGAACACTGAAGACAATGGATTAAAGAACATAAAAATTGTAAACTTGAACTGGATAACTGGATTCTTCTCTCATGACAGATGGTGAATGGGATATAAATAACCTCTCTTCTACATACAATTTAAATTAAAATTTAAAAGAGATAAAAAAGTTGTGTTTGGTACAGTGTACAGAATTATTTAACTATATCCTCCTACTGTCCAATCTCTGATGTCAGCTCCATGCAGATTGGCTAGGAAATGGTTGTTGTGCTGCATGAGGGCTGTACATCAGAAGACTTTTCTCAAAATAGAAAGTTTAGCTTTGCTTATCAAAATTTTTCCCCTCTCACTATCAAGGTTATGTTTAGACTGCAGTTTGTGCTGCGATTGTCACATCATGGTCATGACCATTGTCACTGGTAATAATCTGGCATCAGCAGTAGGCTGTTTGTGTAGACTAACCACACACAGGTGCCTGCCTTGCTTCTCAGGACCTATGCCAAGTCCCTGCTGCTGTAGAATATGCCACCTTGCCTATCCATATTGCTATGCCAGTAATATCCAAGCTAGTCTAAAGGTAGCTTGGGAACCACAGCAAATGCACATCCACACAGGCTGGGAGGGTCTTTGCCCCTCAGAAGGTACTGAACTTTGCTATCCCTTTGCTGCTTTCATAGCAGCTGCTACAAAGGGAGCACCCTTGGCAGTACAACTCCACAGCTCTACTACAAAATGCCTTCCAGATTAGTATGTAGTCTATGTGTTTCCCCAGATGGTCTTTAAGGGTACGGGGTGGAGAAAGGCTTCCTGCTGCAGCAGAGGCTCAACAGCTTTCTTCTGGCCGCCAGGCCAGAGTCTGAAGGCCCAGCAGTGTGGTACCCCAGCTTCTTCCCTGTAAAAGAAGCAGGGTTCTCTCAGTTTCTAACATGACCAACATGCAGAAGTGGGTTTGTAAGCTAACCTGGAGTTCTGTATTTTTACAAAGAGGCACACTGGAGTCAGCCCAAGTTACTCTCAGACATGTTTCTCTTTTGTGTTGAGCAGCAGCCAGCACACACCTCACATTTCTGCTCTGCAAGTACAGGTTTCAGTTAGTGAGCTAAAAGATATGCTCTATTAATTATGAATAATGTACGGCTGAGAACTCAGAGTTGAGCTGCCCGAGACCAGCATACACATGAAGGAGACAGAGTTCTCTGACGTTTACACACTGCAGTGCTTATAGTCTTGCAACAGTAAAACCCAGTAATACAAAGATAAGGTAAACTTAGAGGAAAAGGCTCCCAACGTTTTTGAACTTTCAAGCGATCGTCAGTATTCATGTTTCTATAGATAGTATATACATACATATGGAGTTGAATTATGACAATATAGACTAATTACTTTTATCTCTTAAGAAAAATGTTATTTTGTTTAAGTGCAAGCAATCTGTAAGAAAAATAAGTATAATGATATGATTATTGCCTTCACAGAACCACTTTGCTTTTGCCTACATTTTCCTCCTGTGAAGTGTCACCGCACTGCCCATTAGATGTATTTTAAAAACACAGCGGATCCCAGCCAAGACAAGCCATGTGCCAGGCTTGCCCTCGCCCGAGGAGCGCATACCCGTGCTGTCACTAGATGGAGCTCATTACCTACCTAAGCCACAAAATATTAGGGTCATAAGAAAGCAGGAGCTGGAGAAACAATGTAAATCAACCAAATTTATATTCAAACAAGCTATTTAGGTTGTTTGCTTTCTTGTTTCCTTTTTTAAAATGGTTCCGTATGTTCTTAACAATACATCACAGCAGATAGATAGGACATGGAGAGAGGCAGAAAGGTAAGCCTCCTTTTCTCCGTTCATTCTAGTTTTTGTATATAATGCCCACAGTTGACTGATCTGCATGTAAATGAAGTGAATTCATGTCTTAACTGCTTGTTTCTGGGGTTAATCTTTTCCACTAAGGTAAACCCAAATTATAATTCCTACTTTATTAGATGAGAGCTGAAATCTAGAAAGCTCAGAGCTAAACATCCAAATTTGAATCAATTAGAGATCAATTCTGCAGTTGTAGCATATACTCAATACATTCCAAGCTTCAGCTGCAGTTATGAAATGTTCAGGTCCTACAAAAATTAAACCTCAGTAGGCCAAATCTCCAACCAAATTTACAAACTCCCATCGATTTCACTAGCAACCAAATGTCTATAACCTTTGAGCATTCACACCTAAATGATCTGCCTAAATTAATAGCTTTTTGCAAGTCCTGGGAAAAGATCTAGGTTTTCAGTCCTTTGCCTAAATCAAGAAAAAAGACCTTTTCATAATATTAACAAAGGTAAATGGCTCCAGAAAGAATTCCTTTCTACTCTTAAAAGACCAGGATTCAGTATAGTAAGACTTGTGGAAACCAAGGGACTCATCTCCCCTAAATATGTTCTTTGTTAGTGAGTGGGTGGACAAAAATGCACAGCTGAAAAAGGGCTTTGTTGACATTCTGGACTGCAAAGAAACCAAAGTGCTAAGGGTAGAGAGGTTTCTAAAACAAGACAATTCTGCTTAACAAGTTGATGCTGTCAGAAAGGTTTGCAGATAACAGCATTTTGTGGTTAATGGACAGTTTTCCAACTGCTCACGTGGCCTCACTTGCAGTTTACCCTTACAAAGTGTCTTACAGCCACTTAAAGAGCAGTGGAAAGGACACACAGTGCAAGAAGGCAGTGACATCTTTACTCCCCACACACTGCTTTCACACTCACTAAAACATTCCCCAAACTGCAAAATGTGTAACCAACGGTACTTGAGACATCGGTGATTCTTTTCAAATCTAACAATCAGATCAGGGATAGTATTTCAGACAGAACTGGCTTTAAGCAGATAGGAGAATAAAGGTGAACAAAACCCAAAAATCATGCCATAGGGACTCTTCACTTGATCTGGGGTAAGTCTGCTCACAGCACCCTGTGCCAAAGATCAGCCAAAATTAAGAGTCCTGATGCAGGTACAAAGGAAAGCCACCGTAAGCAATCATAGAAAAAGGAATCTGTGTATGAGAGAAACATCTTCCAAGCCCCTGGGATGGAAAGGCTGGAATAAAAATTAAACGAGTGCAAGTCTCATATCTCCCCTATGTATATTCTCTTCCATGAAAAGAAAATTATAAGCTAATCCTAGATGCACTTTTATCCAGATGAATTTTCTATTAAAAAGCTGCAGTTAAGCTCTTTGCCTTGATGTTATCTTGCGGTAATGAGTTTCAATGCTTAGGTATGAAACATGACAAAAGTACTTTATCAGTTACTGTTGAATCTGCTGCCTTTCAGTTTTAGTTCCATGTTTTGGGTTCTTCTATTACTTCAAGAGAAAAAGAGAACCCTATGCATCTTCTCAGCACCATTCATTACTCTGAGTAGCTCTGTCATTGTCTGCCACTCACAGAGTCTCAGACTCTCCTAGGAATATGACTTTGTTGCCAACCTTTTATTATCACTTGGTTCTGAAAGAAAAACAAGAAAAGATTATACTGTCAGGAGGAATTTTCCTATTGTAGCTAAGTTTTACTTAAACAGGTAAATATATTTAGAAGCACAGAATATTGAAGATGAAAAAGAGGAAGACTGGTTGCATGAAATGGAAGGAAATACCTCACTGGAGACTATATGAACAGTAAACAAAAAACTGCAAGCAAACATTAAGCACAGTGAGAATTCAAATCATATACATAGTGAACTTGCAGTTAGCAAACAAGCACTAATCCACTTAATCCAGTATCCTATTTTTGACGGTGGCTGTTGCCAGAGGCAATTACATAGCATATGAAGAGCAAGAGTAGCACACTGTTCTCTACATCAGGTCTCTTTCCAACCTTTTTGTTGTTAGAAGTTGACGAAGAAATATGAAGCATAATATTGCCCTCAAACCTCTATGATAAACAGTGAAATATAATTTAATCATCTACAGAGAATATTTGTGTTTTCAAGCCTCAATAAATTCTCTACCTCAATGATTACAACTTAATCGTTTGAAAAGTATCTTCTTTTATTAATTTTGCTTTTCTATGCTTCCATTTTTAGCAAGATTTTGTTGGGGTTTTAATTGGTTTTGTAAAGCTACATTTCCTGTATTATTCATTATTTTCAATACATTGGTCCGTCCTTTCTGCTGAAAAATAGTCTGGAATAATAAGAAGCTTATTCACATCCCATCTTCCCACAGTTCCACACTATGAAATGTCTTGCTTTAGCTAGAAATGTAATCTCAGATTTTCAGAAACTAAGTATCTGTAGAAGGAAATAAGGTCACAGAAACTATAGGTGCCGTGTAGCTCTAAAATTACAAAGAAACCTCTCCTCACAAAGTAAGAATTCCAAGCAGTCGGAAATTTGTTCTGCAACTAGAGAAAAAACCCAGACCTTAAAAAAAAAAAAAAAAGGAATATTACACTTTTAAATGCCTTGTATCTCCCAGATGTTGTGAGTTTTAACATCAAACCTTGAATTGTTGTGCATATTTATACCTAATAACTAGTTGGAGACTTGAAGTGGATTTCGTCCCTATCTTTTCTTCCCCCATATTTAAACTGAAACCTGTAAAGCTTTTCCAAAGGACAATTTTGATCACTCTGGCCTCCAAGGGATTTTTCTTCCTTCTATTTCTTTATCCTCAAGGCGAATAAAGGGCAGAGAATAAAGCAGCCTTTCTACTCCTTTATGTTTTAAAACCAACAAACAAACAAACACCCAACATTAATAAAAGACCCTGGAATGCTATGAAATGGAGGGAAAAATAAACAAAAATTGAAAAGAGGTAGTGAAACACCCCTACAGTTGGCAACTATCCAGCACTGATACATTCAGGAAATTGGAAATTTTTAAATGAAGTAATATTTTAAATATTACTGCTTTTTAGCCTATTGTTCAGTTTCCATTCTCCAACAGCCTTCCACCTCACTTTATGCCAGAGACAGAAGAGGAGAAAAATCCATTCTGTAAATCACAAGATAACTTCTAGTCTAAATTCTGTCCTCAGCCTGCATTCAGGGTGACATTTGCCAGCTAGGCACTGCTAGACACCAAACTTTCTAGTAGCAGAGAGTGTAAGGAGGACTTCCTGACCAGATCATCCTCAGCATGTTATTCCTCTTCCAGAAAAGGATTCATTTAGATGACAAGGTCACTCTAAACTCAAATACTTAAAACCTAAGCTGCAAGTCTAGGTAAATGCTTTATTTCCATCTCCAAGACAACTGTATTTACCCTGAACAGATATCACTCATCATGTAAATGAATTTCAAAACACTTAACTGGTTAAATAAATCATTTCACATACTACTGAAACATAACACAGTGTTACAGTAACACAACAAGCAAAGTCTGTCACTAGTAAGGGTAGCTGAAGAAGGAAAAACTGGAATTTTGGAGACAAGTGATACCACTTAATGTTCCCATCCTCAACAAATTCCAGTGAACAGAGCCAGGTTTGCTTTCTCAAGCCACACAGGTATCTACTGAATCAGAGGACAGTCACACAGTATATCAGCATCAAAACAGCATTGTTGTTCCAAGCACACATAATATCAAGTCATAATAAAAATATGATAAAAGATATGAGGTGCTATGACTACCTAGATATCTGCAGTATCCTCAACAACCATGTGCTTTTCTTAGCAGCAGCTATAGCCCTACTACATATTTATCTCCCCCCTGCCCTGGTCATGCCAGGTCTACGCAGTTTTACTTAGCACAACATACAGCTGCCTAAGCACATGTGTCTTGCACTGCTTAAAATATGTATCTGCACAGGATCGGAAAAATATGACAAAGAACGTGAGGCAAAGCCACACTTTTCTGGAGTGCCAACTAAAGCTCAAAGGCTACCAACAGATATTTAAAATGACACTGTACACAGCTCTGCAGTGAGTTGAATCCCATCCCTGCACAGCTATCCCAACCCAACAGCTTGGAGAGGCTGGATACAGCCCGCACACCTTCTCTGCTGCTCCAGCTGGCCATGCTCCTCCCAGCAGAGCACAGGTGAGAAAAATTGCTGATATGATCAGACTTTGCAGCTCATACAGCTGGGGACAGTTCCAAGGAGACCACTGACACTGACTGCTGCTTTTGAGAGAAGGAACCCTGGGAGAGATGAACAAGGTCCTCTCATCTATGCTTCATTCTGAGAGAAGTACCCCAGAAACGGGTTTCCAGTGTATGAATCAGCTGGGGCCCAGAAGGACTGTAAGACACACTTCTCATACAGGCTACCACTCCAGATTCTGATGACATAATTTAACTTGATGGTAGTACAGTGGGTTTTAGCACTGGTAGTATGAAACACTAAGAACATATGGCTCCACAGCCAAATGGAAAGCCATCAGCCACAGCATCACCAGCAGCCCTACAGCTTACAACAAATGCAAATTTTGAAGCATCTCAGCCATGTTCACAGACTATCCGGTCTGACAAGATCACAGCTCCAGTAGGAAGAGCTATAGACAATTTAATGGGTAAAAATACACAAGCTCCCACTCTAAATGACTGACTTGGAAGGAATCACAGTGAATTTCAGTATCACTACACCCACACACTCAGAATAAGGTGAGAGAGACTTATAAAACCACAGGCCAAATTAGTCCATGCGGTCCAATTCACACATTTCCTATCCTTGTGGAATACATAACTTTTCTGCGGAAATTCCTATATTTGTTTTTGAAGAGTTGATGTGATTTTTGGATTTTTTTTTTAAAGATGTAAATCACTTTTGCCAGACAAAATGCAAATTAAAGTCTAGTTTTTATCAGCACCAGTCTGAAAACAAGCATAAGCCAATCACACTTCAATCTTTCCACTTTCATCTTAACTTCCTCATCTCTTCTTCAAAGCCCAATCTGAAAAGGAGAATTCACTATTCCATAACAAATACTAAGATGCATTAAATCCTCCTGCCTTCAACACAGATTCTTCATTCCATCCAGTTCTCTAGGCACAGAATTTTGTTCACAGCTACCCACTAAGGAGCTCACCTTGAGTCCAGAGATCACTGCATGCATGGGTTACATCAAAAGCTACTGAAGTGATAACAGCACTGGTAAATTTGGTAGACAGGAATCTACCCAAATGGATATATACCAACAGTCCTGACGGGCCAAGGATAGACTGTATACTGTTGTTATTCTCATGAAAAAAGAGCAGTGCTATGAGAAACAAAGTCTTCAGGTCTTTTACACAGGAGGACCAATTCCTAAGTTCCCGGATCCTAGAACCACAACAAGGACATGCCTCTAGCAACATCCAGACTAAGAAAGGCAATGCATCAATTCAAGTTTAATACCTCATCTTACAGAATACGCCCTCACAGACTAAAATTCATATAACTATGTGACAATACCTACTGCAGAAGTAGATATTAACAAGAAATTATCTGTAATGATTTATTTATTGATGTGCCACAGACTGAAATCTCTATGTAGTATACTGCCCTGTTAAGTCTGCCTGGCTTGTTCAATTATTAGTTTATCTGTGTTACTTTCTTGTTATTCTGATTTCAAATTAATAAACAGCTTTAGGGACCTTTGTTTCTGTTAACATCAATTAAAAAGATAAAATACAATTAAAAATAAATAGATAAATGACAAGAGCTTTTATTTTTTCCCCAAATGCAACTTAAACCAAACAAGAGGCAACAGAAGAGCGTATGTTGAAATCTCCTCTCCTGTATCTGGAAGAAAATCAGGTATTGTCTAAATATTTAAATGCTTCCTAATGAGAAGTACACAGCATCACAAGGAAAACCATGGACAATAGCAATGCAGACATAAAGAAGATTTTTCCGGACAGATCTAGATCTCCCAGAGCTGTGCAGCATACAGATCCTCAATGTATCACCAACCAAGTAGGGCAAAAACACTGGTAAAAGTCACAGCCAATATCTGTATTCCCCATAATTGAGCTACATTGACAAAGCATGATCTGTTTCTGCACTAACTACAGTATCTCTCCACCACACTCCATTTCATGGTGAAAATATCCCTTTCAACATAAGCCTCCCCTCCATCTCTGCAGGTATTTCACATAGACCTTGACTGAGAGTTAAAAGATATTCCACATAAAAGAAGCTTTAGTGAAGAGAAACCTAATGTCAGTCACCAAGAATGGGGTGGGAAAGAAGGGGAGTCCACCTAAAAAGCAAATATTCTCACCATTTTCTTGGTAAAGATTTACAGCAAGGCAGAGGTTTTCACTGTGTGACCACGAGGTACTGGTGATCTGTTATTTCTATTCAAATTGTAATTTAAAAAAGAGGTCATATATCCATGGCAGTGGATTGAGACACAAATATGGGCCAGATTCTTTTCTACGCTCTTTACCAACTTTCCTTTAAACCTCTATTAACTGAGACAAAATTCTCTTTCTCGTTAAATAATACTATAATACAAAATGCATACAACAGAAACATGTCAAAAATAACTGTCAGAAATAAATGCGAAACACACGCAACTGAAGCAGGAGACAGTCCCCAACAAAAATACAAGTGGATAGAATTAATCTGTAAATTTGCGGTGGCTCTCAGTGATTAGAGACATTAGGACAGTAAGCATATTCTACCTCTACTTTGTTCCCTATGACTTACACACGTAGAGTAAGTTTTGCCCTAGGCATTTGTTTGACACAACTTAACCAGCAAACACTGGCAAAGTCTTTTCAGTAAATGAAAGATGTGGATGTATGTCTCTTACAGATATGAGAAAGTGGTAGTCTGTGGAAAGCAGAACAATGAAGCCACAAGGAGAGAAGCTTTGCTTGCAGACTAGATGTGCAACAGAAGAATTAAGATAAAAGTATCATCTCAGTTATCTTTTTCTGAATTAGATGAAACATTACATCAAGAATATCAGTCCATTTTACAGAAACTCAACTCCAGAGGAGAGAAGGCTGCAGTGTTAAGGCAAGCACAAGCATCACCAACAACGTTCATGTGCACATCCACAAGTCCCAGTGCATCCCTACATGACTTGAGAGGTATGCACAGGAAAAGTCTGGTTACTCCAGAGAAAGAAGCATTGAGTATTCTATAACAGAGATAATAGAAGACAAAATAGAAAGGATTCCTCAGGCTCTGTCATATGCTAGGAACTTTACTTACACATTCAGCATTCCTCATGTTAAATCCTTTTGCCATTAGATTGCTTCCAACTTTAACCTTGTGACAAGACACTGAAAAAAGAAGACAGAGTACCTATGTCTCTTCCATTTTGACCCTTGACCAGAAAGACCAGTCTTCAGGAATCCCAGGGCCCTGTGACCAGAGAGAAAGCTTGGAATAAGAAAGACTTACCCTCAGTGGAAGAGAACTAGATTAGGAAACACTAAAAGAAACAGGACATATGCAAGTCCATGGACCTGATGGGATAAACATGAATGCTAAGGGGGTTGGCTGCTGCTATTGCAAGGGCACTCTACTATATTTGAAAGGTCATGGTGATTAGGAGAGGCTCTTGAAGATGGTAAGGAATAAGATGTCATGTCTTCATGGTGGGCAAGAAAGAGAACCCAGTGAAGTACAGATCAGTCAGCCTCACCTCTGTCCCTGGGAAGGCGACAAAGCAAACCCTTCTGCACAACTCTTTCAAACATATTTGAGATAAGAATGCAATTGGAAGTAGTCAGCAGACAATGGCACAAAGAGCACCTTCAGCAAGGTCACAGATGACACAACCAAGGGAGGAGTGGCCTGTACACCAGATAGGTGTGCTACAATTCAGAGGGACTTGGACAGGCTGGAGAATCAGGCTGACAGGAACCACATGAAGTTCAATAGTTGGAAATGCAGCTCTGCACCTGAGGATGAAGAACCTCAGACATCAGTAGTTGCTTTCTAGCTGGCTGTCCCCAGTGCCTTGTCTGAAAAGAACCTGGGGGTCCTGGTGGGAACCAAGCAGAACAAGAGCCAGCAATATGCTTTGGTGACACAGAAGGCCTCCTGGGCTGTATGTGGGAAAATGTTGCCAGAAGGTTGAGGGAGGTGATCCCTCCCCTCTGGTCAGCACTGAGGAAGCCACACCTGGAGTGCTGTCCCCAGTGCTGGGCTCCGCAGTAGAGGGAAGACATGGACTTACAGTAATAAGCCCAGTGCAAGGACATGAAGACGATTAAGAGAGTGGAGCACCTTTCATGCAATGAGAGGTTGAGGGAACTGGCACTGTTCAGTCTGGAGAAAAGACTTGGGATCATGGTGGGGGGAATCTTGTTAATGTGTATAAATATCTGATGGGAAAGAGTACAGAAGTCTGAGCAGTGCCCAGCAAAGAGATGAGATGCAGTGAGTACAAATTGAAATTTCATCTGAAAAATCCCAAACACACATCCAAACAAAAGAACAAAACAAAACAAAAAAATCAACTTCTGTTTTTTTGCTGTGTGGATGTTCAAACACAAGAAAAAGTTGCCCAGAGAGATTGTGTCTTTGGACACATTCCAAACACAACTGGACATGGCCTTGGGGAACCTGCTCCAGTTGACCCTGCCTGAGCAGGGAGATTCAACTAGGTCATCTACTTATGTCCCTTCCAACCCCAAATACTTTGTGATTTTGACATTTATTTTTAGTTATCATAATGTGTTGGATCCAAAAATATAAAAAGGTGACAAAGCTGTCTATATTTTCATGCACTTCAGTGGAAATGAGATATAATAGATGACTCTCCAACATAGTACATGTTCCTACCAGTACATTTCTTCCTCTGAGATGCAGTTAAAGATAATACCTTAAAATTGATGTCTTTTAAAAACCAAACCAAAACACTGCTTACAAAAGACATTTTAACCGTACCCTGTGTCTAGGAGAAGGTTGTTTTCTACAGTCTGCGGTTTAACAGCTACATTGTTGCCCAGTAGATCTGTAACTATCAATTTCTTCCTTGATTATGTTATTCTTAACAACAAGACAACTCTTAATCAAAGTCTTGTTTTTCTAATGACTTAGCTGCAGCCAGAACACCCCACATTCTCAGCAATGTACCATCCCATGCATACAAACCAGTGACTTGCATTTTTTTGTTTATATTTACATTTTCACAGTTTCGTCTGTTTGGATTTTAGGTTTGGTTGGGTTTGTTTTTTTTTTTTTTTTTTTGGGGGGGGGGTATGAGAAATGAAACCTTCTGAGATCATATATGAAATAGCAGGTTAGAAGCATTCTACTTTTCTAGTCTCTGATTAACTAACAAGGAATGACTGAGGCAGAGGTTGGTACATTTTGAATGAAATACACATAGAAAAAAGCTTAAAAGCTTTACAGGACCCAACAAGTTCTTCTGAGGCTTCCATTCACCAATAAGTGCTGTGAGGTCCACAGGTGAATTACACTGGATGCAACCTCCTTGCTTTCGGGTGTTAGTAAGAAGAATGGGGGCAGAGGAGGAATTTACCTTACCTTTTTCAGAAGCATCATCTGCTGTTTTTCAAGCACATTTTATATAGAGTTATTAAAGTTTTTACCATGGAATATCACTAAAAACATACCTACTTCTGGTGCATATGTCCACTTCTCTGCCACCTACCGCAGATGAGCTTCAGGAATACAAGGCACCAAGCATAGGACTTCTAACCAAAGTAGAGAAAGTACCAGAAAGCTCATTCAACAGGAATGGACAGGAAGCGAGTAAAATGAGATTTTATTGGGAGGCCATGCCCACAACCATCTTTCTCTTGAAGGACACATTCTGTCTCATCAGAAGCTTGTAGTTTCTCCAAGCATGGCTTACCAAAACAACCTCAGCTGCTGGGAGCCTTCCTGCTCTTTCATTTATTTTTCTTTTCTTTAAAGATGTGAAAACAAAAGAAATCCAAGCTACCCAGACATGCAAGACAAATTAATTCACAGTAGCACAAGCTGTATCATTTAGTCAAAGGAATGTTCTAAACACCTGTTTATGAGCAAAACCAGTCATAAAAACAGTTGTAAGCAGCAAACAGGAGCTAACAACAACAATTTCCCATTCTTTTCCAGACACATAATGACATTTAAATCACATAGCATCACAGAAGAATTGTATAGAGCTGATGGTAACTGACGTAATTGCTTGTATGCATTTCTCCACTACAGAGTGTTGTGCTGTAAACCCAAGTATGTTAAAAGTAAACAGAACGTTGAAATCCTAAAGCAATAGTAAGACAATCCCTGCTGGATCCTTTTAACCTGTAGATGGAGAGAAAATAACTACTTCAAAGTTTTAAAACTTCAAATACATAATTTAAACCTCAGGCAGACACTGAAACAAAACTTCACAAGTTCTTTATGGTTAAATGGGTTCAGAGCAGAGATGAGATACAAAGAGGTAATGAATGCTTATGTGATTAAAGATGAAGACAAAAAAAAAAAAAAAAAATGAAGCCACTAGGGAAAATATAGTCATATTTTTCTCTTTCTTTTAAAAAAAGTAAAATCTTTCACCTGCAGATCTTTGACCAGATCAGGGAAAAAAACACATCAGTAAATCCAACTCTCAGAAAATACTCTTCCCTTGAGTATACATTAGCATTGGCAAAAACATAAGGGAAGCAATGAACAACATGCTGACCGTTTTCTCTCAGAGGGGATTTCTGTTTAGGAAGACTCCACAACTCCTAACTGAAGACAGCTTTTACTAATAAATCTTTGAATGCTATGGATCTGCCACATGCAGGGACCTTGTATTTCTGTTCTGGGGTGGGAAGAGGCAAGTAGCTCGGCAGTCAAATGTGTATCTAGTTTCATACTGACCTGTGGGTAAACTGTAACACCACATGATAAAAAATCCAGTTCATTTTGATCACAGTCACTTACAAATAGAGGTAAAACAATGTCTGATGAAGAACTTCAGGGGTGAAACACACCCATCTCACATATCTATAATAAATACCTGACTCCAGGTAATGAAACTCATCAGGCTAGGTAGTGAGCCATGTCAGAGGATTGTTATCAATGGAATATCCTGTATTAATCATAGAAGATATGTAGAGAGGGCACAGCATCCTCCATGCACAAAGAAAGAAGGTTCCAAAGTTATTGCTTTTTCCATACACCTAAACTTTCAAATAAACAATGTTCAAAAGATTTCTATTTGACTCCCCATCTGAGCACTTTTTTTTTATTCAAACTAAAGTAGGGGAAAATCCTAATGACCTAGAGTGTAACCCCTAAAAAACCCCAAAGCATCCCCCCCAACACATTCCAATTTGACACAACCTTTACCAATGCTCCTGACAAGCGTGAAAGCTGCAATGGCTATTTCCAGAGCCATGACTGTCAACAGATGGAAGGAGTCTCATAGGTACTTTTTAAAGATTAAGACAATTGGGTATTTTATTGCTCTACATAGCTCAACCTGAGCTGTTTAATGCATCTTATTGCTTTTTAGTGATTAATCCTTCATCCTGGTTCTCTATGTTAGCAATTTATCAGGATGGTACACAGGCTGAGATAATTTTGTTATATCAGATGGTATTTCAACAGCTAATCAAATAACATGCTCTCTGTACATTTGTAAAACAGCCTTTCTATTAAGCACAAACAGAGGAAACCCAAGTGATGCTAAAGCTGCACTAATGGGACACTAATTTTTTTCTTCCCAAGCATAGCACTCGGTCTTCAGAAAGAAGGGAACCAGGTCACATGCCTCTAAAAGCCTTTGCAGGTTCTGGTCCCATGTTACATGCATAAAGCTACAGAAATAATTCCAAGAAATCATGAAATGCTGTAAACCAGTGGAGTATAATGAGGAAATAAGGGCATGGTGGGGGAACATACAGAATCAACATGTCTAAACACTTACCTTAAGTTGCACCATGATTTAGCTGTCCCTGGATCAATTAAGCACACATTGCAAACTCAAGATTTCTAGGCTACACATACTTAGATATTCACAATTTTAAACTTTTCCTAGAATTTCATGATACAGATAAAACAGTAATGCCCTCAGAAAAATCAGTAAGTAAAACTATAGCAGGCACAGAAAGCCTATTCTTCTACCACTAGTTATGCCTGAAAACACACATACAAAGGCCAAGATGTGCTCCATTTAGACTGCAAATGGACTGAATGAAGCACAAACCCTTAACTTCATGCTTTTCCCTCCAAAGTAATCCAAAATATCATGAAGATAATAATCTCAAATCCCCATGCTTTTCCTACTTTGCTGTTAGAAGGTCTTCCTCAGTAAATTAACTAACTCTCAAAATTCCTATTTTACATCAGCCAGGTGCAGGTCAGATGTTGGCCAAAAAAGAAGTACCCCTTCTTTCTGCATGACACACACAACCTGATTGAATCCCTAAGCCTACAGAAACCCTTGAACTCTCTCAGCAAGAGCAAGCCCATGTTGGTGTTATACATGTCACACAAGCAACGAAAAATCTGGTGTCTGGGAGGGAAGCGTCCCTAGTGTCTCTGCAGGGACATGATGATCCTTTGTATCATCTGCCTTTTCAATAAGAAGTTACATTGCTGTAAAGGTAATCAATCCAGAGAGATGTACAGCATATTCATCACAGAGTGCATCAATCATGTGTAACTGAAACACTTCAGGGAGGACTGCATAGAAGAAAAAGAAAATGCTTTGAAGAAAACTTCCCCTTCCTTGCCGCCATGAAATCTCCCATCAGTAGTACGCATCTCAGCTTCAAAATTATAAGTATGCTTAAAAGCAAAGACAGGTTTCAGTTAATTTCCTCTCTCACATATTTACCAAGATTCAAAATGTTATCAAGAATATTTTGCAACTATAAATCCTTCTTTTAGAAAAGTTCAAACAAAAACTAGTGAAAAATGTAACTGTCTCCATTTTATAGAACAAGAAAATTAAAAGTTTTAAGGTGCATAGAAATTATAAAATACCACCTGAGCTGAACAGAACTCAGTAGCTTTGTTTTTTGACCTTTTGCCTCAACCACCAGAAATGTATGTATTCCTCTCGTATGAGTCTGCAATTCTGAGAGTCCTCCCACATGAGTCTGCTCTTCAGGAAGAGCAAATAGCTACCAGAAAGTTAAATTTTCCAAAGAACCAAGAGCTACATTTATGCATCTAGGAAACAGATTCGTGGATGAATGAGTGCTGTTTGTGGATTGCTTACCAACAATGAGAACCAGTGAGTTACATGAATGCTTAGACAAAGACATAGTACAGTAGAAAAGCTGTGCTCAGTCTCTGGAAGCTGTTGAGAAGACAGTGCACATCAGTACACTGAACAAAATTGACAGCTCTTCATACCTTGATGAAAAGTTACCAAGCAGGAACAATGGAAAAGACCAACATATCGAGTACAAGAAACTATCTATTGCTGAAGATTGAAAACAAAGCCAAAGATACTTTCAGCTATAGGAAGATACATTCACTTGGACTAGAATGAAGAATTAGACAAATACATCAAATCTCAGAAAAGTGTCAGATGAGATTAATTTTATTAAAAAAAGGTGGGGGTAAGAGGACCTGGATATGGCATTACAGTAAAAGCTCTAACATGGTCTGTGGCACATAGGTAGTGGGTGGTGACAAGAGAAGAACAGTTATCTGTTTAAGTGTGTCAACGCTGCACATCAGTGAAATTCTTTGCACAATCAGAAGTGCCAAATAGTGGTTAGTAAGTATTAGAAAGAGAAGGATCAAAGGTTGAATATGGACATTGCGAAACAGTCATGAGAATTACCGAGCATTAATCACCATGACAAAATAGTTCTGAGTACCAAAGGAAGTTGTACCACATGATAATGTAGCCCATTTGGAGAAGACTGGTAGAAAGAACAAGACAAAACATGAAAACAATTAAAGCACAGATGAAAAGGTCAATTACCTGACATCACTTAAGTGTTCAAATGTAGGCAGACCACTTCAAGACTGTTCCCCAACCACATTTCCTGAAGTCAATACCTTGGAAAATGCTCACTCTCACTGGTACTAGTTGTGTTCTAAAAGGATGCAGAGACTGCAAGCATATATGGCACCAGTCAGATCACTGAGTGAAAGTATCACAGAATGGCAGTGAAATAGCACCCAGGAGATCTCCTCTTAAATCTCTATTGAAAGAGCAGCCATGACAGAAAAGTAGAAATATGAGTGTATTGAGCTCCTGTTTATAACAGGAAAGTTGAGTTTTTCTTCTCCAGAGACACAGATTAACTATCTGTAAGATGGTTAGCAACCTAACTTTCTAAACTACGTATTTGGTGGGTAGGGGTGGCTGAATATCAAGAGCCTTAAAAGATCTTCCAAATAAAGAAAAACTTGGTTTAGGTACCATATTTATTGTAAACAATGCAATAAGGTTGGGAAAAAGTGCTTAGACTTCATATGAGTTCATCCTACTCCAGCTTTTCACCTTATTGGGTTTGGGGATGATTTAGTTCTTAAATACTTTGCTCCACTTGAAAATTATTGTTCTTTATCAGACCTGGAAAGGCTGTTTTCTCCTGCAGCTGTTTAGCACATCTATTAGCTTCATTTTCATGTCATCATGGTTATTCAGTAACTCAGATGTCCTGCTAGAGAAGCAGATTTTAACATAAAAGCACTCATCCAGTGTCTGTTCAATTTTGCACTGTCCACTAAACCACCGGTTTATATCTGCATCCCCAATCCATAGTACTGCACCTCTGAGAAGTATCATCCAAATTTTTGGGAAAGTTTCTGGTATCAATAGGAAAAGACTGGCTGATCAGACAGAGGTTTAGAAGAGGCAACGCCATATCTCAGAGAACACTGAGAAAACTAGGAAGATTTGAGAACTACTTGTACTTATAAATAGCTTATTTGGATTGTCTCTCAGATGAGGGGTACTTCAAATGAATGAGAGAAGTGTGCTAGTTGCAAAACAACAAGATGTTGCCACTACAAAGAATTTTGCCATTACTAATTATCAGGGTGCTGACAGCAGACAACTCCCTTTTGGTTTAGATAAACCCTAGCTAAGGGAAGATTGTGTTCCCACCGTATTTGAAATGCTCAGACAGAAAAAACTGTAAATGTCAAAAAGGTGAGCATAAAATAAAGCTAACGAAGTCATGACAATAGTTTCAAGAAGGGATAATCTAGGCCTAACAGTCAAAGCAACAAAATGACTATGCATCCAAAACATCCACCATTCCAACTTTATTTTCAGTGAGTTCTGCTCTACAAATAAAATCCAATATGCATCATCTTTAGTCAAATGTCCCAAGGAA
Organism: Athene noctua; assembly: GCF_965140245.1. Classification (NCBI taxonomy): domain Eukaryota; kingdom Metazoa; phylum Chordata; class Aves; order Strigiformes; family Strigidae; genus Athene; species Athene noctua. The sequence goes on along the minus strand of NC_134042.1, from coordinate 29,150,715 downwards.
AACTTATCTTAAACTTTGCTTCTCTCCACTCAGTCTGGCAGATGGCACATGCCTATGATGGATTCCTTATCCATTGCCTAAGAGAGGCAAGACATAGAAGTATCATGAAGCTGCAAACATCTCATGCAGTTCAAGAGATTAGCAGAGCAGTATGGAAGACTCCTATCCCTCCTTCACGCATACAAACTGCTATAAAAGGAAGCACAATACTAAGATCCAAGACTGCCAATCCTGTACATTCAGCAAACATCTGGTCATTTTAAGGAACCTCATTTAAAGAAAACTAAAATTAGTTTAGCTCGGTACCATGCCCTTAGGACTTCAGTTAGGCCCGAGAGCACTCCACCGTAACCCATGGCACAATGCAAGAGTGGCAGCAGTATTGGTCACTAAGCTCTGGACACTGGAGCCTTCCACACTGAAATGATAATTGCCAGTTCTGCCAAGGGCCATGCACTGAAGAGAACAGGCCACAAAAGCACCTAGGTATGAGCTCCAAAATGAAATTCAGGGCTTAGAGGCATAAGAACAGCACTAATCAGGCTAATTATATGAGCTTTTTTCTTCAACATAGAAGACTGCACTTCCAGTGCAGCTGATCCAGGTTCTGACACAGGAGGGACTACGTTTTAACTTGTGTACATAAATTGAACTGTTTCTCAGTTGGGTGAAAAGCTTGTTTGTGCTGTGAGTAATGTACAGAGAAGCATAATGATTGCATATATTATTAACCTGCTAAAAATCAAACCACTATGTTTTTTTCCAGCATTATTTACTGGATCTACAGAATATAGAAAGGTACTACCTAAAACCGTTATTTTCTATACCTGATATACTGTGGGTGGATTTTGAGAGAGAGAACCAGCAGCAGTGACTGAAGCTGGATGGAGCTGGTGCCAGTCTTTAAAAACCTCTCTGCCTTGTTAGAGTGATCTTGAACATTACAGGCTGACACAGCCTGACTTAAAGCACCTCCCGACAACTAGATTTGATTCTTGCAAGACACAGTGTTTAAACACCAGAAGGGCATATCACCCATAACCCAGGATTTGCTTATTCATTCACTATTGCTTAAAGATCAGAAATTATAGTTTAATACCATCAGCAGAAAGAATTACAATCTTTCTTTCTGTCACAGCAAGCCCCAAACCCTAACAGAACAAGTCTGGCTTTCTAATGCTTAGCATTAAAGTTATGCCAGCTGAAGTGTTAAGAAGGTTACAAGTGACTGAACACAAGGACTGAGGTTGACCTGCCTTTTCATCTCTGGCTGCAACCTTCTTTTCGCAAATTCACAGTAGTATTCACACGTATCATTGATGTTGCTAAACTGCAATTAGAACAGGCAAATACCCAGTTCAGAGAGCAGAAAGCTCTAAATTTCTCACCAAGTGATGCTGAATGTTCCCACCTCCCTTTCAAACAGCCTTTGCTACAGAAGCTCCCAGGACAAGTACCTGGCATGGCTAGGCTGGAGCGGACCAGGAGAAAGGTCCCCACGCACAATTTCCTATAGCTTCAGGGAACACATACAGCCATAGTAGCAAAGAGACCATGATTTCTAGTTCCACGTATTTCCTGACAGTATTTCTGCAGCCTTCACAGCCTTTATTATTAACCAAGGTCTTGTATCTTCAGGGAGGTAAATATCACTCATCCATTTACACATAAAATCACCAAGTTTGAACAAGGTCAGTTCCAGATGAGCCAGGAACAGATTAATACATTTTTCTGGGCAGAATGAGTATTATGATCATATGCACTGACCTCCTGCACAACAGAGGCCACAGCATTTCAGCCAGTAATTTCAACACTGAGACCATAACTTCAGTTTGAACTAGAGCTTATCTTTTAGAGAGACATTCAGTCCTGATTTAGAGACTTCAGGTGATGGGAAATCTACCATCTGACTAGAAAAATTGTTCCAGTGATTAATTATCCATGCCGTTAAGGACAGCTTCCTTATTTTAAGTCTCAATTTGCCTAGCTTCCACTTCCATTCATCAATCCTCATTACACATTTTTGCACCCAAAAGATTAAGCAGCAGACTACAGTCAGAGATATCTTCCCTGAATAATCATCTTTAGGCTGTCTTCAAGTTCCCTCTTAACCTTCACTTCTATAAACTGTGTAGAGTGAGCTTCCTTGGCTTCACTATGCAAGTTATGACACTCCTGAAGTACACATCCCTAGGTAGCAAGATCTCACATCATTTTTATATCCACCTTCTGAGTCCTTTCCAATTTACTAAGGAAAGTTACTTTTGATGCAAAGGACAAAAATTGAAATCTGTACTTTGTTAGTGGTCGCCAATGTCACATCCAAGGTTGTGCTAGTGCCTGAATATTCCTGTACTTGTACAGCCCAGTTTTCTCACCTACTGAATCAGAGGGAGCATGTGTTCTGCTGGCTAAAGAAGTCCCAGCTCCTTTTCAGAAGCACTGCTTTTCAAGTAAGGAACAATCTTTGTTCCTAGAAGCAGGAGTTTGCCACATGGTATGTTAAGAAGTGAATTACCCAAATAAGCCCACCTGTTATTCAAAACAAAATTTAGGCTGTTTGATTTGCCCACATCACTGTTTGTCTCTCCACCACTTGTTTGGTTCACCTACACATTTTAACAGTTGTGTCTCCTTTATCTGCTCATATCACTACACACATCTTTCATGCTTTTGATCAAATAACGAAGTGGTGCATGTATAGCACACATCATCCACTCTGCCATCTTCTCCCTTCCTCAAAGGAAGCACTGCAACAGCTATTAACCAATACTCCAGTTTATTTTCAATTGTCCAGATTTTACTAGAAATCAGAACTGATGTTTTGCAGATCAATAGTTTCATCTTTAAAACATATTTCTGTAATAATTATTTAGGCCTTGAAGGCTTAAAAAAAATATATACATCACACACTACACTACACATGCGCAGATGTAGAATGTTTTCTGATCATTGACACTGAACTATTTTGATAATATCAACCAGCACCTTTCCCTTGTCTGCACTACAAATGATCACTTAAGGTCTTCATCACTCAAACTCCATACTGAAATCTTCCTTCGATTAAATAATTTTAAAATCCTTCAAAACTTTAAACTTATTCATCACGGTGAAGTTTTCAGAGAGCTTTTTTGTTCTCAGCTTTTGACCTTTTTTGGGGGACTTTTTTTTTGTAGTATTTTTTTAAAACAAAACCAACTCATACTTCATTCCTATAGCTTCCTTTTTCAATCGCCTGCACTGAAGCTATTTGAACTGACTCATATTTCCTCATTCTTTCACCAAAAAGGAAGACCATGCTCTGTAACTTTATCATAGCACATTTATGTGTCACAGAGACACACAAGGGCTTTCATAAATTACACTATGCATAATTAATCTCAACTAACACTGTACTCCATCACCCTCCTATGTCCCAGCCACATAAAGCCAAGAAAAATACAAATCATTCTTACAAACATACTCCTTGAATGCAATAAGAAAGGCTCATGGTTTTATAACCACATACCCCAGATTTATTCTCTTTGGATAACCCAGCCATTGACAAATGCAACACTACATGCTATCTAGTTTTCTTCAGAAAGAAATCCTTCAGCCTCCAAGTCAGAAAGAGACCTAGAAACACTGGTGGCCCAAATGCTGCACAGCTACCAATGCATATATTAGATCTTCCTCTGTAGGAAGATTTCTTCAAAAGCTACCAAGTTTCAACTACTTCATGCCTACTGATGTAAAACCTTTATAGACTTACCAAAAAAAAAAAAAACCCCAAACCAAAAATATTAGGGGTACAGATTCAGCTAACAATAGACCAGCAGTCTCAATACAAGAACTCAGAAACTAGAAGTTATTCCCATGAGAGCTATGTAAGGTGCTTTGGTATTGGCTTCCACATCCAAAGCCACTATCATGTTTTACATTAGGCTGTTCTAGCCACAGTGCATGTGGAGAATAAACAATCCTTGCTCCCTGATGGCAGAGGCCCAGTTAAGCTCTCAAGGAAGAGCTCCCAGAACAGAAGTCAGCGGTCCATTATTTACACTAAATGTCAAAATACTGAACAAGATCAGCAGCTTTCCATCTGGAAAATGTGAGGGTAGGTACAATCCCCCTTGGTTGCAAACAGACTGACACCGGAGTTCACATTTAAGACAGATTTTTAAACTCAAGGAGACTTTCTGAAACCAAGTTGTCTTATTTTCCCTGAGATAAGCTTTAAAGTAAACAGAAAGCAATTCTGTGGAGTCTGATGACCTGAGATATACAGGAGTTCAGGCTAGGGTGTCATAATGATTCCTGCTGGCTTTACAATTTATGAATGTAGGATCACAGCCACAAATTGTGTTTATACACTGAAGAGGAAGGGCACTCCCCCCAAAAAGAAAGACAAATTCAGTGTTTTCCCCCTTCAATTCTAGTGTTTCATTTTCTCTCTCTCACTTTTAGAAATCTGAACTGATCCAGTAATTTTGATCTTTTCTAGTTAGTAAGATTTTACATTGTTCACAGCTTACAAATCCCCTATTTCACAGGTCACATAAATCAGATTATACAGAGGGCACCTGGAGAATAAGTTTTCTTCCAGAGCACTGACCAGTGAGAGGCTGTCCCTAAAATCATAAAGCAGATTTCAGATCCCAATTTTAAATATTCTTACTAGTCATGTAAGCATCTAAAATCTTTTTTCAATGTTTCTTTCCCTCAGTATTTGTGACACTGAAGCACACTAGCTAATTATGCATTTGTTGGAAGTATTTCTGTTTATGTAGGTGCCAGAGAGCAAATGAGCAAGATCCCTGTATCTTTTCCCTTAGAAGCTTCCTTTCCATTGGATTTCAGTTTCCATTTTCTGTTAGTTTTCCCCCCTCTCTATATTAAATATTGCTTTATTGGTTTCTTGGTCACCTTCTCATTCTTTCTCCCTCCTTGCCTTGCTATATTCATCCCCTTTGTGTTCAACCACATTTTTCAAGATCAACAATCATTTCCTTAGTCTTTTCATCCCCATATATGCATGCTTCTTAGCAGAACATAGAGATAGGGGAAAAAGGAAAGTACATCTCTTCAGAAACACTGTGAGTCGGGGCAGGGAGCGGGAGCGGGGAATGTCACTTAAACTAGTAACATGCTGCAGAGCCTCTCAGCCTACTACCTATCCCAATAAAATGAGTAACATGTAAAGAGGAAGGAGGAAAAGGCAGGTTAGACTTTGTTCTCCCAGCTCTCAGCTAGGGCTGCCTCTTCTAAAATGGCTCTCTGAAACATGCCATTTCAGTTGTAACGTGAGGGAAAATGTACAAAGCACTGCCTCAGCTGTATGTCTCAAGTAAATCAGAAAGTTTCACATGCACTGTGACATAGCAGTTCCAGGACTACCAGTCTGTATCATGAGACATAAGGAATGCAGAAGTGTGAGCGCAAGCCTCACTGTGCAGCCCTCCCACACTAATGCAGAGAAAAAAACTCTCTGCTAAGTAAAATGCACATAAATTGGAGAGCAGACAGCAATAAGACATTCAGACCGGAGAGCAATAGGGACCCAGAGAGCCTTGAACTGACTGGGAAATTATTATTAATTCAAGTGAGAGCGCTGGGAGAGTAGATTCAGTTACATCCAAGACATGCAACTACAAACAAGTCTCAGAAGTGCAGCACTGGAGCTTAATGGAAGTAAGTAGCATTAGACAACATAAGCAAACACTAGATTTCATCTATCTAGCATCACAGGTTATTAAACTTTTTAAAAGTTGTATCACAAAAAAGATCAGTAAAGGCTACATCTCTGAATACAGGATGACTTTAAAGCCCTACTTCCACTCCCTATTCTGCCACTCCTCTTGGAAACCCCCTCTCTCCCAAGTATTCCCCTTAAACCTATCCCTGCATTCCTGGAAGCACACAAAGGCCAGCAAGATTTCCATTCCAGAAGGTACAAAAGGGAAAATTTTAACTAAGCAACCTATATCCTGTCTAAAATAGAAAACATCAACTTGCCTGCCTCCCAGCCTGACTTATACTACAGTTTAAACTCTCCAGAGGAAAAAGGAACAGAAAAAGGGCTGTGCACAACAGAGAAAAACGCTTAAGTACTGCATTCTCCACACATCACAGCCAACCCCATAAGCCCAGCACTCCTCCTCCAACCCCACTGACCTGCATACAACCTGTCTGTCCGCACACAATTCCCACCTCCAGGGGAGCAGGCCCTAGCAGCAAGAAAAAGGTAATCTCACCTCACGCTGCAGCAGGACACAGCACAGGGCCCAAGTGTAGGCAGCAGCAGCAGCATTAGCACAGGTGTCCTCAGCTGCAGGCCCCCACCACCTCCCCCAGGTGCCTCAAATGTCCCAGCTCCAGCTGAACTTTAGCACTTCAGTGGCTGCACGTGTTGCCCCCATCTACCTGTTATTTAAAAGGTGAGGAAACCTTTTAAATGTAGTATTTGCTTGGGCTTATAAAACCAGAAGTGCAATGAGCTAACAGACCACGATGAGAAAGCCTCAGTCTGTAAAAGCATTAGCAATAGGGCATGCTTGACAGGGGAGAGTTATTATTGCTGTTCAAGGCATGGGTGGGAGGAGAAAGCTGAAATATCATGACACAGAGATTGGTACAAGCTACTAGAAAGCACCACGTAGCCAGACACCTCCAAAGAAAGAAAAGCCAGCACCTGAACAGCTGAAGACAAAAGAAGGGTGCTGTGACGCAAGGGAAAAGGCCTTTGGTTTGGTGTCACAGGTGGACTGCATCAGGATGACAATCTCATTACTTTTCCAGCTGAAGAGGTTTCACCTTTGGGTGAGGAAAATGCCTTGGCACCTTCTGTTGCCCTACCAGTATTGAGCAGGGCTGCTCTGTGCACTGCCTGGCCACACAAATGGTACCAGGTTCCATTTGTCCCACCTCAACATCAAAGCACATACCCCATTCACTCAGAAAGGCTACACACCAGTACTGGCTTCCACCTCTATCAGAGGAGACTAACTGGAGTCAGAGCTCAAGTAACTTTCTTCATACATCACCGATGTCCTAGGTATGAACCACCTCCCATGTTCCTGTAAGAGACCCCATGCTTTATCCGGAACCTCAGGGAGGACTGCTGCAGCTCCCACCAAAGCCAAGGACACATGTAGTACAGGGTAGGTCAGGAAGAGCTGAAGATCTTGCACAACTTTCTGCAAACCCTAGTAAATAAATGGCACTGAGACTGTAAAAAAGCAGGGTCTGATGTCTGAGGTACCAAGACCCAGCAGTAAAATTTAGGACATTGCTATTGTAGTAACACTACCAGAGGATCCAAATAATGACATCCAAGATGTAAAAGGGATGAGCCTAATTTTGACTTCTGGGAATGGGGTACAGTAGATATTGTTTCTGAAAAAAGGTACAAATACAGGATTCAAGGCACTTGGGCTTAATTTATGGCTTTATTACCTATATCACAAGTGTAATTGGTAAATGCCCGTTATGATTTTAAGAGACTTGTAAATCCTTATTGTAGATACGTATTTTAAGACAAATGTGCTGGAGTCGGTGACGCATGCAGGTATGACGTGTTTCTAAACAGATATTTCATAGCTCAAAGGGCACTTAGTCATTTCTGCTTGTAAGTCCTGTGTCATACAAGAGGTCAGGGTAGATCATAATGGTGTCTTCTGGCCTCAAAACATACGATGCAAAGCAGATTAATAATGCCTAAATAGGTACCAGTAAAGCCAAACTCTTGAAAATAGATAATCATAGACAGTTCAATGTCTATTGTGTTTTGTTCAAGATGGGTGACTCAGTGGAAAAGTTAATTTGTTGTTCGTGAGCTGTCTGGGCTGATTGTAGCATTTCTGTGGGTCATTGTCCCAGCACTTCCTAGGGCACCTCAGTTGCTTCAATACCTTGTACCACACTGACCACTGTTACCATGATTTTAAAAAGAAACTACAAAAAAGACTTCAGCCTACCATTTAAGACTAGCTCCAAAGCATAAAGTCTTGCTTTTAGTCACACATTCCCACCAGGGCAATACTGTTAATAAATCAATCACCAAACCTGCAAGGTCTCTTTCTAGCAATACTATTCACAGAACCCTAGTAGAGAGCAGTGATTCACATCCTTCATAGTCCATGACTAATACTGAAGCACTCAAGTAGATGCTTTATGGGCAAAATTGTCTACTCAATACATATGCCCTTCTAAAGTAGGGACACAGTCAAATCTCAAGTGTGAGACAGCAGACTGTCCTCGGTGCTTTTTCAGACAGGCTTAGATTATCAAAACTGGTATTTAGCTTTTGACAGACATGGCCTTAGGAGTACTGAACACAGTACATCTTCTGTCAAAAATGGGAGCTGCATATGCTGGAAAACCAAACCCACACTTCTGAAAATGTTGATTCCCTGTCAGATCCCCCATCAAGGCGGAATATTGTGGCATTTTATTTTTAATTTATTCAACATCCTCTAAATGCTGTAAATGAAAGATTAGAAGGTTGTAATTTAAATATTCAGTGTCAGTACATAACAAAGAGCCAGATTCCTGCTGAGAATAAATATTTTTCAGCAGCAGTAGTTCAGCCCATGGATTATTTTTTGAGTGTTCATAGAAAGGGGAAGATACTAACAGACATCAGTTTAGTGTTTAGCAAGCAACAGAGTGCCAGGAATTGTCACCAGGTGGACTATTATAATGAGTGAAGAAAGCAGTGTTAGATCTGTCAAGTGGGAAGGGGATGTTTGTAAGCTTTTGCTCTGCAGCAGGCAGCCAACTGGTCCCATTTAGTGCTACCTACTGTGAGACTCTCTGTTCATAAAGCACTTGAGAATTCTTGGCTTGAGAGAAATATCAAGACAAAAACAATTAGCAGCAAAATTGTATTTTCTCAACTGGATCTCCCCTTTTGGAGCAAAATTAATCTAATTCATAGGATTAATCTCTGATGACTCAAAAGATAGAAAGTTGAGAGTAGGATCAAAATCATGCAGTATTTTGAGGGAATTAGTTCTCACCTTTGTCTGTGGGGAGATTGGAGATAGGTAAATAATTTTTGAGCAAAAGAATACTTCTTCATTCTTTCTTCTGGACTTTTTTTTATCCATGTATGTCAAAAGCTAAATACCACTTTTGAAAATCAAGCCTATCGGAAAAAGCACCAAGGACACTCTGCTGTCTCACACTTGAGACTTGACTTTAGAAGGGCATATGGACTATTTTGCTTATAAAGACTGCACTGCACACTATTAAAATTCTCCAGAGTAGTTCTGTAACAAAAAAGTAGTGACCAGAACCACAAGCCAGCAGGCAGAGTCTTGATGCTATTACTGGTCCAGGGTAAAACTTCTTGGAAAGTGGAACTGTCTGTAGAGCATGGAGACATTGGTACCTCTCAATGCACAGGGGTCAGCTGGCAGTCTGAGTTCAGGTCTGAGAGCTGGTCCTCTGCACAGGCATGCCAGCTGTATGACCAGTGAAGAAATAACAGTAGCCAGAATAGAAAAATTAAATGATGGCTCAGAAAGCTAGGAGCCAGACTCTTCAGTCCCTTCTATTAAGAAGCAAGCAAAATCCTTGCTTGTTACTACTAAAGAAGGAAGTCTCCTTTGAACATCTAAAAGCAAAGACTTGGGGAAAGGGCACTGGATACCAACAGTCATTGATTGCACTGCTGGTGTTACATGCTGCATTTGACAGAGTATGCAGGACAGTAATAATCCTGGAAAACTTAGCTAGTGGAATCACATCTGCCCTTATGTTCACCAGGACTACTACCCCTTGTCTTTTCATGTGACTTGACATACCTCCTGTGCCTGTATCAGCACCCCAACTTTTGTCTCCAGCTCCCCAACAGCAGTAGAGCCTGAAATTCACTGACACTTCCAGCCTAATTTGCACCTCTCCTTAAGAAAAAAGCTGCTGAAGACATGGAAGATGCAGAATACCTGGGAGAAAGCAAAGTTCGATGACCAGTGCTAGGCACAGATTATCAAACCTGGTGTTTATTTTGATCTAGTCCAAAAACATTCACTCCTGATGAAAATTTCTATGCATTACTGCTGCATTATTTCTGCAGAATCAACCTGTTAAGACCTCCCTCCCTTTCCAGGGAAAGCAATAATCCAAAATTTAAAGTATTTAGAACAGTGTCTGTGAAACAAAACATCAGGCTACAATGACACTGTAAATTCAAGATGCTAGCGCTCCTGCACCCTGCGGAAACATTTTGCAGCATTGAGTCAAGCTGAGCAGACAAGGGAAAGCAAAGCCAACCTCAGTGTGCTAGAAACTGAAACAACACAAATTCAGGTCAGCTACTATGCGCACAGCTTCTTTCCCAAAAAGAATTAAGAAGGGAAAAGAGTTCCTGGTGATTTAGCAAATTTGAAGAGGCTCACTTCATGATGAGTAAAAGGCTCTCATTCATCAACCTTCCTGAGAGTTTCCAAGATATGCAAACCCCATGAAGATATCATAAAAAAGAACACCCAGGCTTTTTTAGTAGTGGTTTCAGTGGGAGTAGAAACATATTCTTAGACCTGCCTTGAAAAGACAGGACATGTAATCTCAGGTGGCTTGTTCTAGCTATTTACAGAGTAGTTAAAATGGCTTCTTTCTTCTGTACCTTTGGCATGAACAAATCAATAAAATCATAAAACAGACTGAAAGACCAAATGAATGACTGACTGACAAGATAGATTTTGAAAAGACACAAAACCATGTGGAACCATTATGACCAATATGCCAGCTGATAGATGCACACAGTGTACATGCACATGCTGCACAAAAGAGTGTTCAGCAATTGCAGCCAAGCATTTCTAAAGACTGAATCTCCCACAGGATTCAGGAGGTAAGGAAAAATGGCTCCAATCTATACCAAAAATTACATGCACAACACATGCTGTGTTTTTGAGTATGATTTCCTCTTTATATTCCAAAGCTGCTGCCTTACTGACATGGCTTTGTATGTTCAGATCAAAGCAGCAGCTGCCAGAGCTCTGCTATTGTTTGGAGTTATTTACAGAAGGGCAGAGAACAATTATTCTCAAGGTACATGAAGGCTCCAAAACAAACAGGTTGATACCGAGCTGAGCGAATTTGGAAGCCAATTTGCCACGTGTTACATATTATACACCCAGATCAGAAGTGCAAGTCAACATTCTCTCTTTTCTGACTTGAGAAGATCTGTTCACTTTTAAAAAATATATTACTGTTCTATTTTCACAAACAGATCACACTCCCCTCTCATATACCTCTCACGATTCTCTAGTCTTTTCAAGACCCAGTGAAAAAAATGATTGCTCTCTATTTTTAGACATTTAAAATTGACCTTGTCAAAATAGTTTCTTTTTTTATTTTTAGATCTTTCACCTTCAATTTATTATTTAAATATCACATCTTTTTAAACCTCATCCAAGAACACATTTCATTCTTTTGTGCAGAAGACACATTATGATTCTTCTCCTGATAAAACTTGTCTTTGTGCTCCTGATTCAAATTCAGAAGGAATATTGCCTTTTTGCTCCAGTAAGAAGGAGGATCAGATTCCCATTACATGGGTGGCACTAGGCCCTATATATATATACATATATATGACTTTATCTATATATGTATCTCTATATAGAATGAAATGCCAGGACATACAGTTAAAACCAGTAAAATTTTGATCGTACCTATAAAATTGATAATCACATGAACATTCATGTATAACATGAAAATGTCTATGTCACAATTATATAATTTTAAAAAAAAAAGGAAGAATCGACTTCAGTGTCATCTCAAATTCCAAGACAAAAACCTCACCAAAGCTGCAAAGTTTGATGTCAGTGGTGTTTTGCTGACCTCCTGCCACTTGCCAAGGAAAACAACAGGAGCCACAACTCTAGACATTTCACTGAGTGCAATGAAGAAAGCCATCAGAACAGGCATTCAGTCGCAGCTGAAATGACACTTCCCATTGTGTAGGCCAAAGCGAAACTACTCTGGTGTAAAACTCAGCAGACCATTTCACAGGGCAAACAGATGGTACTACTATGGCACAGGGTTAGCATCACCATCTAGCTTTTATTTACAGAATTAATTATTTTTTAGAACACAAGCAAAATTTAGCTTTCATATTTCTTCTTACAGCAACCAAGCCCACTGAAATTCTTACAGGCATAATTCAACTTTCCTTTTGCTATTCTGATACAATTTTTCAAACTTAGGTCAGAACACTAACAAACATGAGAAAACCCCCACGTGTATTTAAACTTATTTTTCTCTATCACATAGAGCCTAATTTATCAAGAGTAAGATCAGTGTTATATAAAGGGAGCATAGTAAAACAAGTACAATCACCATCAAAACACACTTTAAGTATGATAGAAAAACCCAAGCAAGCAAACCTTAGCTTTTGCAGACTCAAACAGTTTAAGTGAAATATCACTTCAGCAGCAGCAAAATGCTAAGTTGAATGCAGTGTTGAAAAGATCTATTAAAAAGTTCCGAGCAGGACCAGAGTATGCCATGTATGTAAGGTAGCTATCTAGTTCTGACATGTAGTAATGAAAGAAGCAAAATATCATCTATGGAGAATATCATAAACCAGGTAATCTGTTACCCAGCCTGCACATATTTCAGCCATCCAGAAGAGTGAGATGTGTAATCATGTGCAAGAGCAATACCATTTATTAATGATAACCTCATTATTCCATCCTAACTATTCTGTCATTTTTATGGAAATTATGACTGAATCTGAAACAGAGTGCATAAATCCTAAACCTATAAAACTGTACATGGTAACCACGTTTACAGCAATCCAGTTATTATTGGTGTAGGAGACTAAGCATTTGTTTCATTTTTGTTTAAGGAGAAGGTCCATCATTTCTCACTGTTTCTGAAGACATAGGCAGTGGTGTAAGAAACAGTTATCTCTTTCAATGTGCTGTTATGGAAACGATCTACAGATGCAGGCAATTCAAAGGAAAAGAGAGGAAACTGCTAGTAACACTTACAAATATTGTAAGATTTTATTATCTATGGATAGAACACTACACACTTATTCTTGTAAATATGTCCATATCTTCCTGCTCATTTAAGTTAATTTTCTTTATTTCAGTTTAAGCTATCATTTTTTTACTAAGTGTGGCATTTTTCATTGAATTGATGATATCTGTATCTAAATAACTACATCTAAAATTACACATATCCCATGGATGTTCATCTCTTTCAAGAAATTAATTGCCACCCATAAAAGGGAAAAAATTTGCTTGCCATGACTCCAGTAAATTGTACCAGCAGGACAATCTGGCCTTTAATATTTTGGAAAACATTGCATCTTACAGCAGTTTATTACTGTAATGTTGTGGGTAATAAACAAGAATTCATTATTCTTTCATATGCACTAAATATGTTTGCAAAAACCTTGGTACTGATGATATTAATGCCATTACTGACATTCATGACTTCAGATCCTAAAGGCTTCTGGCAAGCAGGTGACTATTATTAGCTACACATTACTGGAAAGCTGAAACACAGGTAAATAAATGACTTGCCCAAAGTCTTGCTACTGCAGAGTTATGTAGAGGTTATTATTATCTGGAGACTGTTGTGGTGATGTTGATTTGAGAAGTCTATCAAAGCCTCGATGAGAAATGTCACAGCAATGATCCTGATGATCAGCCAGGAGGTGCAGGTGGCTATGAATTGCCCACTGGAGGAAGCTGACTTAGCTTGCAGCTCCAAACCATTCTCTAGAAGAGCTTAGTCTGACTAAAGAGAGAGTAGTCTCAACAGACTAAATTCTGACTAAATTTAATCATTAGACTAAATGTGAATGCCCATACACTCCCTCTATGCCTTTTATCCTTGTACTCAATTGGATAATAAAATCTTCAGAGCAGCTTCTGTCTCCAAGCTGTTCTGTAAAAATATATGGCTGCTTGGACATGGATAGTATTCTTATCAGCAAGAACTGAAACTAGGATGTTCTGTGTCCAAAAAAGAGGTGCTTAATATCAAAACAGAAGTAGTAATGTCCTTTGCCCTGAGGGCACCAAGAATGTGGGGTTTTTTTCAAAGCCAAGCTAGACTACCTGTCCACTATGTCAACACATTGGTATTTCTCTGGTGTTAGAATAGATATCAGGTAGTAATTGGGTTCTGGATATAAACTGGTTCACCTACTCAAACTGCCTCCTCCTCTTGAAATATGAATATTCTGGTCTCTTTTGCCTGTGAACATACAAAAGCTGGTCACAGGAGAATGCTGTGGAAATGAAGTAGAACTGGGGAGCACTATGTGGGATGCTAGATTCTGTCTCTAGCCACTGTAGAGATCCCAGAAGCTACAGACAGAATTCTCAGTGATTGAAAAAAATAATTTTGAAGTGTGGGCCAACCAAACAGGAACGGAACTGGGACAGTGGACTGGCAGCTAAGGAGATTTAGAAACAACTGTCTCTGTAGAGTAACAGTTCCCACTGAGTTGTACCGTCACAGCACAATGGCACCTTGTGGCCTCTTCACTTACAGTGAAGAGTTTACAGTCCTAAACCAAAATCAAGCAGAACAATATACAACACTGTAATCGCCACCTGATTTTCTGCTGTGAGATTTTCCTCACTCAGTAACAGTAAGAACTGACTCAAACTTCCCTAGTCTTTGATGCTTAGGAAATAGGTATTGGGTTTGTTTCACCTCCGTATTTGTGTAGCCATGGAAACTGTATGCTAGTGAGTTTGACAGTACTTCCGTTACTTTTCTTCAGAAAAAGCTTATCTCGAGATGTGGTTTCAATGCCTTTGGGAAATCTCTTCCTAGATTTTCTCCTCCTCTGCCCTTGCAAGATCCGTCCAAGTTTTACAACGGATGTACTACAGCTTCAGAAGGCCTAATGCTACCTTGAAGCAAACTATCTGGAACTACTGTCACCTGAGGTAGAATGTGAGCAGGGTTTTTTTCAGTACTGATACAGTTATCAGTATTCACAGTTCATGGATATTGTTTTATCCTTAACAGATCAATTTCAAGTATACTTGTAGTCTGAAAAGCAGCTAAGCACTTTCCCTTCAATCAGTATGCAGCCTGCAAATTTACCAAAAGTGCATTCACACACAAACCCTTCTTACACAAGTAGAAGTTGGATCCCTCAATATACTATTAGTGCAGTGAGGTAACACAGTGAGTAAGAACACATGATTTCTCTTTGCTCATACTTCCCTCTCTGCTAGAAAATGTAGAGTAGCACCAGAGCTGAATAGCTGCCACAAAGCTTTCCCTCACTGCCAGAAGTGCTTGGATAATGGTGCTGTGTTAGGACAGGGCTGAAAGCCCATAATGTCACTGCTACTGCTTCCGCATAAAATGACTTCACACTCCGTCCTTCAGTAATTCCATGGGGATAGTAACACCACAACTGTTGCAGTCTTGTAAGGATTAAATCATCAGCATAAGAAGAATACTCCACAGACTAAAATATGCTTAAGAACTCCTAAGAAAGGATTTTTAATTTTGGGCTCAAATCTCATCCCACTATGAAACAGAATCAAATACCCTTTCAGTGCTGTGACCGACAAAGAGATGCCAAAACAAAACAAAAACCTTGCCCAGTTGCAGATGAAGCTACCATTCGCCCATGAAAAAGGGAAGTGGGCCAAAATATTTTACTATACATCCCTCCTTTAGTTTATCATAACTGCAGTTTTGTAAGTATCTATAATTCTAGAAGTATCTCTATGTTCTTCTCTACTCCCAAAGCTCTCAGAGAAGTGATGTTTCTGTTACATTTCTGGCCCAGTTAGAAAAAGTGAAAGCAGAAACCTTATATAAAAACATGTTCATGTCTGGTCACTGAGTCTAAATATGATGCAGATCCTCAGGAGTAAATCTGTGACAAGTTAAAACACACATTTTTGCATTCAAATCAAAGTAAATGAGAGCCTCAGTCTTCTGAAAAATTTATTAGTTTGGGATCATGGTGATCTCATGGGAAAATCTGATCCGTTAAGTACACTGCATGACTCAGAAGCGACTGGCAATAACCCCGTCCACATGAAGACATACCTGTTCCAAGAACTCACATTTACCTCATTCACCTCACAACAGGAAAAAATGATACAGAATATCTCATCATATTTTCAGTTTTGAAAATTTCTCCTTAGTATTTGGTAGTGGATCTCTCAAGGACAAAGGCCAAAGATTTGATTCTTCACAAATGCTTAGCATCTAAAATCCTGTGAAAGTTAACAGGGACTGACTAGTCTCACTACCTCTGCAAATCAGAGCTAAAGCAGAAAAAAACATCTTAATAACCTCCTAATGGACTGCTGAAAATCATAGTTTCAGAAATCAAGACAGAAAGATAGGCTCTTTTCCCCTTAGAACACATAAGTAATTGACATCATTTGAAAGATATAAGAAGATGTGCAAGGAAGAGGAATAGATTTGTATTTTAACTCTGTTGGTTTAATTCACAAAACTCTATTCGTGAACTAGACAAAAGGAACTGTCTAGAAGGGCAAAGCAGAAAAATACCTCTCTCAAAATAAGGAAGAAGTATTTCCTTACAATGCATCAAAGTTTACCTGAAACAGGGAAGTATCTTTTACTTTTCTGTTACCCAGAGCAAGGGAGGTGGCTAGCACCCATTTAGAAGAACACCTTCCCAGAACCCACCCTCTGCACACACACTTCGCAATTTGGTAGAAACATTCTCCAGCCCTTTGGCTCTCTAAAGAAATCTCAGAGCCCAAGTTCCTTTATCCTGTTTTCAAACACTTCCCTTGTCAGTCACTCTTTATGCAGTTGTGAAACACACTGATTTCTCAGGTTTACCCTGACTCAGCTCAAAAAATATCAGTCTGGTTTCATGATAAAAGCAAAGCACAACATCTTTTAGAGATTTTTAGAGTAATTTTTTTTTGTTATAAAATGAACATCAGATGCAATTCTAATATTAGCTTAAAACAGACTGCATCTCTATTAATTACTCCAACTAGGAATTCTTAGACAGGTTTCAGCTGCTTCAGTTGAGGGTTTGGCTTTAAAGTAACATCATGTCTTCCAAGTGCTGCCTTCAGTTTTTACCTCTGTATTCACACATGGCTGCTCCAGTCCATTACAGCCAAGTTTGGGTTAATGTGTTTTCAAGGATCTTACCTGAAATCAAGGCATTTCAGTACTTAACCATGGAAATCCCTTTGGGAATTCATGCCTAACTAGTTAGGAGTAGCTGAATATCAGCTATGCAAATATCACTTACGTTTTTTCCAATAGGTGGGTTAAATATTTTCCCTACCTTCTCAGCTTACCTATGTGTCAGCTGCCCCACATCCACTCTAGGCTGTTCCTACCACCTGGGATTGTCCACATATTCATATGAATTATTAGAAAAGACATCAGTTCTATATATATACTGTGAAACTTCTGATGTGAGGAGCTGTTAAACATTTCTATAGGTATTCCATATGATATATTTTAATAAGGATGCTTATACAAGCACACTTCTCTTATTACTTCAAGCCTGATTTTAGCTTTATCGCTGGGTTTCCTGAACCATACTTTTCAAACCAGATGCAGGTGGCAGAAATAAATGTTTTAAATACAGTACATTATGTGGATTTCAGCCCTGGAAAGGAATGCTGAAGTTAGGATGGTCTGATTTGCTGCAGCTGTCAGAGACACAGAACAGTAGTGCCTGCTACAGCCCCCCAGTCCCCATCCTTGGGCTGTACATAGCATTTAAGCCACAGAGCTTCAGCTCCATAGCATCAGCTGGTTTCATCTGAGATGAAAAGGAGTAACTTAAAGGCAGCAGAGCATGTGGTTGTTTTCTGTGCTGATTAGAAACGGCCTATGGTACAGTTCAAACTTTGAAAAAGTTACTTGCTTCATATAGTGCATAACTGATATGGTAGCCCAGTACTACTGTCAAGAATCTGTTTGCATTCAAGTCCTTTTTCACACAGCTCTGCCAATGAACACAATCTTCCTCTTTATTACTTTCCACAAAGCACCCTGAACATACCCCTCCAACCTTTTCACAGCTGGGAAAACAACAACCCAACAAACACAAAATTATCATATTGCTTTGAAAATACATTTAGGCTGCTCAGCACATGAACTGAGAATAAACTAGAAAAATCTCCAGCTGCACCACGAGATGGTGCTCATCCCCCTCTGTAACAGGCAATGGAGTACCACCAGAGTCAAGAAAAGTTTGTTTGAGCAGGGTACTGATAGCCCCAGCCTAAGCACACACAGACAGTTGGGCTCATAAATGATTGTCTCTATGCAACACTGCTGGATACAGCATTCCCTATAAAATACCGCTGTGCTGCTGGAGGAGTCACCCAGCCAGTGAGAAATTGCAAAAAATACCACTGAGTGAGTCTGCTGAGCTGGAAAACTGAAATCTACCACACTTGTGGCAAAAATCTTGAAGTTTGGATAACCTTTTCAGTTCATTCAGGAAAATAAGCTCCATGAGTACTATGCCCCAAAAAAAAGTTAAAAGTCCTGCATTTTCACATAGTTTTTATGCTGCTCCATCTGCTCTGCTGCATTTTAATATGCTTGAAACAAATCAAAGTGTGACCAATGAGAGAAATATAAACTTTGATTACAATGAGAACTCATCAATTTTATTGGCACTGCTTTCAATGGCAATGATGATTTAGGAAGCAAGTTTCCCTTAATCTAAAATTATCGTAAGTAGCAAAATACCATAATATAATAAACTGGAAGCAACAGAGTTTCACTCTTTCTAGTATAACAAAATATGGAACTAAATGAGGGTAATTTTCCTCCCATTGAAAAAAAAAAAAAAAAAAAAAAGGCAGTGATATTACCCATGCTTGTGGCATCAATATTTTGGCAATTCTAGGACTACAATCAGTATTTTCATGAGAAAGAGCAAGGCTGTGGCAGAATAGACTATGGTAACAATGTAATTAGTGTGTATGTAATTACTGTTACATTATAATGGTAACTAGCAGTGTATAGTTTGGCCAGCTGTGTTGGCCAAAACCTCAGTGGTCATCTACAGATATGCTTCTTCCCTTCCTTTCTTGTATTGAAGTTGAATCAGAGTTGTTACATGATATTTGACACACTAATTGAAATGATGTCAGCATGCAAACGGTTTCTTAAAACACAATTAAACCCTTACCCGAACCTACTCTTGCATTTACTATTAATTATCATAACAACTTCCCTGTTTGTTTTTTGTTTTTTTTTTCTAAGCTTGTTGGTGATTCTCTACTTCAAATTCTTGAGCAAACAAAAATAATAAAATATCCTTGGATGATTAAAATTGTACTTGATGATTTGACCTTCAATTCATGATCAGGCCTGGATACTGTGAAATCCACCAAGAGGAAAAAGCCATTTTTCCATAATGAAGTGTGCATGCATGACTGTTTAATACAGAAACCACTGAAGTGACACAAATCAGAAAGATATTTAACTGGCAAAATTACTTGAGAACTTCTCTCAGGGTTTCTAACTTTTCACACTCAGAATGAAAATGTTCTGCATATTGCATTTTCCACTACCTAGAAAACGGTTTATGATGATATAAAAAATCTTCACCACTAAAGAAACACATCTGTGGTGTCTTGGCCAGGTTCCTTGTGGTATCGAGTCTTCCCATGCATTGCATTCCCTATGCACAAGAGAAGCAAGATGTCAACAACTGTTTCCTTGGCCCTGAAACCTCAAGAATCAGCTTTTCTTGAGAGAAGATAAGCAATTAGAAAAGAAGACATCACTGCCAAAAGGTGTGCTAGGGGCAAGTTTCCAGAGAAGCAGTAAGTCATACAAGCTTGACATACACATCATACACCAGTGTGTACCAGCTTGACCAAGTGAGACTCTCTCTGGGAGAAGAAGGGTTCTTGGTCTCTCTGACTCATTCTGTCCCTGCACAAACAGTAAATATTTCTAAGGTTCTTCTTTCAGAGGCAGACTGCAAACCTGCAGCTCACCTTTCCCCAGCTCATTTCAGAGAGGCCAATGTTCAAGCACAGAAGCACCAAAAGATATTTTTAAAGTAAACTTCTATTTTATTCCTCAACCACCTGTGTGCAACTGCAGTTCTTTGCTCCCTGAGAGAAATTTTCTAGCAGCAGTTCCTTTTGCCAGACAAATCAGCCTTTCAGTGCAAAATACAAGCAGTGTAATGGGTCATGGTGGCAGAAGGACAGTAGCAGTCACTGCTGAAATAGGTGGGTGGTGTAAGAACTCTTAAGTGTGGAAAAAATCTCCCAGCTGTGGAAAGGCAACTTTTCTCTGTCATTATCAATCTTCTCACTATTTATTCATGGAAACAGTATCCAGTATTTAAGTCCTAACGCAGTCATCATTTGATTTTAAGATGGTCAACAGCCTGACACATCTTAACCCTGGAAACCATACATTTAGTACTGCTACATAGCTCTTGATATAACCACTCACACAGCAAGTTTCCTCAAACTGTCTAGGGTAGGAAAAGAAAAATCCATGAAACGGAAAAAGAAATGACCAAATACTCAATGCCTGCACACCATAGACGACACTGTTTCAGTCTACTTTTGGCCCTCTATTTCACTGGAAGGCAGCAAAAGCACTGCCTTTTTCAGTGCTTTAGCATGATGTCCACAAACTTTGAAGGCTACAGTTGCTTCCTGAGTGTACTGTGTCTGGCTAGGAGTTAATTTTCTTCATAGCAGCGTGCATGGTGCTATGTTTTGGATTTGTGAGCAAAACAGTGCTGATAGACAGACGGGCAGAGTGAGTGAGCAGCTGTGTGGTGCTTAGCCACCTCCATGGGTTAAGCCAAAACACTGAGGGAAGTGCAAATGATTACAGCTGACCTGCAAGGAACAGAAACCAATTTATACAGAGAAAATGGCCAAAATAACAGAGAAGTATACAAGTTTTTCTGTCAAAGCCTTTTTCCCCCAGGCATCCTGGCTGAGATCCTGCAAACATTGCAACAGGAAGGGAAGCAAGACATTCTGTTTTCCCAAACTACACATGAGAAAGGAAGTTCACATTATAAAAACTGGTGGATAAGAGAAAAATATTACTGACCAGCAACTAGTTAATTCAATGTATGATTAAAACAAAAACCAGCATCACATGACATCAAAAGTTATCCTACCCACAAACTTCTTCCTAGCTTACTCCAAAGTTCACCCAAAGCATCTTTCTCCTCTGGCAAAAAAAACCCCACCCAAACAAACAAACAAAAAAAACCCCCAAAAAAATCAAAACCAAAACCCACACCCTAACCTTTTCATATTCCATAATCTTTGTTATACCACCCAGAATCCCAATATTTAATTGGAATTTCTAACATTAAGTAATACATATCTAGCTTAGTGACTGACAGGGTGATTGATATGGTTGTTTTGACTCTGCTCCCTTCACAACAGTTCTCATTTTAAGTTATAATACCATGGAAGGAGTCAGAGGCTACAGGAATTGAAAATTCTATGTATAAAAATGTACAGCACAAAGACAATCTTTCAAGAAGTGGTGAGGAGTCAAGAAAAGCTGCTGGGGTGGGAACAATAGCCAGTAAACTGGCATAGCTGTTTTCCAAAAGCGGTTCATTGACTCCCGACAGATGATTGCTGAGTTTCCACGGTTAGTCTCCTTTCCCGTTAGGTCCCACCGCAGCAATTTAGTTAAAAATAACACAGAATGCATTCTGCCAAGCTCTGATTTCAACAGCGCCATCTCTTCAAATGGATGACCTTAGAAGACCTGCTGAAGTGTCTCCCGGAGCACTAGAACTGAAGAGTCAGACTAGAGACTTTCAAATGATGTGACAGTATTAAGCTGAAAGATGAAGGCTAACTGCTGCTAAGAGCTGAGGCTAGCTGAAGTCTAGTAAACATAGACTTGCATTTGTAGTCCAGATTTATGTCCCCTGAAATGTTCTAGGACACAGGGACCTTGTGATATTGCAAACTGCAGTTTAGGATTGCAGAAGTTAATTAATTATGCCAAAACCTTAATCTTCATGTCACTGTCTGGATTAGGAGGATTAAAGTCACTGTGAAAAGCTTGTGCGCATTACAACCAGTGTTCTGCACCCAATAAAGCAAATCACTAGAGCCTCTTTACCGGTCACTCCTTATCCAGTACCTGCTGAGCCTTAAGGTTCACTGATTTGGCCTTAAATTTACTTATAAGGTAGCACCCAACATAGCAAGCGGTGTTTGTGCTGATTGGTGTTTGCTTTTTAACTATTTAAAGTCTCATTAGAGATGCTCTCTCTGGGTTGTACTCAGACAAAATTAATTACATATAAAATACTCACTTCCTCCTAGATCCTAAAGCATGAGTTTCCAGTTTCGTACCAATGTTCTTTGAATAAAAGAACAAAGTGGATATTCTGGCAATTACAGAATCTAATCTACAGAAGACATATTTTCTAGAGGGCACTGAAGCAGAGCAGCTTCTTGTATATGCTTCATCTCTTGCCTCTCGCCTAGATGGAGGATGTCCATGTGGAAGCCAGTCCCAAAGGGTCTTGTCCTCCATTGCAACTGGTAACTGCATGGACTGTCATTACCTTTTGATAACAAGCTCAGAAGCACTATTTTACTTTGTAGGGGTACCAAACAACCTCTGATTTGAGATCTTAAGTCAAGAGGTTTTTTCCCACTGGGAACTTGGAGTGGACTTGAATCAAGCAAGTCTGAGACAAAATACTTCACTTTGTAGTAGCTGCCACAGGGAAAAGGAATTTATTGGGTTATGTGATAAAGCTCTTGTGTGATCTGCACACCCACAGGTTATGTGATCTGAATGCCCACAAAGGAGCTCAGAGAGACAGCAGCAGGAAGAGGAGCCCAAATAATGTCTTCCTGAGTTACATCCAGGCCCATCACAGGGGCCATCAGCCCCTCAGAGGCCCATCTGCACAAGCCCAGAGGAACACAGGGGCACAGTGGCAGGTGGAAACAGAAATCAAGGACCCCTGGGGAATGAACACCTTGTCCGGGCCTCTCCCAGGGCTGTCCCAGCAAAGCCATAAGCCTCAAGTGTCCAAGCATGGTTACTGGTCAGTATGCTTACCTGGCTAGGTCCTGTGCCTGATCAGTGCTGTCTGTCCCGCTGTCTTCATATTAAACTCCTTTTTAACTATTCTATGGGTCTCTATCCTGTGTGCATGAGGGCGTACAAGGGTGTGAGTGCAGCAACTAGAGTCAGACCATGGGTCAGAGGGCCTGTATGTTCATGCTGCCAGAGACTGGAATGAGAGCAGATCTGCAAGTGTGTGATCACTAGCAAGGTGCCTGCCAGGAATACATCCTCAACCTCACTACAGGGAACAGGGAGTGGGAGTAGCCTCACCTCTCTCAGGCTGTTGGATCCAGCACGGTATGTTTCACTCTAACAGAATTCTTAGTTTGATATCTGACAAAATACATGGGAGGACTGCTGTTTCATCACCTGACAGAAGGAAAAATCTTCCAAAGACGGGTTTGTTCCCTTCCCTTCTGCACTGCAGTGCAGCAGCAGCATGAGGCCAGACCGGGACCCAGAGTCTGAGTCTGCTCACAGGTGAGATCGGTCTCAGCTAGGCTGTACAGATGCTACAGACACCAGCTTTGCTTTCACCATTACAATATGACATACTAATGACTCATCACTTTTTAGACTGCATAAGCATTCATTTCTTCGTGATTATGTTTAAATGGAGTCAGGAGATACTAGAGTCACAAATATGATGTGTATGTTTAATCATACCTCTTCACTTTCCAAATAATGTTTTCATGTTAGAGTACTATTAAGTTTTTATTAAAATGACAGCAACATCACTAGGAATCAGATAAGTGCACTTGGTTTTACAACATTTTGATTAGATTAGAGTTAGCATGGCTTCCTATTTACTTATGAAGATATGGAAAAAGAAAACTTTAAGCCTCTCCCAGAGAGTTACACATCATAGGTTTGTATTTTATGCTGTGGCAGTGGCACTTACTAAAATGAAACATTAATGTTGCATTGAATTAAGGCACTGAATACAGTAAGCATGGCAACTGAGAAGGGAGAACCAATCTCATATTCTAGCTGTCTTCTATCATCCAAATTTAACTGGATCTCAAACAACATGCTAACTGTAGAGCCTCATAGAGACACAGGATCAACTAGCAGTGATGAGCCTGTGATTTTTCATCCTCTTCTATATGTGCTTTTAGCAACAGGTAAGAGAAGAGGATCAGGATTTGCTGAGGCTTCACAAGTGACATGAAAATAGGTAACAGATTGTCTGGTATGCTTTAGTGAGAAGAAAAGAGTTCATTATGAAACAGTAAGTGATAAGACATAAGTATTCACATGTCTCAAAGGCAGCTACTTTTGGAAGATCAAACTTCCCGTGAAGGTAGTATCAAACTATGTGACTGCTGACACACCACGTAAAAGGTTTGGGAAAAGAAGAGAGAACTAGGCCAAGAAAAATAATACAAGCAGTATCCTAGAAAGAACACAAAATGAAGACACCTCCAAAAGCTAGTAGATCTGTAGCACAAACAGCCCTGTTCTCCACACTTAATATTGGGTAGAATGCTGAAAACTATCCCCATCTGGAATGATATGAAGTGAGGTAACTGAAAAGGGAATATAAAAATTAAGGACTGGATGCCTTTGAAAAAATGAAGAAAAATCAGAGCGCCAGATTTTATGACACAAACTATAAAACTATCACAACAACTTTAATTTTCTTTAAAGTGAACTACGTATTTTAAGAAACAGTTTAAAGGGGAAGGATCAAAGAGCTACTCTTCTTTAGGAAATGCTATTTAAAAACCCAAAATATATCTATGCAAAAATATAAGGGTATTTATACTTATTTTCCTCATAAATCCAGCCAACAAAATTGCGTTATGTGTTATGTCTGCTTTATGTTGATGAATCATTCAGTGCACCTTCATGCAGTTATTTTGGGATCTTGCTTTTGGTTGTGCTGATTTTACACTCTGAGGAAAAGAGAGTTACTACCCAGTTACACCTTTGTAAGCAGCAGCACTGTTAGGTCCTTCTAAATTCAAACTGTCAGTGCAGAAACAGGTAAGAACAGTTTAGGTATCTTCAAGAGTGAAAGGAGAGGATGAGTATTAAAATAAATACAGAGAAAGTAAAATACGTTCCTATTCTAGGAAATTATGTCAATCTTCCATTTCAGAACTATGAGATACGACAGTGATGAGAAACAGCGATAATGTACAGAAGAAATAGAAGACAGTATTTTGCATCAGATATATGACAACTCAAAAACATGCAAGCAAAAAGCCCTCAATTCTTAAATGAAAATTAAGAGCAAGTATATAGAAAATGAAATGCTTACCTGGGAAAATATACTAGACTCTCTCAAACAGCATGAGCTTCAGTGCTTGCTGCAGTAGGCTCTTTAACCTACACATTACACAAGACCCCAAAAGTACAGCTCTGTTTACCTTTAAAGCCATGCACCAGGTCCCTTCTATTCAGTTAGCAATGGTGACTGCTTGACCTGAAACCCTTCAACTGATTGGGAATCCCATTTGTCAAGTTACTTTAAAACACTTCTGACCATTCCAACAGACTCTGGCAGACCCATCTGTATGTGGATAACTCCCTCTGCACAGTAAAGTGATATTTTGTCTGCTCCTGCCTAACCATATTTTATTCATGCAAGAGTATATAGGTTTTCATCAATCAGTTCTCAGCAGATTCTCTTCTAGAAAGCAAGACAGATGACCAGAGTCATTGCAACAGGCAGCAACAAAACAAGGTGTTGGAGGGTTGTTAATTTTCAGTGAAGTATCATACAAAATAAATTAGGAAAATCAAAAGTGTTTAAAATAAATAAATAAATACGAACCTTCAGAGGAAGGCTGTATTTAAAAATGCAACAGGCTCAATTATTAAAAATGCATGGAAACAAAATGAATCAAGGTACTTTGATGCCTATGGGGTAACTAACAAAAGCATTGGATTCAGACTGTCTTCCCACTGCTCTGATTATAGGATTCTCTTTCCCCTCTTTTTCTTTTTTGAATGTTTCTCCCAATTACTGCTAGATTTTGATTTGCATGAAAAACAGACCATTACTCCTTGCTACTTAAGATGATTTCCTACCTGAAGATAGTCATCCATAGCTAAGCTTTTAACAGCCAGCTGTCATTAAAAGTTGAAGATGGTAACACCACCAGATTGTTGTCCTGTACCAGAGAAAATTATATGGATGCTCAGATGATACACATCAACAAGAACTATGGCACAAGTGTTTAGATAGAGTTACAGGGGCCTAAGCAACAAGAGCATATGAACTCTTACAAAGAAAAATATCCTATTTTTATGCAAATGTCCTCAGCACTGCTGGGTAAAAACTGTCAATCTCAGCTAACAGAGACTCAAGACACTTCTTCCTATTACCCACTCTATCTTGAAAGAAAAACAGTGTTAAAACTTCGAAGAGCAAAAGGAATTCAACAACAGGTTCAAGCTTTGAGTCATACAGGACTAATCCCACATAGCCCTGCAAAAGGGCTGAAGAAGGCTGGAGTTCTTGATGTTGTGAACTCACAATCAAGCTTCTACAGCATATCAGGGCTCACAGCTGGAATAATCACACATCGACCAATGCTTTGGCTTGTCCCTGGCTACAAGCTCCCAGGGACCACTTCCCAAGGACAAGAAACTCATTGCTTCCACTTCCCTGCAAAGTAGGATCTCAATCAGCTGGCAGTGACCAAGAGGGAAAGCTGATCTATTATCTGCTTGTGTGTGTTTTGTTGTTTGTTTGGTTTTTTTTTTTTTTTTCTATTTGCAGACACAGAGCACCTCTTAAATTTTTCAAATATTGTACATGGGGAAAAATCTCAAACTGCTCTCTGCTAAGACTACAAACCTACTCTTAGTACAAAACTATGGCAAAGCTGTTAAGAAACTGCTTTACAGTAAGATTCTCTTGGTGCTCTCCATTTAGCTCTGCCACCTGAAAGCCCTATGTTTGCTTTTGGGGCTACAACACACTTCTTTCCACCTGCCTGCTAGCTTGGATATGGCTCACTGGTGAGCAAAAAGACCTCTGCCTCTAGAAAACATATAGGACCATCCTCACCTTTTAATCCCTTATAGCATTTCCAAAGTGGTGTTTATCCTTCCATACATCTTTCCATATAAAATCTAACACAGAGGATCTGCCAGTTCAGGAATCTGGTTTCAAGTAAGATAAGCCTCAAAGCACACCTGAGAGTTAAACAGCTCCATTCTTTGGGAAGTGCTTTTTACTTTTGAGTCTTACATCAACTTCAACCAGCTCTTTGAACTAGAACAGAAAAGATTTTGTTTCCTCAATCAGTCTAGAATTGGACATGATCTTTCACTATTATTTTTCAGAGATTTTATAAGCCTTCTTCCCTACTTTTACAGACTGAAAGGGATCTTCAGTAACCCAAAGATTCAACTGGAATTTACTATAGAAACCCAGGAGTGGTAAACACTATATAAAAACTTATCACAGAACTCCGATAATATACTCAAAAGCTAAGATCTTTTTTCCTTCTTCTATACCCAAATAAAAATGACTTTGAATAAATACCAGGTTAAGTCGTCACCATTCTGAAATAAAGTGAGAGTTTGAGGTGGGTTTGTTTTGTTTTGTTTTGTTTTTTGAATATGCATGCCTTTTTTTTTGTAGTGGAGAAGTGCATACAGTACCTGTTGTTATTCTTATGTGGTTCTTTAAAAGTTTTCATAAAGACAACAGGTTACCAGTGAAATATATTATCAGCTCATCAGGTTCCTCAGGTGCTCTTCTGCAAAGCTATGAAATAACATTTCATCTCCTCCTTGGAGAAACCTAACACAAAATTTTCACATACAATCACCATAAGGTCTTCCCTCCTCCCCCCAGCTTCATATCCCACCCAACCCTTCAATTTCAGATGATTTTTTTTTTAAAGAAAAGAAGAAAAAAAAGGAAAGAAAAGAAAAACAGCTTATAAAACAGCAAAGAAAATAAAGTTATTTTAATATATATAGAAAGAGAACAAAATGAAACTTGAGGGAAAACTTACTGGCGTTACAGTTTATCCTGATACAGTCTAGATGGGGAAAAATAAATGAAAGATGAAATTGCATCCTTCAAGGTAACAGCTGCAGACATCCAAAAACAATCAGTCCACCCTTCCGGGGACAGACACACGCAAAGATATGTGGCCATTTTATACTTATATAGAGTCTGTACAAGTTCAGGAGTGGCTTTATATGTACAGTATATTCTACATAAGTATCTGTTACATAAATATATATATATACTCATACATATATATATACACATATGTATAGAGAGATATACTAATATACATATATATCCACATGTTGACACAGAAAGCTATTTTCTTTTTATAGAAGCCTGTGCATCTAAGAGTATCTTCTACTCCAGACCATGAACTGATGTGAATTACAATGAAAAATTTATAATTAAGGCACAAAAAATCTCCCTCAAGATGCAAGTCATACTCCAGTGTCATTTTGCTTTTTAAAGACCTTTACCAATTTCTCTAAGAAGCTTGAAGCTCAAAGTCAACCTTTACACTTGGTTTCTTTTGAATTAATTCATATTGTTATTGCATAAATACACCATCTGTCCAAAACAGAATACCTGTAAAATCAGCCTATGAGATTCATTGGCGCAATATTTAACCCTTTCCAGCTCTCCCAAAGACAGACCCTCTTCTTAGTCCCCCAATGCTAGCCCAGAATACTTTTTAGTATGTGCACAGACACATTTGACACTGTCCATTCAGGTGAGGAAAGGGTTAATATACTGCCCGGTTGTGTCCTATCATAAAATGGCCACTTGCAAACAGCTAACCGCACGAACGCCCAGCCCAGATTTCAGCTAGTTCTGGAGGTTGGGAATACTTTTTTTTTTTTTTTTTTGCTTGGAATGGGGAAGGGGGATTTCTTTCAAAGGTCCCCAGCCCTGCCAGTTCCTCAGAGCCCAATCTCATCTTGCTGTCTGAACACTAAGATTGAATGAGACGCTCCTAACGTTCAGGAAGAAGACGAAATGGGCAGTGAAGTGGCAGACCTGGGAACATTTGCTGGCCCTGCTTCATTTAGAGGTTATAGGCAAGGGAGGGACAAAGAGGGGTACATGGAAAGAAAAGAGTTATGTTTGTGGAATCTAATAAATGGTAATTGAGAAGTCTGCACGAAGAAAACAAGTTGAGGTAAGACAGCTGATCTAGAGGGCTTCTGAGCATTGCTTCTCTCATTTAACACATTAATGCTCAGCATATCTAAGGATATGACCCAAAAGAGGATCCTTCATTTATAAATGTCTACTTACAGGTGAACATCCATTACTGTCATGTCTGACATGGGCAAGAACTGTCATACCACTGCTACTATGTATCTTGGGCCATGTTGACCTTCTCTCAGGAAATCAAGGCTAGGAATAATAGCACCATTCTACTGGACATGCTGACTGGACAACTAAAGCTTTGACCAACAGGGATAGTTGTATTTATTAGAGAGATATGGCCCAGCAAGAGAGATTATACAGAATGGCAGAGAAATATAATGCAGTTTGCTGCTTAACTGGACCAATTTTATGTTTACTCAGACAGATGTAGGAAAATTATTTCAGCTGCTGAAACTAAATGCAGTTCTTGAAAAATGAAAGAGGGGAAAGAATAAGAGTCTATAAATAAAGAGCCGTAATGAGCAAGGACACACCAATCAGGAGCAGCATAGCCAGAGAGAGTCTGTTTTCAAGCAGAACTTCTCTTGAGAAAATCTGGGTTTGGTTTTGTGCGATTAGGTTTGTCATGTGTCGTCAACCGCAACAGAAAAGTGGGAGCAAACAGCCCTGGAGCAATTGGTACGATCACCATACAGTGGTGGCTATATCCCTTCTAGGAGTTAGGTAGAGTAAGGGAAGCTCTGAAGTACATGCTGGCAAACTTCCCTCTGTGGCCTGATGGATAGGGAGAGCAAGAGTGAGAGAGACTCCCAAGTCTCACTGCAAGCAAGTGAGATCAAGAGAACTGTTACAGCTGGAACAACAGGGAATTTCTTATGGGCTAAACAGTAAGTGTGCTGGAAAGGGAAACATGGCTGGTCCTCAGCAACATTCAGCAAAGTTAGAAACTAAAACCACATGTTACTGATGTTTACAGAGAAGTTTTGCATTTTAAAATTTTTTGCAGAGATACCAATCTAACTACATGTCCCAGGGCTTACCCTCAGGCTGTCACTGACTGCTCCAGGTGAAGGAATTGATGTTTCAAACTGAAAACCAGTGTAGCCCTTATCCTGGCTGCTAGATTCCTATTTCAAAGGACAATGAGAGACTGGGCCACTGAAGGCATTGCTCTGACAACTACCATGGTGCTATTAGATCTCCAGACTCTTTGAGCACAAAGGCAATACTATGCAATGGGGTCCCAGGCAGAAACACCCAAGCATACTCCAGAAGAACCAGCTACCAAACCAGACTTAGTCCATCTGGGTCAGTGGAGATCCCACATGGCAGCTAAGCAAGTGCATCTGCCTGCACTGCTACACCAGCACCACCATAGTCTCCACACTACCTTCAAAGAACAAGCACAGGGTTTTTGTTCATTTCCTTAATTGTGAGCCTTGCCCAAACCAACCAAAAAAAAAAAAAAAAAATTCCATCTTTAATTCATGAAGCTGTTTTCTCCCTCTTACATCAGTTTTTAGAAAGGAAGAAAATACCTGTTTTCTTCTAAACTAGTACAACACTACAAATCCAAAGCAGAGGATTACTGCCACTTTTCCTGGCAGTAAGGTGCAGGTTTAGTCTGGCCTTTGTGCTCAGAACAGCAACAGCTGGGGAATTCAGGAATTTTAAAAAAAAAATGCTTGGGATTCCCTCCTGCACAGTCCCAGGGCAATAAGACTTCTGGTAATTGTCATCTGGGGCTCTCAGACCCATCTTCTACTGATGAGATTTGCTTTATTTAGGTATGGATGCATTTCTGACTCACAAGAGGTTTTCCCTTGCATTAGGTTTTGAAGATAAGTATGCCTAGTTCAGCAACTGGATGAGCAATGTGAAGGACAGCAGTAAAGTGAAAACACAGTCTCTAACTGCATGGGGAGCAGGATGAGCTGGGAAGACCTTCTACAGTTACTTTCTTTCATTATTATTCCTAATGTAAACCAGAAGCTGCTTCCTTACTTCTGAGATGGAAGGTTTTCCAGAGTACCTCACCTGAAAAATGGGACAAAGACCCTCTCCTTGCAAAACATTAAACAGCTCCACTGCAATTAAGTAATGCTAGGGATTCATTGCTTGAATGGAGATATATTTAGTAACAGACAGAAGACTCTAAGAATTAGGCCTGTGTTTTTTATCACTTGTATCTTTGTGCCTGAAAATAGTGATATTTGACATTGCTAAGGCCCCAGGCTGTTTTTTCCTTGAATCAGGAAAAAAAGTCACCTTTGCTGTGTGAGGACAAAGTGTTTGTTCATCTTGATGAGCATCCACATGTGGTTATGGAAGATCAGTTTAAGCCAAGAAAAGTAATTGGGACCTGACTGTTTCTAAGCTCATTCTAGATTGCTCCCTATGGGGAAACCAGATGAGGTCCTGTGCACACTCTTACCCCATGTTATATAGCGTGGCTCCTTGCCTGTCTTCTACCTGCACGCAGTCAGACTGCATACCCACCTGTAACTGGCAGTTGACAAATATTTTTGCGTGTCTATAACCAAAAAAAGAAAAAAAATCAAGGGCCTTTACATGTACTGATTATAGAAAATAAATTTATTAATGAGAAAAAGTGTGAATGGGCATAGACTTGCAGGTCTGAGTGTATGATTTGCACAAAAGGAAATTAGGCATACAAATTCACATACATTTAAAAAAGAAAAATAGAAAATGTGCCTGCTCAGTTTCTGTGTAGGAATGACAAAAAAACCTTCGCATTTTGGAGAGGCAAAGATGTCTGACACTGTTGAGGAGATATCTTGGGAAAAGATAGGCGAGCAGGTTGATTACACTTCCTTACAAAAGAACTGACTCAGATTAACAGCAGGCAGGAATTATTTATTCTAGTCACCAGTGACCTGAAGATAAGCCAGGCCAGGAAGAAAAAAACCTGAAATATTCTTTAATAAAAGTCAATGACACTATAACCCTCCCACTCATCAATGGGAGGAAAAATGTGAAGATGGATCTCCCTATCGGACCAGCCACTTCTTTCCCTTTCTGCACATATTGTCAGCATCAGAAATTATTCCAAAGCATGTTCCAATCCGTGATTTGCTTGGTTTCTCTCTCTCTCTCCTTCCACTCTAGACCCTTTTCTTCAGAGTCCTTCTCAACAGAAGTGAGATCTGTATCACATTTGGACTTCTCATCTTCACACAACAAATACTCAACTACTGTGAGACGTGCTGTTAACATGCAGATTGCAGTGCCTTGGGCACCCACATGGGAAAGGTCTGAAACAACTTCCTCACCTCTCTTTCTTAGAGAATTATTCATCGCTGCTCTTCTTTTCCCTCCCACCTGCTACAGCAACCACCCAGCCTCCCATGCCCACCCACACCTGCTGTAGGATCTATCTGTCCCCTGTTTGGTTTGGACGCTGAGTGCTGAGGAGGTGCGTGGGATATGCCAGCCCCTGCAGGCTGCTCTGTACGCTCTGTTCACAGGGCTGTTTGCTGTGCGGGCCGCAGGCTTCAGGCCTTTGAAGGGTTGAATACCATCTTTTGATTTACCATGGCTGATGGGGTATGGGAAAGCTTTACAACTGAAATACACAGAATAGTTTAAAAAAAAAAAAAAAAGAAAAAAAAAAAAAAACAGAAAAAAAACATAGGAAAGACCTTAATAACCACACAAATGATAATAAGTAATCAAATGGAATAGATCAAAGAAGAGAAGAGACAGTTCTTAGTAATAGTATTAAATGACTTATAAGAAAAGCACAATTAAATAACCCACCACTCAAAACAGTCTTTGTTTACACACATCTGTCATGGGTTAGACAGTCGGGGGATGCTGACAGGTAGCTAGTCAGCACCAAGCATACCCAGGTCTTCGGAGGTGGTGCTGATGACTGTTTCTCACTGGTAAGGGGATTTTGGCAGGATCAGATAACGCAGATTTGGTTCTCATTTGTCACATTTTGGCTATGAACAGTCTCCTTAAAGAGTTAGATGTGACATAAAGTAAACAACTGAAAATGAATGGCTCTGGTAAGGTGATTCCTCCTCAAATTCTGTTTCTTCAGCAGCAAGGTAACTTTGCCATTTTGATAAATCCTGTTTCAAGAAATATATCTGACAGCTTTATAAATCTGAAGAGAGGAGAGTTTAAACTCAATCCAGGTTCCAGTAGTCTAAACTACACTTCTGTTGAGTCAGGCATAAAAGAAGAGTGTTGACAGGTTTCCACTCATGCAGCCTGTGGACACTTTAGGGGGAAGATTCAGCCTCACAAAAGTTTAGAGCTGAAAAGCTGGGAAATCTGGCATACACATTGCTTCAGTCCCTGCAACTACACAGCATGAGCCTTCAGTTAACACAGGGTTTGATTTACAGATTTTGTCCCTGTATTAAACCATCAGTGACACATCTCTTTATAAAAATGTGCAGACCATATGTCAATGCTTTAGCCACATCTTTTAGAAGCCAGATAGTAAGAGCTGAACAGTCCACCTCTAGGCCAGGTGATGGCATAACAAACCCAATAATAAAAGTGACCAATGCCAATCAGGTACACAATGTTTACAAGCCCTGGGGGAAAATATTGTCTGCCAGCATGATAGAAGGAAAACTGGAAAGCAAACAGTAAATTGTAGAAAATTACAAGTATATTCAGGGCAAACTAAATATACCCTCCTCATATTCACATAGTGTGTAAGCCTAGGCATCCCTGAACACCCAAAAGGAGCAATTTCCCCTATTCTCATTGTTTTTAAAGGAAGTTGAAGATATAACAGAATCAAACAAGTGGTACTTTTCTCAGAAGAAGTGGTGATAATTTTTTATGAAGTCTGGCAG
The DNA here is from genome assembly GCF_965140245.1 of Athene noctua. Lineage (NCBI taxonomy): Eukaryota > Metazoa > Chordata > Aves > Strigiformes > Strigidae > Athene > Athene noctua. Next base: position 29,116,710 of record NC_134042.1, on the reverse strand, counting down.
TTTTCATGCTGTAATACTTTTCAAGTGAGAGTATCAATAGAGGAAGCACTTATTAAAATACTGCCACATCCCTGGAAGGCTGTGAAGTATTCTCTCTTCAACAAGGAGAGAAACTAAGGCATGCAAGGTAAAAGAACTGGCCCTAGGTTACAAGGGGGTAGTGGAGGGCTAAGCAGATACTCAGCTGCCCCATCACATCCTCGACAGAAGCATGCCACTGCCAGTCTTCCAGTGATTAAGTTTATTCTCTGAGAAGAAAATGGCTAGCAATAAATGCCAAGAAAGGAAACAGGGGGGGGGGGGGGGGAAATCCCATTTTGTCAGACTATTGGCACCAACTGTATTAGATCATAAGAAAATGAAGACACATATATACATACACATGCACTAGAGTTTTGTGTAAGATTCTCTTTGCACATGTAAGAATGCTCAACAGCAACTCTCTTGAGTTGTTCTTCACAGAAACCCTGGAATCTATGAAATTTTCCTTCACTTAGAGTTAATATAGGCAGAGATGGCTATCATCAGAGTGTTGCACAGAGCAGAGTCTGTGAAATGGTTTTAGGGGAGTATTGCTACACAGCTGCTCTGTTGGACTTGCCTGGGTATTTGACAAGCTGGTTTTCAGATATAGGCCTTTGACACAGTTCCTCACAACATCCTTCTCTCTAAATCAGAGAGATACAGATTTGATGGGTGGACTGTTCAGTGGATGAGCAATTGGTTGGATGGTCACATCCAGAAGGTAGTGGTCAACAGTTCAATGTCCAGATGGATACTGGTCACAAATGCTGTTCCTCAGGAGTCTGTACTGGGACCAGTACTGTAATAACTTCAGCAATGACATAGGGGGATCAACTGCACCGTCAGAAAATTTGCAGACAACACTAAGATGAGTGGTGAGATTTACACATCCGAGGGATGGGATGCCATTCAGAAGGACCTGGACAAGCTCAAGAACTGGGCCCATGTGAACCTTTCAACAAGTGCTGCATATGGGTCAGGGCAAACCCCGGTATCAATACAGGCTGGGGGATGAAGGGATTGAGAACAGCCCTGCAGAGAAGGACTTGCAGGTACTGGTGGATGAAAAGCTGGATGTCAGCCAACAATGTGCAATTGCAGCCCATAAAGCCAACCATATCCTGGGCTGCATCAAAAGAAGCACGGCCAGCAGATTGAGGGAGCTGATTCTCCCCCTCTACTCTGCTTAGGTGAGACCCCACCTAGAGTACTGCGTCCAGCTCTGGGGCTCCCAACATAAGAAGGACATGGACCTGCTCAGGCAAGTCCAGTGGAGGGCCGTGAAGTTGATCAGGGGGCTGGAGCCTCTCCCTTAAGAGGACAGGCTGAGAGATTTGGGGTTGTTCAGCCTGGAGAAGAGAAAGCTCCGGGGAGACCTTATAGCGGCCTTCCAGTACTTACTTCTTGTAAGAAAGATGGGGACAAGGTTTTTATCAGGGCCTGTTGCAATAGGACAAGGGGTAATGGTTTTAAACTGAAAGAGGGTAGATTTAGATTAGATGTAAGGAAGACATTCTTCACTGTGAGGGCGGTGAGGCACTGGAACAGGTTGCCCAGAGAAGCTGTGGCTGCCCCCTCCCTGGCAGTGTTCAAGGCCAGGTTGGACGGGCCTTTGAGCAACCTGGTCTAGTGCAAGGTGTCCCTGCCCATGGCAAGGGGGGTTGGAACTAGATGATCATTAAGGTCCCTTCCAACCGAAACTATTCTATGATTCTGTGATAAGGCTAGAAATTAGAGGACTAAGAGGTTGCTAACAAGTACCTTACAAGAAATGGGATGGAAGAAAATGAAGGGATTAATTTTTTTTTTTCCTATCTTTAGCAGCCTGCATTATCATATTATGATACTCAGGATGCTGTGTGAACCGGGGAGAAAATTGCTTTTGAATGATACGCAGTTTGGAAAAATAGAAAAATTTCAGTGCTTTGCAGGTTTTCTGTGATCAGAAAAGGCTTATAAGACTGTATGATTCCTGTTTGTCTCTGGAGGCTATAGCATAATGTGAACCCCAACACTAAGGCTGTAGCATTGCTGTGGCAGTGGATGAGATGGCTATGCTTTAGGGATCTGTAGGCTTGCATAGATATATGCCTATTGTTTTTTCTTCATTTTTTTGTCTTATTCCTATCTAGGTAAACTGGAACAACTTCCTCGGAGATGTGGTAGAGAGTTTCAAGACGGATTGAACAAGGTTCTAGATAATCTCATCTACGTTGCCTTTCCAATGAAAGGTTGGGCCAGATGATCTCTCAAGGTTCCCTCCAACCTGGGCTTTTCTATGATTCTATAATAATAGTATTTTACAGTCAAGCTAAGCAGAGCACATACATATATTCCAAACAGGAACTCTGTAACACTGCATTTTCTACTTTGCATTTATTTTTTTTAATAAAAAGCAAGGGTTTCTATAGCCCTTTAGATGGAGACTCTGCGTTTAAGAGACACAAACATGTTCTCTTCACTTTCTTATTCCAAAAGCAGACATTAGGGTCTGACTTGCACTTTCAAAGCCAAAAAGACACTAGAAGCAATTTTAAAATACAAGATAGTTCGAGGAGACAACTGCTGGACAGCATATTGCCCAGGAGAGGGCAAGGATCCCTAACATCACCACTCAAGCTTATCTGTGGTGCACCAAGACCTTCACAAACTTACCATATCTAGCTAGATTAGGAGTTAAAAAGCAAGAACCATTAATACAGGTATGGGTGTATAATGCTTTTTTTGCCCTCTACAAACAAAGCCACTACATGGTTTGCTCCTGATATCACCACAGCAGGGCTCTGAAGATGCTAATATTGTTAGCTCAAAAAATGCAAAAGCTTGTTCCAGTGGAGCTTAGAATTTTGAAAGCTGACAAGTTTTCACAGACCATGCACACATCTTCATATAGAGTACCCTACATATTAAAAGAGGTTTAACATTTTGGACTATCATGATAGTTCTGCCTCTTTGACTCAGAATCTCTTCTTAGTTCTATTCCTGGATTCACACAAAGCAATAATTTGCATCATTGAAAAGTGAAAGAAAGCTTCAACTCATGTATTGACATTCTTTAAAAAGGCTGTTTGTCATTCAGTACAGTATTTAAAGGCTGGCAAGAAAAGGGATTGAGGTTAATCTAATAGCACATTCACTCCAAATTTTTTTCTTAATTGTTGTCACTGTTGGACTTGTTTCTAATTGTCTTTTTTTATTATTTATTGGGAAAGTGTAACTCTAAGGAGACAGAACACAAGCCTTTGGGATGGTGGTGGATGCAGTTTTACTATTAATGCCTTCATTTTACTAAAGACACAATCAAAAAACCCTAGGCTTTTTTATTAGATATCAGAAGTCCTAAAGGCTGAAACATAGAGCAATTAGAAAACAGAAATAAGTTTTAGTAATTTAGTAACAGAAATTAGCGAATTAGTAAAATAGACCAAGTTGTATCAAACGCTGCCAAAGTCTGTAAAGGGTATGGGATTCGCAGGACTTCTGCTTGCCACCATAACCATTTTGCTTCCCTCCCATGTTTGGCTTTGACTGTTTTGAGTGATGCTGGATGAATGAGGGATGTAACTGATCAAAAGATGGACCAAGCAGCATGTCTCACACAGAGCTCACCAGTCCCAGATCAAGAAAGGAAACTTAAAAACTTAAAGACTTAAAAACCAACACTGTCCATATTGAAGAACTGACAGCAAATCTTCATGCAGCAATGCAGAAGAGGATTCCTCTCCGCAAGAGAATATCATTATGATGGTTTCAGCAGTTATTTTAGAAATCAATCCAATCCAATCAAACCAACAGAAATTAAACAAAATTATTTTAAAAACCACTAATCACAAGCCCAAACTAATAGTGAAGGGGCAGTGGAATGTTTTTATACGATACCTAAATTGACCATAAGTTTGACACGGCCTCCATCCAGCTCTAGGCGCAGAGTGTCAGCTGAGTCTCGTGAGGTGGTTGCCATCAACAGCCCATAAGCGCGCTGGGACATGAAACGGAAGGACACATCTTCTGCTTCTGTATGCATGACCATTGGCATGATGATCTTCATGTACATGCTGCCATCATAGCTCAAGATAGAGGCCTCTGCAAAGAATCAATAAACAATTGCCAAAAATTTTAAAAAGTTACACCTCTGTGCTATCTTCACTCCTGAAGAACCCTGACATCTATCATAGCACACTGTCTTTAACAAAACCATACCACTCACCACAAAGGTATGTAACTGGGGAAAAACACAGCAACTGTTTAATTGCATCCAGAAACCCTATGTAGCAAGTATAAGCAGCAAATGTAAAGATATGGTATTCACCACAAATGGAGGCATAGGTACCTGTGGAGACAGAATCCCCAAGGACAAGTGTGTTATAGCACCAGCCCCTTTGTGATAATGAGCTGGCAAAGCCTCTTGTTTTTCACATCTTCCAGAAAATGCAATCTCCTCCATTAGTCTAGCCTTCCCTAGCACTACCTGTAATGACTGCTTTAAACAACGTCTACGACACTTCTACTAGAGAATTTAGTCTTGCCTTTGAAGGCTCAGAGTTCTGATTCCAGGTACTTTTAAGAGCTGTTGCTTATTTAGAGAGGAATTTCATTCCATTGCAAGTACTTTAAAGAAAAACAACCATATGAAGCAAGCTTTCTAACAGGTCTTTTCTACATAATACTTGTGCTGGTTTGTGATTTTATATTTTCCTCTCCTTACTAACAGCTAATGTTAGTAGACCTCTGCTGACACAACCGATGGCACTGCAAATGCAAATGAAGAAAGGAGTAAGTCAAAACTCCATTGAAAGTTTAAGTGTCATTCAAACACAGTAAAAGTCAGGAGATGGAGGCACAACAAACACCAGGAAGAAGAAAAAGAAAATCAGCATGGAAAGAAGTTATATTTTTTTGTCATTCTGAGAATGTCGAAGAAAATGGGATGTTCAGCTGAGGAGTCATAATACTTAACATTCTCTATTTGTTCAAGGTCTTTTCTGCAGAAACTGATACTCTCCTCTAAGGGGGTAGAATTAAAGTCTTTTGACAGAACTGCAGGAACCACTACAGCAATGGCAATCATTGTTTCAGTCCAGGAATATCTTCCAAAGCATTTTCATCTGCAAAATTTACAAATCTACATAAATATATTAATATATAAATCAGAGCCTCCCTTCTGCCCACAACCAACCTCTACCAAAGGCAGAACCGTAGAGGTTGCTCCACATAGGACTCCTACCACAAAACTACATATAAAAATCCCAGAGTTTAAAAAAAAAAAGGCCTGTTCAGCTCTCTAGGCATGTGAATTGATTGTTCCATAAAGCACTCTTACCAGCACCTCATCCAGTTTAGCTACAGTTTTCTCAAACGGTTGGAAATCTAACCAGGCACCCTACACACACCCCAGAAAGCTAACACCCTATCTAATTTAATCAACTGCAACAATACGTGCTTGGAACCTAGATGTTCTCTTTATGTTTAACCCCTTTGTTCCATATTTCCCAGACAGGCCACTCAAGCTGAAATGAGCAGAACTTCCAGAGGGAAACAGCAAGCTTGGCAGAGCCAATCTTCACATCCCCTCAATGCCTAAATGTCAGCTACTAGAGCAGGTAGATGGATAGAAGACTGAGGAACAGCCATATACCCATGCTGGAAATGACCCATGGCTGGCTCCACAATGGCCAGTAACAGAACTGCAGTGAATAATAAATTTGCAAATGAAGTGATAAATAAGGATATAAGTATCAAGCTGATAAAGTGACAGAGGAGACATGTATACATTTACAAAATGTTTGGCGGGGATCACTGTGGTTGTGCTGCTGGTGCAGCAACCCGCCACTCTAATAGCTGGTATGCAGCACCTCTCTGCTCATGGGACATACAAACCCATTAAGAAGAACACTTTTCTGGGAGCACCATTAAAATAACGTGACTGTGAACAGCATCCCTATTCACCAGTTTTCTTAGCTGCACTCCCCACACACTGTCATGGTCTGTACACACAAAGCTTTCTACACGTAACACCCACTCAGCCATACGTACACCTTCTGGGTACCAGCTGTCAGTGCTGCCTTGGGGACTTACAGCTTCACTTGGCCAAGAAACGAGAGAAGAAAGCCTCTTTTTCAAGGTGGGGGAATGGTTTCTTTTCAAAGCACAATTCCCTTCCTCCTCACGTCTGCACCTCTTACTTGCCACCCACAGCTGCAAGCTGGAACTAAATGTACTGTATATTATACATACACTCAAAGGCAATGCGTATGTACACACAAACCCTCCTTGCTCTTTCCTCTCTCTCTCTGCAGATTGTATTAGAAAATGCAGTCAAGCATGAAATGGCTCTTTTGACGCCTTCAGCTCAGATGTGCCTTGCATGAAACAGTTGCTTGCCCTAGCGCCTGAATAGCTGTGAGAAGGGGGCTGGAAGATATCAGGACTACGAGTGGGAGTAGCTGACACAAGTGCCTCAGCTCTGCTGTCTCTTTCTCCACAGTGCCATGTGTTAGGTGCTTTGGAAACACTAGTTTTTCTGCAAACACTAGAAGACAACAAACTGAAACTGTGGTAATAATCATAGAATCACAGAATTATTTAGGTTGGAAAAGACCTTTAGCATCAAGTCCAACCATAAATGCTGCCAAGTCCACCACTAATCCATGTTCCTAAGCACCACATCTACATGTCTTTTAAATACCTCTAGGGATGGTGACTCAACCACTTCCCTGGGCAGCCTGTTCCAATGTTCTACAACCCTTTCAGTGCAGAAATTGTTCCTAATACCCACTCTGAACCTCCCCTGGCACAACTTGAGGCCATTTCCTCTTGTCCTATCACCTCTTACTTTGGAGTCTCTTCCCTTCATAAAGAATTCATGTCCTCCCAATCCCACTGCCAGAAAATCACTGTCCTTAGACAAGAAATCCCAACCATTATTATTATACTTATGTAAAAAGGACCTGAAGAACACACTGAAGATGGCACGGAAGTCTAGACAGTGTTTCAATTGACATCCCACAGTAGCCTAAATCAGGTACTACTATCCCTTCTTTGGCCAGTCTGCTACAAACAGGGAGCAATGAATCCCTTGAGCAATCAAGATGATAAAATTAAATAGCCTGAAATAGTTGAAACAGCATCCACATAACCATAGGAAATGATGATGTTCTGTTCTTGTGTGTACCCTATGCTGACCTGAGCCTGGCCCAGCTCAGACTGCCTATGCACTTCACATTTTTTAAAAATAAAGAGATTTCATTCTTCACCATCTGGAGAATCTGGGAACTTTTTCAGCACATCTCCTTGCAAGCAGACCATTCCCTCCAGCTATGAAAATACCCCTTTAAAGGAGGGTATTGCCTAGTAGCTGTTGTACAAATAAAACCTATCTCCTTGTCCTGACATTCAACAGAACTTGAGGAAGGCATGTTACAGCTGAGCAACACATACAGCAAATTTGCTCAGGGTTGAATGTAATCTGGCAACAACTAGGTGACCTCAGCCTCCTAGGCACCTGGGCTGACCACTTATGCTTGAATACAGGCATCCACTCATTTGTCCTTGGCCATCTGCAGCAATGAGTCTGTAATGCTTTTGTTCAGTACCATAAATGCAGCAGCAGTTATCAAGTTTAAAATACATGTACATTACTTCCACCCTTCTACTTTTAGGGTAGCTATTATACTTGGATGTCTCACAGAGACTTGCATAGGAGCAGTGGGTGAAAACATGTTTCAGAGACCTACAGATTTCTACAGACAAAAAGATCCAGAGTGGCATTTATTTGTGATCCCAAAGCCAGAAGCTTCATTGCCATTAGCTTGGAGATGGGAAGAGGAAGAAACCAGGTGCTGATTCAAAGCCACCCTGACAGAATGCCAGAGATCTGTGAAAATCAATATGTTATTAGGAGCGATTAGCTTCCCAGTCTTGTGCTCTGAGACCCTGCCAGCTTTAATTTTACACTTAGCATCCAAAGGAGCAATTCACTGTTGCTTCCCCACAAGGCTCTGCATAAACCTCCTGGGGAGATGGCAACAGGCACATTCTTAGAATACAGACAGAAAAATATTCAGGACTCCTTAATGCTCCTTCTCCTGCTTTCTAACCTTTCCCTTGTATTAATCTCCATTTGTTGCCTCTTTCCTTTCTTCTCCCTTTTAGTTTTTCTGTAGTCTCCTATTCTTCCCTGTGGTCTCTTTCCACTGCCTCCCAGACTACAATATAGCTTTCTTCCTGAAATTTCCATAAAGATAACAGTGCAAAAAGAAGGAAAAAAAATAGCCTCCCTTCATGAAAACCTTAGCTGAAGACACTGATGACAGCAGGTCAGGGCACATAATGTACTCCCCTAGCTACATTTGCAAGAGTCAGCTATCTACACCCACTCCCACTGTGCAGAAGTTCCAGAGACAAGTACCACCAACTGGAGAGTCATGAGACACCTGGCAAGAAGCTAGTGTGGAAAACAGGTAGGCTTGTTCAAAAATATGGTGAAATACAGAGCAAACATTTCCACCTTCTCGCAAAAATGCAAAACTAGACAAAACTTTCCTGCAGGCATTCTACAGCATATGTCTTTCCTTCTCATATTCACTAGCAGACACAAGGCCACAAATAAAAACAGCCTTGATTTTCTGAAAACCAAAATTAAAAGCAAAATTAAAAACAAAACAGAAAACCCCCCCAAAAAAACAAAAAGTCCCAAAACTCAAAACAATAAACAAACCCAGAACTGAAAAAAGACAAAAAAAAAAAAAAAGAGAGAGAAAAAAGAGATCCTCATTTCTGTCCAAGTCACAGAAACACAGAATCACGGAATCAACTAGGTTGGAAAAGACCTTGAAGATCATCCAGTCCAACCACTGACCTAACATTGACAGTTCCCAACTACACCAGATCCCTCAGCACTATGTCAACCCGACTCTTAAACACCTCCAGGGATGGGGACTCCACCACCTCCCTGGGCAGCCCATTCCAACACCCAACAACCCGTTCTGTAAAGAAATGCTTCCTAACATCCAGTATAAACCTTCCCTGGTGCAACTTGAGGCCATTCCCTCTTGTCCTATTGCTTGTTACTTGATTAAAGAGACTCATCCCCAGCTCTCTGCACCCTCCTTTCAGGGAGCTGTAGAGGGCGATGAGGTCTCCCCTCAGCCTCCTCTTCTCCAGACTAAACACCCCCAGTTCCCTCAGCCGCTCCCCGTAAGACCTGTGCTCCAGACCCTGCACCAGCTCCGTTGCCCTTCTCTGGACACGCTCAAGTCATTCAATGTCCTTTTTGTAGTGAGGGGCCCAAAACTGAACACAGGAATCGAGGGGCGGCCTCACCAGTGCCGAGTACAGGGGTCAGATCCCTTCCCTGTCCCTGCTGGCCACGCTATTGCTGACACAAGCAAGGATGCCATTGGCCTTCTTGGCCACCTGGGCACACTGCTGGCTCCTGTTCAGCCGGCTGTCAATCAACACCCCCAGGTCCCTCTCTGACTGGCAGCTCTCCAGCCACTCCTCCCCAAGCCTGTAGCGCTGCTGGGGGTTGTTGTGGCCCAAGGGCAGCCCCTGGCATTTGGCCTTATTGAAACTCCTCCAGTTGGCCTCAGCCCATGGCTCCAGCCTGTCCAGGTCTCTCTGCAGAGCCTCCCTGCCCTCGAGCAGATCAACACTCCCACCCAACTTGGGGTCATCTGCAAACTGACTGAGGGTGCACTCGATCCCCTCGTCTAGATCATCAATAAAGATGTTAAACAGGAGTAGCCCCAAAACCAAGCCCTGGGGGACACCACTCGTGACCGGGCACCAAACAGATTTAACTCCATTCACCTCAACTCTTTTGGCCCAGCCATCTAGAATGTTTTTTAACCAGCGAAGCGTGTGCCCATCCAAGCCATGAGCAGCCAGTTTCACCAGGAGAGTGCTGTGGGAAACGGTGTCAAAGTCAAAGTAGACAACATCCACAGCCTTTCCCTCATCCAATAAGCAGGTCACCCTGTCGTAGAAGGAGATCAGGTTTGTCAAGCAGGACCTGCCTTTCATAAACCCATGCTGACTGGGCCTGAGCATCTGGTTGTCCCACATGTGTTGTGTGATGGCACTCAGGATGAGCTACTCCATCAGTTTCCTGGGCACCAAAGTCAAGGTGCCAGGCTTGTAATTTCCTGGATCATTTTTCTGACCCTTCTTATATGTGGGTGTGAGTTTCAACAAAAGAAGTCAGTCAAGTAATTTGGGGAGCCCAAATGAAATCACTCAGACTGAAATTTGAATAGGATTCATGACATAATGCTCTTTTTTTGGTGGAAAAAATGTCATGGGAACTTTAAGTGCTCACAAACAGTTACAACCTTGCACACGTCATGTGGCAGGATGGGAGCCAGGAGCTGTGGGGCTCCCAAGGCCCAGCCCTTGCTGCCCAGGGCTGTCCTACACACCCTAGGAGCTGAACACAACAGGCTTGCAGATGGTGGCCGGGCTCAGTCAAGAGCACAGAAACGTCACGGCGATGAGGTGGGTCGGAGGTCAGGCCAGGAAATAAATCCGCAGGCCAGGCTAAGATCAGGTGCTGCGATTGCCAGGCAGGGCCATGGTGACAGGGATGGGACATGGGCTCAGCTCAGCAGGACCCATGGCCAGGCAGGGCTGTGGGGAGCTGGAGACTGGCCCTGCTGTGGCATCACTGGGGCAGGGACTGATGGCCCCAGGGGTCTAACATAGGGTTCTGGGCTGTGGGCAGGCTGGGGAAGACAAGGGGCCAGGCAGGGCCTGTCGGTGCTCTAAGAGCCCTGGCAGCATGGATCCAGCAGTACCTTGGTCTGGCACTGCTCCTTGCTGACCCAGAAGAAAAGTCCATGTTTAGTAAATGTACCTTTTGCAGCAAATCTGATTTTCCCTGGATGTCTCCCATCTAGGTGCCACTGGACCTCACCTTACTTAGCCTGCCAAATAGGAAAGAGCAGCTTTGAAGGGATGTAAATGTAATTCACTAGCACAGAGAGGGACAACAACAGAGAACACAAAACCACCTTTAAATACCCACCTAATGAGAGCCGTTATATTAAAAATAAGAATGAGTTTTATTACTGTAGCAAAATACCCTGCAAATAATATCACTGATCAGCCACTGATAGGTTTATGCTAAGAACAAAAATATTCTGCTTTAAAGATTTCAGCCTGACAAGATGTCAATAACTTTATCATCAGTTGTTACACACTTTAAATAGTGTTATGCACTAACAACAGTTAAAATCTTGGACACATACAGCCACAGAAATGAAATGTAAAGAACATGGACTGGTTTTGCTGGTGCTTAATCTCCCTAACAGACAAAAGTATTTTTGCAATATCAATCCCAATTTTTCTTTGCTTCAGATTAGGATGATGCCTTCCTTCCCTACTCCCAGGGGGTATACAGATGCTTTACAAAAGGAGCTTCATATCCTGAAGCTCAACATGCCACTACCCCAGCTCCCTCACTCTGTTCTAGACTAATTAAACCCCTTTCATTCAACTTCTCCTACCTTTTATTTTCTAAAACTTGTCTCTTCTGCTTCTCACCTCTGGCTTCTCTCTGATTTGTATACTTTATTAAATTCAAATGCTCAAATTTGAATAGTGCATGTCAGTTAAGACTTAAACGGGCACTAAAAGTAGAATAATTACATAAGACACCCTTATCAGCACAATGTGTACAAAACATTTCCAAATGAGCAGCAAACAAGAGAGATAATGGAGCTAGCTTCAAGAAATTCACCACATTTTCAGGGATGCAGGAATACTGGTGGATCAGTAATAATAATTGCCACTTATAAGGCTGCTGCTATAGACAAAAATTGCTAGCAGATGTTTACATAGGCCAGATAACATCCAGATGAATATTTTTCAAACACGTTTTTTCAAAACCTTGCAAAATTTATTTCATCACATTATTTAAAACATTTCATTACTTTTAATATGTATTTAAGTCTGAAAATAGACCAGAAGTGCGGGTTGGTTCGTATAAAATAAAAAATTTCTGAAGAACACCTGAAGTGCAAACCACATCTATTTATTTATCTAGAAAGCCAGAACAGAATAAATACCCTAATTCACCATTTCCCTTTCCATACTGCTGTCTCTTCCTTGTTCTAGTATTATATTTCCTATCCCTTTGTGGGTTTTCCAAACACAAGTAGAAACATCAAATTACTGCACAAAAAATTATAGCCTAAGTATGCACAAAATGGAAGACATACAAAAATCTAGACAAAGAAGGCAAACTGAAGAGCCCCAAGACACAGACATGGAAGTGCAGGGTTCAGTACAAGTGCTAGAATGTCCTTTCTCAGACAAAAAAAAAAAAAACGCAAAACAACCTAGGTTTATTCATAAAGTTTAAAGATTGAAATTACTTTGGTTATGAAGGGAATCGTATATAATACAAAACTCTGTAAACTCATCCTGAAAATTTTCAGTTCCAAGCGGTCTCCAAGGAACTAGTTAAAAGTGTGAAGCTTCCACCATTCGTAAGGGAAAACAGCATCAGATTTTTGACTGTCTACAACAAAAGCTTCAGTGGAGACTTTCTAAATTTTAAACTGACCAAGAGAAGGCATATTAGGATCCAGGATCCCAAATCTCCCTCCATTAATAAACCTCACAAGTCTTTTCACTCTGAATTCTAGTTTTGTTTAACTTCTGTAATGAACCAGCTCCCCAGGTCCTAAGGCTAACCTGCAGCTACCCTATGAAGAAGTATGTACCAGTTTCCATCAGCATCAGACTTGGTATGTCCTTCCCCTCTTCCTGTTGCCAACACGCTCAAAAGAGGATAAGTTAATTAAGGGGTGTTATCAGGTGGGGACTTAAAGAAAAAAAGCCTTTAATACACAATGAAAGGTAAATATTATCTAATAAACTTTGCATCTCCTTTCTTCAGTCTGTAATCATAAAGAACTTGGCTAGGGAGAAGCTGTCAGAGCACAGAGTAGCACAGTGGAAATATTTGCAGACAGAGGAAACTGTAGCTTGTAAATGTTACTGCTAGGCCTGAGAGGTGATGAGCAAGGCTATATTGCCATACAGAAGCTTGGCAGAGACACAGGGGAGCCAAGAAGGAGCACATGGGCTCTTCAAACTTACTCCAAATGTCACTCTAACATTTACAGAGCTGTGTACAGCTATTTGGAAAGAAATCTCTGGCAAGAAGGCTAAAGGTAGAAGAACTGCTCCTCTAAGCCAAGGAGTGTAATGGGGAAGGCATGGAGAAATCTGCTACTAAAATGATAGTCTGAGAGTTTGCATTACATGGGTGATACAGTTTGAAATGTGACGTGTCTTTTGTTTTGTTCAAACATCTCTGAGTCCTCTTCATGGCGCTGTCAAACTTCATGAAGCATCTGATCACTGTCTTCTTAAGTAATGTTCACCAAGAAAGGGGGATTACCGTGAAGACTACTCTCAGAGTTGTACAGTGGAAAAAAAAGAGGCAACAGACACAATTTGCAGCAAGGGGAATTCCAGAAAATTATAAGGGAAAAATTACATGATGAGGGTAGCCACACACTGCAACAGAAAGTCTGTAGAAACTGCACCCCTAGAAATTTTCAAAACTCAACTGGATAATGCCTTTAACAACCAATTCTGCTCTTGAAGTTGGTCCCACTTGGAACAGGCAGTTGAGACAGATACTTCTAGAGATTCCTTTCCTTTCAACTGTGATTATTCTATGAAAAGTGCCAGAATGCACTGATTTCACTGGATATTGCACCATTTCACAGACATCACCTTACACCTGCAGGTTGCTACTGATCTGAGATGGGAAAGATTTTGTTTTGTGAGTTATCACATTAACAGGAATGTTGCTTACAGCATGTCGTCAAGACTGAAGAAATATAACATTCAAAACTTTGCACTCCTACAGGCACTATATGTCCTTGGGCAAATTCTTTACTTCTCCTGAATCATCTCAGAACAATTACCATTAGGAACCAAAGATATGACTCCACTAAAAACATGCAACTATTGTGCTTTCAGTCCTTTTCTCCCACAAGCCAAGACGCTCACATTGTCAACATCTCCCAGTGGCTGCTGACTCTCAGGTGAAAATTGAAAGGCTTCTGAGGGTGGCTCTCAGCAGTAAAATTTGCATTACTTCCCCAAGTATCCAGGAGATGAGGGCTCTGCTCTGAAATCCACAGATGTGGGAAAGCGACTAAAGAGACAGCTATCACCAGCCTACCATCTTTGAAAAACAACACAGTAATGTGAACTACATTCATAACCTTGTGTAAAAGCACAAGCACTCTTCCTCAGTTCTGTTTTTTGAATACTGGAAAGAAAAACAGTAACTCATCTTGCCTCTGGTTGTTGGTTTAAGGAAGGTTCACAGCATGGACTAGACAACCCTCAATTTCCTTTTCTTCCTTTTTCTCATCTGACAGTCCCAAAACCCTGATCTTTGTAAAGTCCTGGAAGAGGTGCTTTAATAGGACAGGGAGCAGAGGGAAAACATGGATCTACAAATAGTAAGGTAAACTTGTCCACAAAAATCACAAGTACACCACAGTGGTTTTAAGAAAGCAACAATTTTTCAACCTAGGAAATCTCTGATTTAGGAGGGGCCAGAAGTGAGAGACTGCCACGCTGAAAAGGCAGAACTGCTGGGTGACTATTTATAACTAACATAAGGCAAGCAGCTTCATGGAAATGGGAATATCACAAAACTCACAAAGGCTGGCAAGTAGATCATCTTTGGGGGAAGCCTGATACAAAGGAGCAGATAGCAATTAGGAGGGTAGCAACAGAATACATTATGTAGAAAAACACAGGATAACATGTAATTTGGGGTTTCAGACTGCAACTTCTAAACTTAAAATATAAGATAAACTAAGCTGAGTTTTTAATACTAGGACCTGGGGGAAGTTCCTTCAGAGCCTTTTCTTCTCCTATCGCAGAGCTGCTGCTTGCCCTAAAAACATTTGCAAAAACCATTCATGCCAGGGTCGTGCCTGCGTGAGAGCAATGCTCAGTCAGTGAAGTACAGACAGTGCAGAAATGGTAACACTGATTTCCAGGCATCCCACAGGTTCTGTCCACTCCTAATGAAGTCATCAGCAGAGATGCAACAGCCAGGGCTGATCACCCAGCTAATTGCAACCACTGTCCAATTATTGCAGCCATGATAAAGAGGTAAACAGAAGCAGAAACTAGTAGCTGTCATGGGGTGACAGCTGATATTGCCAAGATCATGAAGGCTGAAGCAAGAGATATAATACATGTTCAAGCCTGTAAATTTCAGTAGCAGATAAAAAAAAAACTTAAGGCCTACTTTCAAGTAATAGGCACTGCCTTTTGAAAACATGATGGTCCTGCAGACCAAATTCCACTGTATAACTCTGGTACCTGTAAAGAAATGTGTTTATAAAAAAAAGAAACTCAGATTAAAAAGAAATTAAAAAAGAATTGACACAGGCATGTATGGTGCTTTGGTACTAATGATGACTCAGAAATTCCTTGTTTAGACAATTAAAGGAATGTCCATGACCTGTCCCTCTCTGACTCCAAACATGATCAAAGTGCAATTTCTCTCTTAAAAAATCAGTATCTCTTGCTAAGGACAGAGTTAGCAATTCATAGTCCAAAACACTGATTATAATTATGCAAAATCATACCATTATTAAACTCCTACAAGCCTATTTTGAATGTTTAAGGCTGTGGTGCAGGATCTTCTAAGTGCATAGACTAGCAGTCAATGGATGGGTTTACATACAACAGCAGCCAGCCCAAACCCTCCACCCAAAACTTTTATATTCACGGAGAAGAGAGTTCCATTAATCGTTTTGTTCTTCTCTGAGCTCCAAGAGCCTCCAATGATCTTGATGAGAATTGTAAAAGATAATAAATTCCACTTCTTGTGAGAGCTGTGAAGGTTTAGTCAGTGTTGGCAAATTCTTTGAGATCCTCCAGTCGAAAGAACTGTAGATGTATAAATTATGACAACATTTGTGACCCTAAAACTTTCACATTCACCACTGTGCTGCCCATTTTATTCACTTTGAAGTTCAGGGCAGCAGTCAGAATATAATGAAGAGTGTCATTACTCCAGAAGCACCAGCCTGATGCCACAGTTAAGTAAAGCTGAATCTTCTTCAGCTGCTTCTGTCCATTGACTTACTGAGACAGTTCCTGAGGCCTGATTCAAAACAAGACCAAATATTGAAATCATCAGGTATATTCAACTGAAAATGTCATTTCTGTGCCAACGATTTTCAAATCACCTTCTATGGTATCTATGACTTTTGCTGAAATGCTTGGATCTCTCCTGCTCCTAACCGAAATTGGAAAGCAGTCACATTGTTACCCCATATCAAGACATTTACATCCACTTACAGATAAGATGTGAGAATGTATCCATGTCCTCCTGTATTGTTCTCTTTATACTAGACATAATGGAAAATGCCAAGTTAATAGAGTTTTGATTGTGAATAACCTGCTATTTATCCTGTCTAAAACACTATTGTCCACTGTAATAAAGTCCAGAGGGGCATTTCTTCTCCAGATTTCTAGCAGCAAACCAGATGTGATGTATTTTGTTACAACAATTCTGATCCATTACGTCGAATTATGCCAGATTAAGTGCAGCCCATCAGAGAAAAGGGTTTCCTCAGGCCTGTAAATTGACTCAAACATAAAATTCAGTGTCTGCTTATCAGTGACTGTATCTCCTGCATGACATCACTTTCCACACAACTCCTTCACTAGATGCTAGGCAGCCTACCTGCAGAATTAACTGCCTGGGAAGGAACTTTGCAATGAGTAGGCAGGTAATAAAAAGCTGCATTTAACCATGGTGTTCTCTAGGTTTCTGAACAACCTCTTTACATGCTAAACTTGAAAGTCATGCAGACTAATAGCAAGAAAGAATTGATTCCCCCACCACATCAGTGTTAGCCCTTGTACTGTTCAGAACAGCAGTAAGGACGATACAGTTGATATCCCTGTCCCAGGGGTGGGGTGAGGAATTCAGACATCAGCCGTTCATTCCTAAAGACCAGAGTTCAGAAATACCTTAGAGAAAAACAAGAGTTCTGCAGTCTCAACCTAAAGATAGGGTTTTCCACATTATAAAATCGCTATTTGGAATGACCTGCAGGGCTGCCTCTGCTCTGAGGAAGTCTGGGACAGGGGGAGGAATAAAGCTACCTGTCACAAGTACAACATATTTGCTTACCTGGGTGGCAGACAGGAAGTTAAATCTCTAAGAATAGATTCTGAATTCTAATAAAAATGTAGGTGTTTTATAAAAAAGTCAATAGCCACAGCCTTAATGTTCTGTAAAGTGGAAAGAATGGTTTGCTTTCACCTAAAATGTCTCCCAGACTCTTAAGTGTGGGAGAGATGGAACTAGGAGAGTAAATTGCAAAAACCATCCCATTTAGCTGAGTGGGATCACAGGTAAGGTCAGGACAGTTAATCACTATCTATTTGCTGAAAATTACCTATAAAGGTAATTAGATGCACAATTCTCCTACAGCAATTAGCTCTTGTTGATATGAATATGAAATAGATACCTAGTAAGAGTTAACTGTGTACCAAAAGGAAAGGAATGAATCAGAACAAAAAGAACAACAAAGAGAACATTCAAAGATGGAAGCCAAGATAAGTTTGGGGGATGGTCAGACATTCGAATGCATGTTTGGAGGACTAGAGAATGCTTTCACATGTATTATTTGGCCAAACCTCTGAAGTGTATCAGATAAAGTGAGATTATTAGAATGGAGCCCAACACAATTTAACAAAGCATGGTAAAAGCAGATGGGAGCGTGGCTATCAGATTAACTTTGTATAAAGGCTGTGTCAAATCCATCATGAAGTTTTCCAGGCTCTGAGACAGCCCGACTACAACTAGCCCTACCAGCAAATTGTGTTTACTTCAGAAATGAAAAGTTTTCTCTCATTATACAAGGCTGAATAAAGGAGAGGGGGGGGGGGGAAGAGTCTGACATATTTTACTATTTCAAACAGTATTTCTCTATAGTGACAAAAGCCATTAATTATTACCAATGAAAACTGGAGGGGGGGGGGGGGGGGCGATAGTAATGACAACATCTGAAGGCATTCTTTTAGTTTTTCAACAGCTTGTTGCTCCAGTGATATCTAACCCCTGCTCTCGGGCTTTCTGCAGTCTACACCCCTACTGCTTCTGTACATAGGAAAGAGATGAGAAAGCTGGGCTGCATCTCTGAAAAGGCAGCCTTCAGCTGCAGGGAGCAGGGTTCAGGTGTTGCTCAGGCAAGCAGGAGCAGATAGAAGCAGCCCCACTTACATCTGCCCACATTTCAAAGGAGTCACACAAGCAAACAAGAGATAACAAGCAGTGGAAGTTTTGCAGTAAGGACAGAGTGGTTGGGGAAGCCCATAGCTTGTTGTTTGGGGAGGAAACATGCTACTGGAACTGCATATGAAACTGGTATCAAGCCTTCATGTCTCAGATGGCCTCAGATAGCCCCTTATTTGGAAAATATTTATGACCTCATCTAGAAGCTCTCCCAGAGAGATGCAAAGCTGAATCAAAGCCAACATAAGGAAACAGAACTTACAGTCTGGAGGTTTCTACATTCTATAGGATCCTGTACCATTTCAGAAATTATTTAGACAAAAATCATTGCATAATGACAGGAACTGTTTGAACCTGAATGTAGCAGCTGCCTACTGGAACTCCTTCAGTTTGAAATTAAGTACATTGCAAAAAAGAATCTAAAACCAGCTAGCTGTATGTATTTCACCTGTCAGATTTCCCCCTCCTACTGTTTACGGCATCAGAATATGGCATTTCTTTTTCCCCACCTTTCATATTTATTATCACAAGGTAATAAACAGAGGACATCACATAATTCCTACCTCTAAAACAGAAATAAAATTTCATTACATTTTTCAAACATGTTCTCCTTCTGATTTCCAACCAACGTTGGAAAATAACAGAACTGAATATACACAGTGCTGCCAAACACACAATATCATTATCTTCAATAGGAGTTAAGGGGCTGACTTTGCCTTCATGTCAGAACAACATACTGTATGATATTAAAGCAATAAGGCTTGTATCTAGTCATGTTGCACCCTTTCTGCTGGGAGACACACGGTTACACCTGCAGCCACTTGGTCTTCCAGAGCATATCACTGCTTCTTTACACTGCGTAAACATTCCTCTTGTGTCAGCTAAACTGAATACCCCCTCCACGAAGGGAGGAACACATCAGAATAACACAACCAAAGGAAGACAGGCAAAGCACTCTTTCCCAGACAGAAAGCTCTGAGCAACAAGAATATGACAGCTATGGAGTTTGGTCAACAGTACCAGTGAACAGGCAAAGTGAAATCTGTGTGCTGTGCACCAGGCAGATGCCATTTTACTATAAAAATCCTACAAAATGCAAACCTTTTCTATAATGTCTCAGTCATTGTGGCTCAGCTTTGGCTTAGCGGTCCTGTACTTTGAGAGGAAGAACAGCCTTTGAAGCTTGTTCAGTCCTTAGCTTCTCAGATGCAGTGGGAGTACTTTTAAACTGATGCTGAGCAAAACCCAATCTCTCATTTCTAAACCCTAAACTCAGAAAAATATCAGGATGTAATGTTCATTGAGAGTTTCATGAGATAAAGTTTAAAGGATCAATCTAAACATAGCCAGGATTCAGTTACGCTTTTTATTTTGAAGCATGGGATTGCAAGCCATTGCTTTTAGCCTCTCTTTGCCTTTTTTTTAAACAAAACCAAGGTCTTTAGCATGTGATCTTTGAAATACAGCAGGGCTGTATTTTTTTCAAAGTCTAACTTCCCTTAGTGTTAACAGAACACTTCAGAATTAAATTTGTTCATAGAGTCTAGTTCCAGCTCTCCAGGAAACTCAGTCATTTAATAAGGTTGCAACAAAAACATGGACTTTGTGGCTGGAGAACATACTTACAGCAAGAAAGAACTACTGATTTCCCTCAGTCTGGAACATGGGAGTGTGCCCATTTTCTCTGAAAAAAACAAAGTTCTAAAACGGCAAAGGTAAGTATTCAAATATTGAAGACAGCTCCCAGTAAATGATGAAACTGACAGATTCACCCAGTTCTAACCTTCCACAGCATCACAGTTAATTTCTTTAATTACTAGATTACATTATTTATTTAAGAAGTATTGATTTCTCTGTTTCTTGAGTCCTGAAAAAGCAAAAAGCTTGATCTTACCTATAGAGTATAACTCTGCCATGATACTGAATTTCACAGAGGTGCCTGTGGTGTGGAAAGCAGTGTTAAGATTTCCTCAGTTTGGAAGAAGGGGCAACCTCTCAAACTTAAAACATCCATTAAGAAAATATAAGAATAAATGAAACTGCCATCTAATGGTGAAGCTGTAACTTTGAAGCAGGCTTAGCAGCCAGCACAGAAGGACACAAACGCTGCTTTGACCTGCTTGTCTTCAATTCGGATTGACAATCACCTTCTTCAGCAACATTTAATTATATGCTGCTTCCTACCGCACTGGATGCTGGTGAAGAAAAAGTATATGTTTAAAGTGACAAAACATATGTTCATCAGAGATGTGATTACTTTCTCAAACTGCCAGATTTGATTCCCAGTTTTATGCCACACATAAGACACTGCACACAAGTTCAAACCACAACAACAACAAAGAACATAAGTAAGACAAAATCCAGTCTTGGATTTTTTGAGGACTGATTATGTCATCTTAACTTCTGATTAAAACTACGAGCATTGGAGAAGTATAGAAATGCTACCAAGTTAAACCAGCTAAATTACTCCACTGATACTGATTTACTGGATATTTTGCCATTCCAGAACCAAAGCACTTTATTTCCAGTCACCTATAATTTGCCTCATAATCTGGTTGTAAAGCTCCCAAATCACTTTCCTTGGTGACTCAAGTATGGGCAGAATTTGTGGCCTTGCTATGGACTAAAACAAGGGGAATCCAGTCCAAATAGGCCAGTATTTCCTTCTCCACTTTGCTGAAACGTTTGATAGGACTTCTTTACGTTGGTCTATTATCTAAAGCAGAAGGACACAAATTAGGACTCGAGATCTATTCAACAAGTCACTTTGAGATTTCACTTTATTTGTTCTGAAGGTAGGAAAGAATGTCACCTCTTCAACAACATATTTTTAGACCCTCACTTAAGAAATCATTACAAAACTAAAGCAAATATATTAAAAGAAGGTTGCAAACAGAAAAATAAAACAGTCAACTCCTGTATTGAGGATATTACGCATCAGACATAGACACATTTAGAATCCACTTCCAAGAGGTCATCAGAGTCTAACTCCACACTATTACCAAAGACAGCTCAATTTACTTCCCCTTTTAATATGAAAGTGAGGGCCAGTGAAAGCTCTCAGACTGACGTGATGGAAGATGAGTACCTAGGATACACATAGAAAGAATCCTTCCTTCATATAACCCTCTCTCCAGCTTGTTATTATCTTAAACTGAGTCATTCAAGAGTTTAAAAACTCATAGCTTAACACATGAGCCTCAATCCCCATATCTCTGGAGAAAAGGGATGTTAAGCTCTTCACCCACAGAAGCAGGCATGCAGCCTCTCTTGCACAAAGAGCAAGCCACTTCTCTCTGTTTTCCATATAAAGTGATTTACAGGCTTTTACACTGGGCTCAGTCATGCTCCTGAGAGTTGCAATACAACATCTGTATGGTACAGCATGCTCTGCTTTCTCCCAGGGGTTTCTGGGGGGAATGTGAGGGTACAGGGGGATCCCAGGGGGCGGAAAAGCTGTGCATATTCAGGTTTATTAAGGAAACAGTACAATTCAGTATATATTTCAAGTCTATTTGAAGATAAAGAGTGTAAAGCTTTTCCCCAAAGGGGCTACCCGTAGGAATTTAGCAAGTCAGGTGAGCCAGCAGCTGCTGTATGAGCAGAGCAGTTGATGGGGACACAGAGGCCCAGAGGCTGGTACACTTGCTCAGACACTTTGGGGGCACAGTGAGTGGCAGGTGGCAGTGAGGACATTAGATGGTGAAGGAGGCTGCAACTGACTCCCCACTTATGCCACTAATGCTGAGAAGGACTCATTATGTGTTTTTTCAAGGGACCACAGTGTGGCTCCTCCTGGGAGAGGAGGGATCTTCCTGGGGCGGAAGAGAAAGCAGAGATGCACAGCAAACCAGAGTCATTTTTCTGTACAGTGTCACTGCCACCAGCTCTCACTGCTGCTCACTGGGCAAGGTTCCAAGTTTCCACTCATGTCTGCATGAGTTCTGGATCAGCAAGTGCTGTTTCAAAATAAGCTTCTCCTAATTTATACCTGGAAAATATTAGACATGGCTCTACCCCACACCACAAAGAACATTCTGTTTTCTAAAATAAGCAGCTGTCTTACTCTGACCAAACAGGGAAGAGGGTAGGTCTAACAGGATGGCTTTCCTGTCCTCTATTCCCATTATTCGAAGTCCTCAGCACAATTTGAAAGCACTAAGATGCCCTCTGGAATGCCTCTTGAACTGGCCCACTTTCACAGTAGAAACTGAGACAGAAATAGAAGCCAGTTCATCCAGAGTCACTCTGCAAAGTCACAGTAGTGCAGGGACACAATCTAGTGCCCTGAACTACTTGTTCCATCATCATTGGGCTGCTGTTCCCCCCTTTTTGGATGATCCAAGAGCTACCTGCCACCTCCTCATTGTATTCTTCATGAGACAGGCCCTGAAAAATTCTCAGAAGACCAAACAAATCAAAACAATGAAGAGGCCAATAATTCCTTTGGAAACTGGAAAATAATCCACAAACCTAAAAATAATCTAAATCTGTAAGGGAAAGGGGACAGTTCTTGACATCACTTGAAACATAGATGGTAAGACTCTATAGATATAACACCTGTTTCTCTTTCAGATTCTTCAGATTAAGAGAGACTCAAAAGGGGAAGAATTGAGGCACAAGACAGTTTTTTAATATTTCAATTAGCCCTTTATTTGGACTAGGATTTATTTACTGCAGAGTTAAGCATCT
This sequence comes from Athene noctua, assembly GCF_965140245.1. Lineage (NCBI taxonomy): Eukaryota > Metazoa > Chordata > Aves > Strigiformes > Strigidae > Athene > Athene noctua. The sequence goes on along the minus strand of NC_134042.1, from coordinate 29,093,693 downwards.
CTCATAGTTACAGATTCTCTATTTATATCTGCTAACTGTGCAAATTTCCTGGTTCCCTGATTCCAGACCAGCTGCTGGGCACAGCTGTGCTCCAACAAAGGCACCAAAACCAGCAGGATTGCTGCAGGACTGTCATACTTCCCTAATTTCATCCGCATCTGGAAGAGGAAATCACAGTGCTTTTCTCACTCACTCTTGACACAGCTCAACAGAACACCACCAATCTAATTTAAAAACCCCACAATAAGAGATGGCCAGTCTGAGAAGCTCCCAAGCTTCCACAGCTTTTAAGCATGGCACTAGCACTTCCTCAACAAGGTACAAGGTTGCCAATACAAAGAAAACAGGAATCTAGGTGCTCAGTCCCTTGTAAAACTCTTGGACAGAGCAGAGGACATCCTGTGAAAAATTAGACATGTGAAGAAATCAAGGCACAGAACTGCAAGCAATTCAGAGTCTAGCAACAAAGGGGTTTCTGTTTAATGGAAATAAGGGGATGTAAAAGCAGAGCAACTAGGCAGAACACCAAAGTGCCTCACAAACACACTGCAGCTGTATGACCACATATGATGCTATTTGCCATCAAAATCTTGAAGAGGGTCTTAGAATGTGAATTTCATATTCTTGTGGGCATTGAGCTCAAGGCTGCTGCACCTAGGAGAGGCCACTGGTACATCCTCTACCTGGCATGTACTACCAGCTACCCGAACCCTGTCCCTTGCTTCCTGTGTCCCCACCTCCCCGCCCCTGTCACTGCCAGTGTGCTGCCTGTAGTGAACACTGCCCTTAATTAACGGCCTCTTCACACCACCAGAACATAACTTACATTTTGGGATTTTACTCTAAGAGTTGATGGGCCCCTAAACATTACACAGGGCAACCCTGAGGTTTGTCAGGATTTACTGCTTTTATGCATCAGAACCTAATGGATTTGCCAAAGATCAAGCAAAGCCCATGACAAAGCAGGACTAAATGCAAGTGAACTAAATGGTAGCCTACATTTTTGTTGTTGTTTTGAGGTTTTATGCTGATAAGCAATATTTGGGATAACAGCTTGGCAGTCACAAAAGCCTCTGTGATCCACCTGCCACAAAAGTAATAGTTAGCACTTACATTTACTTGCTTCTGATCATACATTGGGTAGGGAGAATGAGTTTTACACTAGGCTCCCCTTTACCAGCAACCTGGAAAGAGCTTGGACACATACTACTCTTCCCCATGCTTCTCTTTCTCATACAAGTCTCTGAATACCTCTTCTAATTGAGATCTTAGTTTGAGATTTGAAGTTTTCTGGCAACACCTTTTTCCTACAGTATGTTTGACAATACCTTCCTTTATGACATTCTTTTCTCATCTGATACTGTAACATATGCTACAGAATATTGTTTCTAATTTGCCTAAACATGGAGCTTGTTCCACAATTCTTTAAGATCTAACAAAGAAGCTGAGATATTAAAATGTTGTTATTTTTACACAGTAAACTATTCTATCCTTCCTAATTCTGTATGAGTATTAAGTACCTAAAGTAAGAATCAAACAAAATATACTTTGGGAATCAGTGTCTTGCATATCTTACAGATTTATTCATGTTCTCACTAACTGGGAAAACATATCTGTCATTAGCAGGATTTAGAAGAAAAAAATAGGTCTTTTGAAGTTGGAAGACATTTCCAGGTTTTCATTATTCTGAGGTATATATATTTCACAGATCCATACAAACTAGAAACAGAAGAGCTGGCTAGATCATGCAGCTCCCTTCCCTCTTACAAAGCATATTTCATTAAAGCATATAGCAGCCTGGCCATAATCTGTTGTTTTAGCCACCCTATTTTCCAGTGTCTAACTGATGAGATTTCCATCCTTCCCTAGGGTTCCTGCTATAGCAAAACAAAGCAAAAATAAATACAGCTTGTTATTGGTGCTGTCTATGATAGCCACCATTTTCCTTTCTTAATTTAACCCAATATTCTACAGTTAGTGTCCTGTAAACTTCTTTAATTAATTCCCCTTCCTGGGGAAAGCAGTCCTCCCATCAGAGCTGATTGATCATCCTCCCCTCAGGTTATCATTTTACCAAACAATATGTACTGAACTTCTCAAATCTTTTTCCATAATTCCTCCCTTCAGCCTCCTCAGTTTTTGCCAATTTCCTTCATATAGTTGAATTTCAGCCTAAGATGCTCAACAGAACTGTCTTTACACCTGTTGTGGTTTTTTTAAGTGAGAAATAACCATGGAAGCTTGTTAAGGGAATACACTTTTTACACTCACATTTCTTGAATATACATTTCTACTCATGTGACTAGGAATACTTCTCACTAGCAGCCTGTAGCTGAGTATCCAACATCACTTCATTAGTACACAATTTATCTGGTGAGGAGTTGATATTCAGGCTTATTATCTTGGCAAAGGTCAATGGGTAAAACTATTTAAGGCTCCCTTCTTGTCTCCTCTGTAAATCTCATATCACTATTGAGTTAAATACATTCAGCCAATCGCTGATATATCATACAAAATCTCATCATTTGTTTAGTGCTTCATAAAGGGCAATGAATAATTTTACCTTTTCAATGCCAAAGAAACTAGAAAGTTTTTTCCCCCTGAGTGGCTCAAGTACTATGGCATTTAAGCTACAAAAGGTTGCTTGTATACCTCAAAAAAATCCAACACTGTGTCTCAACAACCACATAAGGATTGCATCAGCATTGCAGGTATAGAAAAGTAGCAGAAGACAGAAAGTCACAGCCATTTTAAAATAAAATCTCTGACCTTTAAGGATTTTTAATAAACATTGCAGGCCTAGGCAATGTTGTTCTCTTGGGGATATAAACTCAAATTATTAATACAAAAAAACAAAAGCTGCCCACATTTCTGTACTGATGAAAAATAAAATACTATGTGCCAACTAGCAATAATAGGAAAATGAGTTAGATAACACAAAAATAAATAGCAATCACTAGGGTCAGGTTTTCTACATGTTCTTAGGGCAGGATGTTCATTAAGCTCAAGAAAAACAATGAAACGGGTCAAAGATTAACAAAAAATAACATTTTGCTGGTCTTCAAATTTTCTCATCCTAGAATCTGAAGCTCTTAATGATTGATGTTTTTTTCACCTTACAACCCTTCTATTACTTAGGGAAGTCACAAATAGCTGGGGTTATTTGCACCTGGGGAAGATAAGGCACAGAAAAATGAACTTGTCTGTAGTGATATAAGCCAGAAAGAGAATCCCAAGGCATGTCAATATTGTGTATTTTTGTGAAGCACTGAATTGGTGATGTCCCACATATGTCAAGGCTTGTTTTGTGAAAAGTCCTGATCAAATTTACTCATCAGACCACCAGGGATGCTGAATTTACATGGCACAACTGTCAGTGCTCACACAGTTCATCTGCAGGTACTGCCCCTGGAGCAGTCAGCAGACAGTCTTGCAGAGCAAACAGGACTGCACATGGTATCACAGGGTGCTCTGTGCACAAAATACTGCAACACACCTTCTGAACAACACCTATGAGGGAGCTTTTCAGAGATTTCCAACTGATAGCATTCGTCGTTCTTTCACCCCCTTGTCCAGGGGAAATCACTGTGTCTTTTAGCTTTCACCCTAAGGTAACATTTCCTTAATGTTCATTTATTCCTTAAGTTAAGGCTTGAACAACTTTTTGTCTTGTAAGCAAATCTTTACTAACTTCCTCTGTGTATTAGTTAGTTGGAGTCCCCTGGATTCTGGCCAGGCACACAGGGAATGATAGTTGAGTGTGTGCAATGCTGGATAAGAGAGAGGCTGATCCGTGGGGAGCTGTACGGTAATCAGCTTTTCATTACTGCGTGGCTGAAAGGCCAAAGTGATCCATCAATGCTCTTCTGAGTGGGAAAACAGGAGAGGAGGAGAAGATGAAGGATCTTAGGTTTTAATATGAATTATCTCTATCCTATCACAGTATATAAGTATTTATCTCTAGGAACTACTAATCAAATATCTCAGGACTGTATCACCATGTCTGTAGAGATCAGCAAGTATTATTTTAGAGACACCAGATAGCTTTTTCAAGGTGGAAAAAGTAGCTTAGTGACCTAAGAGTCTAATGACTAAATTATCTGATATCATTTAAATTCCAGTATAGTAAATGCAACCCCCTCAGCCTGGGTTTGTGGCTAATTACTTTTATAATCTTGAATCTTACTGTAGATATCTTAATTGGTCTATATCACAGTTTCTCAAAAAACAAAATGATAATGGTATCTATCTCTTTTGAAAATACTTTGCATATATGCAAAAAGGACACTTGCTTGCATAGGATTATCATTTTGCCCCCTTATAAACAGTTTAATGTGGGTTTATTTAGCTTATTCTGATAGCCCAAAGACAGGTAGAGAGGGTCAGTTACTTACTGGCTTACTCCCAGCAGACCTTCTGTTCTTTGTAACTTTGAAGACTCCACCATGTGTTATCTGTATGCAAAGGTACAAAAATTCACCCAAACCCCCATCTCCTCCTTCTACAGAGAGACAGGTAGTACTGTGAGATCTGCAGGCCCCACATCACTATGGCAGAGAACAGCCTAAAATACATTGCCAATATGTAAAGACAGTCTCATCAACAGTGTCACATGGGTTATAGTTCATTGTCTGAACACCTATATCTCGCCTCAGTACTGAACACATCTCAGTCCCAAACACAAACAAGTCTAATGCCAGAACACCCATATCTTCCCTCCTAGTTGTATCTTGGTGTTCCTCCTTCCTGCCCCAAAGTCCTCCTAGGTAGTAACTTCTTGGTGAAGGCTCAAGCATGCAACCCAGGAGCAATGCTGAAGCAGGAAAAAACATAATACACAGCCACCTGCAGGCACCCAAACAGATGCTGTGTTACAGCTCTTGGCATGCACAATCTCTTCTGTACCTAAGAGGATACTCCCTTTGAAGGGAGAAGAAAGCTATGGGTGCCATAGAGTTTTAGCAGGATTTTGCTGATCAGTGCTTTGATGGAGCACATTGATCAAGTAGATACAGTATCACTCCCTAATCTGAGCTCCCGATGTCTGGGAAAAGCCAACTCTCAGCAGAAGGAACATGGCTGTAGATTTACTGACTGAGGCTTGGCTGGTGACACAGACTAGGGTATGAACTGTAGACAACACACACAAGGGTAAATGACCAGCATGTTAACCTTTACGGCTTCTCTTGGGGGAAAAAAACAGTGTAAGAGACAATAGATGGGCTCAGCAAATAGTCATCAGCCAGTAGGAAAAGACAAAAGAAAAGAGAAATCACCCAGTGTAAATCAACCTGGGGACAAATGGCTAAATGAGGATGCTGATTGCTAATCTACATCCTGTCACTGACTTTATAAACAGGTTAGTTCAAGGGGCCATGTGTGCAAAAGGAGCCCCATAAAAGCACTGTCTTTCCCACTCTCATCTGTATTCACAGAGGATTTCGCTTTATGGCTGCAATGTTCTTGTTTCTTCTGCAGGTCCATTAGAACTGTGCACATTGCACAGTCAATACCAATTCCAGGCTATGCTTTTCTGCCTTTTTTATTTGGACACAAGTCCTTGTGTCTCCTGGATTCATTACTCATTGACATGGCTATTTGTGGTGTTCCTTTATGTTTTGTTTGGTGGGGTTTTTTTAAAGCATCCCAAGTGCCTTTGACTTTAAACAAAAATTAAAAGATAAAGCAAACACAAAGTGAGGCATTTAAAAAATAGCATGATAAATCATTTCTGTTCCTCTTTACTCTAATCCTTTTTGTTTTGCCTAATTGCATTACCCAAAAAGGTTGCAGGCTATAAAATGACACAATAAAAAGATACCAGCCTTTTGTTTGACAAAGCTCTATTGATTCCTTCTCTTGTCCCTTTTTCCCACATCCCAGTAAATCTTCCAAGACATTCCTTCCTCTTCTGCATCAGACAGGAAAGTGAAGTTTGATCGGACTGGAAGGTGAGGTGGCAGAAGGAATACAGCAGGCTTAGGGGAATGGCATACAAGCATTTGAACAAGATCCAGAACTCTGATGTTGTTTCAGTAAAAAGAAGGGTGACAGATCAGGACAGGAGTGAATCTCTATCATGCTGAACCCTGGACAATCTTCACTCCCTTCACCAAGGTGGCTAATGGCAGCTCCTTCACGCTGCAGTAGTGCTTCCAGCATCAGACTGGGACGGGTGAAAAGTGAACTGCCAAATATTATCTGTGCCTTACTTTATCCACATTTTCAACTGACTAGCCCTGTGTTCAACAAGAAGAAAAGTTGGAATAATTAAAAACACAGCTTTGAGGCAAACACTTTGGCTGCAGTGCTAAATCATCCTCCAGTAACACTTGACAGGGAGAGGGAAAGAGGGGCTAGAATTCAGAACTGGTCAGTCCCCCAAAAAGACAGAAGAATCAAATGCAAATGGAGAATAAAGGAGATTTGCACAAGTTAGACATGAGAGCTGACCAGTGGAAATACAGTAGCAGTGACTTTTGGAGTTTACATCAAAAAGCCAGACTGAAACAGAAGAGAACTTCATTGGGGAGATGGCAAGAAAATGGTGGAAACCTGGATGTTTCCATGACTAGGCACTGAATTGTTAGGCTTCCACGTCTAGGAACCAGGTCCTGTACACTGATGTTAGTGTAAAGAGTCTAGACCTTTTGAAATTTTTTAGTATGTCAAGAGTCTTTTCTTTGACTTCATTTTTCCCTTCAGTCACAAGTTTTCATGACAGATTTATTTTTTTTTTTAAAAAAAAGGCAATAACAAAACTATAAAATATTTAAGAGAGTTTGTGTTTTCTGGCTTCCTTCTCCCTATTTAGCAAGCACATGCCTTTTGCCAGTCACTTGTTCAGGAGGAAATCTTGCTCTAACATGTCAGATGATACATGCAGCATGAATCCCATTTTGTTCTGCTCAGCTCAAAACCCCTTGCTCTGTTCCCTGGGCTGGGTGCACTAAGCTGTCTCGGCTCTTTCTGTCTTCAGCAGCCACACAAGCAAGAGAGAGGAAAATCAGAGCTCCAGAAAGAGTTGCTCCTTTCACCACTCTACTCTGCAGATCTACCAAAGACCAGGCAGGTTGGGAAGACTGACCTACCCTGTAATCGCAAATGCAAATACCCCTCCAAGAGACAAATAAGGTATCTAAAAGGATAGCTACTCTGTGTATGTTTCTCATTCTGAGCACAAGCCTAGGACTCCCAGAGCTGTCAATCTAACATGCTTTTCATCTGAAGGCTGAATTGTCATTTTCCATTTTTACTCATTTAATGAAAGGTAGTAGATAAAAATTCAGCATTTAAAATACCGTATTTTTCTTTTCTCAGTAGTTTGAAATGGGGCCTCTGGGTATTGGGGTAGTCAGACTTAAAAGTCTGATCCCAGATGACTGTTTGAATCTTAAACTCTGGTGCTTTGACATGATTTCCAACAGTAATCCCCTCCAACCTGCCCTGTCCTTCTGCTCCCTTTAGCGGTATCACAACATGAAGGATTACAATTCTTACTTGTTCAGAAATGGAAAAATGCTAAGTTTCTTACAAGAACACAAGATTAGGATGGTAGAAAACCCCTACCCAAAGGGCCCGGGCTGACCACAAGAGGGCCTTGGCTTAACAGACACAACGTCAGCAGTTAACAGCTGCAGGCCATGAAAAATGGAAGCGTCATGAGACCAACAGCACTTATTATGAGGATGCTTTTCTTGTACATCCTCCCTGCTGCTGTGTCTCTTCAGTGGGATGACTTTTGCATTAATGTGATGGATATCTCCTGAGTTTCACATTTTGCCTATCCACCTACTCACCACCTATAATCATCAAAAGGAGGAAGTAACTCTGAAACTCGTATTAACATTTGATTTATTGGGATACAGTTTCTCTCTTCTGCACTTTATCTCCCAGTTTTAACCTTCTTGTTCTCAAATACCCAGAAAAAAAAAAAAAAAAAAAAAAGGAGAGAATGCTGGTAAGGAAGCAAATGAAGATGATAAAAATCATGTTTCCTTTACTCCTTTACTCAGTCTCAGACCCTTTATCAGAGTGAGTGAGAATGGTTTCCCTCTGGAGCACCATACCTTGGAATCTGGTGGCAGCAGATTCACCAGGACCATCCTGTGAGCTATTCTGTGGATTAACTGTATATGACAGAAGGCAGACAAACCAAGCAGATCTGGGTGAGTTAATATACACCACCAAGTAGGACCTTTCTGTGCTTGTGGTGATGGCTGTGCTTTTGCATATCCTTTCCATATCATATAATACCGTCATCCAATCAATCAAAGTGTCCAAGGGACGACTGCTTATCTCCACATGGAGACAGAGTCAATTAAGGGAGCATCATGAATGCCAAGTCTTTCCTCTCCCCATGAGATGAATAGAGAAGAAGAAATGAGACAGAAAATACACTGTGCCAGTGCCTGCCTTTCAACTTGATGGCTTTCACTGGGCAAAGTAGAGAGATAGAGAAAGCTAATTTCACAGATAACATCTCCAAGTCTATATGGTAATTTTAAATATTGGAAATAATTTTTCATGACAAATGAATCTACTTCATCCTGGCCTCTTCCATCAAGATATTCCCATTAACTGTAGGGTCATTTGGGAGTCTCAGCAGAAACACAAACTGGTCTCATTCAAGGGTATGGAAAGGAAGAGGGATATGAAGCTGCAGAGACTGAGATCAGCCACTGAGCAATAAGAGACTCAAAGATAGCATGTAGTCTGAAGCAACTCTTGCACCCAGTGTCATCAGTTCATCTCTAGACACCTGATAGATCACAATAGACATGGTGCATACTCAAAGTAAACAAGTCCATTCTGGATCAATACATGTGACATGCCATTATATATCTTGCTGGGAGTTACATGGAAAAGCTAGGATGAGAAAGTGAAAAAGTACTTCCTTTCTTCGTGGTGACGTACCACTTCAGATGATCCAAGTTTTAGTAAATTCTACCTTCCCCTGATACAGCGTGATTGAGGCAAAAGTGACCTTCTATGACAAGCTGTCCTCTGATCTGAGAGTTATCCGAGCAGCATTGTGCCTTGCTTATAGATAGGGTGTATTTTGTGCCTTGCATTAAGGAGAAGCCATTGTTCTGAGCTGCCATTTATAAACCAGCAGATAAACAAATATGACACTATGATATTAGTCCTGTAGAAGAGGCCTATACTAACAAAAATATAAGATGCTAAAAAGCATTAACCAAATGTTCTTAGTCATCTACCCATCAACATCTTTTTTTGTTGTTCAAGTGCTCTTTACAGGAGCTGACAGTAGCACAAAATCTAATACAGTTTTGGATAATCACATTTCTTGAACTGGGAGGACCTTCTGAAAGCTAAACTCAGCAATAAACAGCCAGAAACACAGAAGTTTAGAGAAAAACAGCAGAAATTATCTTCTTCTGTGCTATCAATTACCATATTCAGATGAGATAAAGAGCACCTGGAGTACTAACAAATTCACATGCAGCATGGAAGGCAGGATTTGCCTTAAATATCAAGAGCATATAATGACGGAGGCAGGATGAAGAAACGGGAAAGAACACACAGATAAAAAATCATACCCATGTCATTATAAAATATAGGAGACAATCAGTTGATTTCTATACAGTCTCAGATTTTCCAGCTGCTCAGCAGATGCCGTTGGAGATTGTCACATCAATGAGACTCCTTGAAGTTAAAGTTCAACAGCCTAAAGACCATGAAATAATCTTTTCCCAAAAAGATATAATCACCCTGACTGCAGAATTAACTGCACACTCTTCTGTACTGAGAGCATCACACAGGCATTACAAGGCAACAAATGCTATCACTTGTCCTGGAAACAATATGTATTCAGAGTGGCTTTTGACTGAATATATACATCCATGGACAATGAAGTTATGATGAGTGGAAAGGATCACAGTATAAATCAACAGAAGCGAGAGACTCTGAAATTCTTCCTGCCCTTACAAGTCCCACCTTGGCAGCACTGTCCTTACTGGACTTAGCACAACATCTCATGAGCATCTTGGGATTGTTTGGATGTTAGAACAGAAGTTACCATGTAGAAGGCAAGGAAAGGATGCAGGGATGGAGGATGCATAAAAGCCTAATGTAGTAGAATAATCCATCACTTATGCAACCAGCAGTAGCCCTCTACTCAGACACCCAGTCACTAGGGAGTGTGATAGTTTTAAGCCCTGCCGGGACCGGAGACCACGTTGTGATTGTCCCTCCCCCACCCTCGGACACAAGTAGGGCACAAACCCCGGGTTAAAATAAGAAGAAATTTAATACAACAGTGTAATAAACAATCTGAACAACAACAGTAGCAATGATAACAACAATAAACAGTAATAACAGTAAACAAGACAAAAGATATACAGAGAAATACCGCAAGGATACAGCCAGCCCGCTGCGTGTGCTTCCCGCGACCAAAGCCACAAAGGAAAGCTTCCCGCCCTGCCGCGCCGGACCTGACCTCAGCATGGTATGAATAACCCGCCTGGAGATCCCTTCCCCCTGCTGGGGAGAAACTTAACCCTATCCTAGCTGAACCAGGACAGGGAGAAATACAAGGTAGCTAAGCACAGAAAGCCCAGGCCTGTGTTTCTTGAACAGAAGCATTGTGTACAGCATATACCAGAGTAGTAGCTGCTTGGCCAGCCATAGAGGGAACAGCCACCAGTGTTACAAATAGATTGATGGCAAGTGAGAAAATGAACTTCCCCCACAAATTTCCTTAGCAAAACATAACATGTCTCAGATCATGTTTATTGGAGACTTTACTATAAAAATAGTGACTTAATTAAAATGGGTTTGAAGGGACTGTGTGAACTCTTTTTCTAAATTCAGATGGAATATTTTTTTTCATGCAGTTTGGAGACACTCTGGGAAATCATACAATAGGGACCTATCTCGTACTAGCATGTCAATGAACACATGAACTCTACAACAGACCTTCTGATTTCTAACACCTTTCACTTTATCTCATGTAATCATAAAAATTACTCTGATGTTTTGACTTTCCTACAGTCTTTGAATATTCAAGATCCAGCAGGGATTAAAAGCATTAAAACACTGCAGCAAAGGCTTTTCTCCTAATGTGTCCAGCACTCCTGGGAACCATCAGTCCTATAAGAAAATCTATTCTCAGCATTTATCTAGCATTACACTGCAGAATCAGGTCTGGACAGTCCAAAAAGTGTCAACACAGTTGAAGTTTTTTAAACAAACCTTCAAATACATAATCATCATCAAACATCTTCACTAAAATAAAATTAAAAAGAAATCTGTGCTGCTACCTGTGCTTGAAACAGCAAAGCATGTAGCACTTAAACCATGTAGTAAATGATTTTGTGGCATTTATTATTACCAGTAATTTTACATTTCTGTTTATTGCATACATAGTAGGCAGATGTGTGTTGTCATTAAACTGTTCTTAACAAACGTTGCTATAAAGGTACTTGGCAGATAATAAAATGTGTAGCCCTATGCTCAACATCAGCATTTCCAAGAGCAGGTACATTGCTGTTCACAAACAGTATGCCCCAAAACACAGAAAATGTCTGGTTTGCTCAGGGTGTTAATTGTCCATCTGTGAGCAAACCCAAACAGGAAGGGAGACTGGTTCCAGCCCTTGGGAGGAGAACTGGAGTGAGATATCTCTGTCTTGCCGCAATGAACACTGGGTGCAGCTCAGCAAAAGGAAAGGGCTGGAACAAGACTTTTTTTCTTTTTCTTACCTGGAAAGGACTCAGGCTATATCCAGTTCTAAGCAATTAACTTCAAAGGTTTAAAATCTAAACATCAGTCTTAAATGTCCAGCAGTCTCATACCAAGCTGCATTTTCTAATCTTATCAGTATATAACTCTTCATAAAAAAACCCCTCACCTCCAATAAAGGCAATTAAGTAGGAAAAAGCATTAAAAAGGTGAGTGATCAACACTATTCAATTTTCATTGGCCTAAATAGATCAAATTTTCAGTTTTCTTTTGCTTTGTGTCCTTCCTCGGCTTTTGCCCTCTGCAGTCCTTCTCACAGTGTTTCAGTAGAAGGAAAGCACACAGAGACATTTTGGGATCCACAGAACAGACCTCATGCACCTTTTTGAGCCCATGGCACTTTCACTGCAGCTACAGAAAATATCTAATGTGAATACAACACACATTCCCCTCCTCCTGCTTGTTTAATGCCAAGGCATTGGGGTCTTTTTCAGGGAAGTCCACAGGCTGTGAGAATGAACTTTGTTATCACAGCAAAGAAGCACATTGTCCTTCATGAGCTAGATCCCAACTCCTACCTCTAACACTGTAAGTGTAATTAACAGGGGCTACAGCGACCTGATGCTGCAAGTGATGTCAAATACTAACAAATTAGAAGCCAAAGGATACAGAAGACTTTAAGTATTTAAAAACCACTAACGATCCTTCACAGTAGCTGCAGCAAACCACTCTTCCTACTCTCCTATATGTCTGTAACAGTCATCCAGCCCTTCTTGCTGACAAGACTTTGCAATTCACCCTAATTTCTGCTGGGTTCAGTATGAGAAGGGAGTTCACATGCAACAGGAGGATGTGTGCTACCCATTGCATTGGAGGAACCTTTTTGTTAATTCTTCCGAAGTCTCCCCTTTGTCTTAGGACCAGAAAGCATTTGTGAAACATTCCCATGGACTTTCAGATATTTTATGTTCTTTATTTCAAACTAACTAGCAAAACAGTAGACCTGTTGGAACAAGGTACTTTAGAACAGAGAAGATGCACAGACTCTGCTGTCTGATACTCCTATTCTTTCTAAAATCTTAGGATGCAAGAATGACTAAATACTACCAAGACTACAAACTACAAGGGTTTTTTCCCCTAACACCCAGCACTCCACAACCCAAAACCTAGCAAACACAGTACGAAGCCTCAATATGTACTTACAACCATAATTTCCATCAGAAATCCACTTTGCTGTGCCTGTCATTCATTTCAGAGACACCCAGAAACTGCCTTTCAGTTTAGGAGTCTTTCTGGCAGGATTAAATCTTGCTCTCCACCACACATACTCTAATCAGATATAGCAGAAGTGTAGGAGAGTTCAGGGAGCAGGGGGAAGCAAGATCATTACCATATGCACTCAGAGCACCACTTGCAGGAAGGATTGTGTCCTGTCTGTTAGCTTTTTTCTATTTTCTTTGCTTTATGCCCCCACCCCTAACAAGACACCCTATTTTTTGTCAGTCTGGTAGCCTTGGCCGTCTGGCACTGTCAATTCCTCCACAGCACAGATAGTTACCTTCTGGAGGGCAGCAAAGGTGAATTATCAGACCAGAGTCTCCACAAAAACAATAAAAGGAGATAGGCAAATCAACAAAAGAAGGCAAGCAGATTGTGTTGCTCTGAATTTCTCCTGAGAAGCAACTATCTCCCTCCACAGGGAATGTAGACATTTAGCACAGGTCCTCGTTGCCAGGTGTCTACTTTTTAATCTTAGAATACTTATCTGAGGCACCTAAAGAAGGAGGTCACAAAATACTACTTTAATTGAGTTCATGCCACTTGAAAAGCCAGCAGTCTTATTTCCTAGCCTGGTGGACAGCCACATCACCACTCCCTTCCAACAGCTACTGTGGAATCTCTGAAGTTTCAGAAACTTGTCCAAATGCTGCCATGTTTATAGCAGCTCCTTATTTTTAACAGTGGCTTGAAAAGGCTCTTCTCACACATGATATCCAACATTGTCACACAGAGTCAGACTGGGTAAAACCATTATGGAAAGATGATTGGGAAGCTCAAGAATTTAAGGAAATAAATAACTAATGGATGTGTTACCTGGTCAGCACTGCCTGTGGTGCAAGGTGTGAAATGGGGACCACACCTAGCTAATTGTCAGCATCTGCTGCTGCCTTTGCTTAGCTGCACAGACTGGCATTGAGCACTTCTGGCCCATGAATCCCACTGCACTTTCATCTCCTCTCCCTTCTGTGTCAACCTGCCACTGGCCTACAGAGCTGGAGAGAAACAAAATCCCACAGACCCAGTGAAATTTATGAAGATTGAAGAGAATTTTATCTAGGTGAAGTACTTTGTCTCAGCTTTCTGAGGATCAAACAGTTATGTCCATTCACTCTAGTTTCTATGGCAAGGACTTGAATGTAAGTATACCTGATAGAAGCCTTCATGATTTGTCTCCCAAGAATATTCTTTCCTAGTTAGTATAGGAAAATCATACAGTTACCAAAAGGACTAGAACAGTCCTACCAGCACTTTTGACTCCCTGACATGCCCTCCTTGGGTGGGAATCATATCAGACATGAACTGGTCTTTGCCACGTCTCACCCCATTTCTTCTATGCAATTTCAATTACCCCAAGGAGGGACTGCGTTACCCTTAGAAGCTGACACTTTAAGACTGAAAACACCTTTGTCTGCTTACATAACTGCCAATACTGAATGACCAATTAGATAGTGGAATTGCAAGAATGAACTTGAGGCTTTGGCAGCAGTTCTCCATTCTGTGCCCTATCAAACATTACATATAGTTGACATACTGAATACCGCCTATTTGTATTGCTTCACCATAAATAAAAAGAACCAAAACTCTTTTATAACTATGACACAATCAATTTCCTTTTCAAGTCCCTTTTAAACATATAACAGTCTTTCATACGGCAAAGTACAAAATGTATGAGAAATAGAGCATTATAAATGTAGAAATGCTATACCTGGAAAGTGGAAGATCGACTTTATCATCAACAACAAATGAATCATCTGCTTCTCTCTGTGGAGTTGTACGTATGTCTTTCGTATTTTTAGTACCCTAACTAAACATTAAGTATGTACTTTTCTTTGTGATAAAGAGTGATTTACTTGGTAGCCAACAGCCACAGAAGATTCTTCATTCTAGACTCCCCTGTCTCTTAACCCTTTACACTACATCTTGGGCTGCAAACCCCTTCCAAGAGTTACAGTTGTCTCTTAACAGGACAGAAGTCTAGGGACTGAGTAAAGTGAGAGAGACAGCCCTTCTCAGATAACAGATGGCAGACTGGAAAAGTGGGTCAGTAGCTGTCTCTTATTAAGAGAGCTAGCCTGCTCCTTCTTCATTCCTCCCCTTACACACCAGTCTGGCTCCCCCTGGTCCTGTGGCAGCTCTTCAGCCATTACGCAGAAGTGCCACTGTGGCATGGTAGTAGCTCTCATTTTGATCTCCTTCCTAGTCTCCATTTCAACTTTTCTTCTTCCAGCAGTATTTGGATCATAGGCCAGCTGAAGTCGGGACTTGCAATAATCCTTGAGTGTCAGACCATGACAATTAAAAATATCATGTGTAACCTGCAATACTTTTGTTCATGGAGGTAAAATCACTGTCACTGCACTAATGCATCTGCTAGCAAATACTCGTATCAGAGCAGTATAAAGCTGCTATGTAACACCACAATACAAGTTGTGGAGACAAATACACTTAATTTTGCACAACTTTTTTTGTGTATCCAGTCTACAGATATTTATTCCTTGTTTTGTTAACCTTAAATATGCTCAAATTCTAACACATATTTATTAGGACCTTAAATTCCCACACTGGTAGACATGCATTGAGACATGTAACTTTCTTATTCACACTGATGCTGGCCAGAGCATAGCCAAGATATGGATCCCAGGCCAGACTTGAGATTCATATCTCCTAAAATAAAATGCTTACATGCCCTTAACCTCCTGATTTTTTTCACTGATAATAATCACTAATTGTTGAGTAAAAGTCAACGCCATAGATATCTAAGGGACATGAAATGAATCCTGTTCTTTATGTCATTGGTTAGCTTTGGATTCTTTTCTGCAAGCCAGGTCTAGGAGAGGGACACGAGACAGAGTCCGTAAAGTCCTGAATCTCAGAGCTGGTCACTCCTAATACTAAATAAAGACCAAGGGCAAACATAAATGCAATATTGTGGGCGAAGAATACATTTATGGTAGCACTTCTTTTTATGTCTGTCCAAAACAATTCCTAAAGCTGTATCTGAGAAAACCTCTGTTGTTTTCCAGAATCTTCTAATCCAGTGTAGATCCAGAATCCAGATAAGAGAGGATTGCTGAGCTGATGTTGGCATAGCCAATGTCCATGAACCTTACATTTTCACTCATGTCCTCACAGCCCAGACGGCAGTGTTGATGCTTCAGCTGTTTTAAGGACTACTGGCAATTAACTCCTATAGCTGCTTAGGGCAGGATGCTACAAATTGTTGGCTGTGAGAAGCTTTACAAATTATGTTAGATCTTATGCTGTAAAAGCTAGAAACCCCATTCAGTCTGTAGGAAGAGTTTTGGTCATTAACAAAAACTTCCTGCAAAGAAGAAAATCCTCTGGAGGATGAATGAATCACAAATCTCAATTCTGCCTATGTTCTGCACTGTACTTAACTTTCATGTTCTTTCTCATAGAGACATGATACTATGATCAATATTAAAAAATGTGTATGGAGAACACTGAGTGGGAAAGAAGCTTCCCTAATATTTATGGCAGAAGTTTAAAAATATCCAAATTTCCAATTCTAAGACCCATGCTATAACCACTAGGCCATGGTACCAAGTAAGGTTATAGAAAGAAGCGGCTAAAAGCCCTAGAGTCTGCTAATGGTTTACAGTTAATTCTTGGGTGTATTATAAGTGCAGTGCAGCCAGAATGCAGTGCTAGTGGCCAAAAATTAGCAGAAAGATTAGCTTCAATATAAGAAAACACCCTTTAGGGAGTATTTTCTTTTCCAAGTGATCTTAGCCCTAGCCCTTTTCTTTGAAACCACTCACCTACCTCATTCTGATGGTGGCACCAGCACAATAAGGATAACAACAATTAATAGAATCTCCTGATATTTGAGAATTATATAGCTCAGGTATCTTACGTTAGTAAATTCCTTTCCACGTAGCCTAGAACACATATGTTTTGTCTGCCTCTACCAGCATTACTTGTGCCTCATATCTCCAATCATATGTCTTTAAATCATCAGTCACAATGAGTAAGAATAAGATGCAGAGAATCTCCCGCCATCTCCTACAGATTTGCTTTATCAGAGGTGAACTTGGTGACATGTTGCTGTTAACACTATCTCATTAGCTAGCTTTACCCATAAATAGCCATCAAGGAAATCCTACCATGCAAAAAAGAGGAAGAGTACACAGAGCTGGGATACATCATGTATCCCATGCAAGAAAAACCTTCATAACTCCAGTTCACACTTGGTATTGTTTCCAGTAATTTGCCTGAGAGTTCTCACATGCAGTAGCATTTTCTGCCTTAGGAGACAAACCATACTCAGCCAAAGAAACTCTGAAACCTGAAGACAAGGTCATCTTGGGAAGGCTTAGGGAGTGAAGTGGCAGATGGAGAAGGTCAGCTCATGAAATGAAGATGGAAAAGACTGGAAGGAAACGATCAGAGAAGAAAGCTTTCTTAGTGTGGAGACTGGAACTTAGCATCAGGAAGGCCAACAAGGGCTGGAGAAAGTCTCATGGAAACACTGGATTTTGTCCTATCTCCTGCACACCTTCAGCTCTGTGTAACTGAGGTCAGAAAACTCAGCTTACCTCGCTCACATGTTCTACCCCAATAGCCGGTGCCAGTGCAGTCGCAAATGAAGCGGTTCCAGCCATCCTTGCAGACTGCATTATTCTTACAGGGGTAGCTGTCGCACTGCTTGGTGCTGAGGCGGGAGCAGGAGGACTTGACTCCTGCAGCATTCTGTGCCTCTGCCAGCTGCCGGATGTTCTTGCTTCTTCCATCGATGAACAAGTCTCGGATACAGCCAACGTAGCCATAGTTCAGCATTGCTGTCCAGAGCTCTGTGGGAAGGATGAGTCCTGCCCGGTTCTCAGGAAGCCCACCAAGGTACATGTCACCTTCCAGATCTAGGATCTCACTCTCCCCACTAGCGGTGAACGGTGTGCGTCTGCTGTTCACTGATATAGTACCTAAATGAGGAGGATAAGGAGACATCAACACTTTCATGTACAGCCTCAGTCTAGTTCTTTTTTTTTCAGTAACTGAGTGAGGTTTAGCATAACAATGCAATGGCTAAATAATAATATGTAAAAACTGAGCATTATTCAATTATATTCATCCAGCAAGGCAAAGACTTACTGAGAACATACAGGAATTTGATGGTATCAGGACTGGAGAGGAAAAAAGATAAGTAAAAGTATACTATTTCACACTACATAGCTCTTCCAGAAAACACCTCATCAATATCTCCAAAGATAGACCTGGATGATGGAACTAAATAGACCCTCATCAAGTTTGTAGATGACATCTATCTGGGAAGAATGGTTGATGCATTGGAGGAAGCACAGGGCTACCATTCAAAGAAATCTTTACAAGGTGGAGCAAAGGACTGATAGAAATGTTTTATGTAAATAAACAACAATAAATACAAAGTCCTACACCTGGGGCAGAATAACCTCACACACAAGTACAGGCTGGAGACCAGCTGGCTAAGGAGCAACTCTGCAGAAAAGGACCTGGGGATATGGTGGACAACACTTTGAACATGAGTCAGCAGTGTGCACTTGCAGTGACAAGAGACACTGATCACAGGTTGCAGCAAGGGAAACTCCAACTCCACAGAAAGGAACATTTTTCACCATGAGTGTGGTCAAACATGGGAAGAGAAACCTCAGAGAGGTTGTGGAATCACCATCCTGAAGGTATTCAAAATACAGCTGTACACAACCCTGAAGAAAGCCTGGATTTCAGCAGAGTTTGGACTAGAAATCTCCAGAAGTTTGTTCCAAAATATATCATTCTATGGTTTTACAAAGAAAGTTAACTATTCTAACTTCCATTTTACAAATACGAAAACTGAAGTAGAGAAAGATAAAGGTTATATCTGAAGAACAGTTATTATTAAAACTGTAGTAGCTTCCATATGCTCCAAGCAAGATACAGGCATACTACACTGAGGCCACTCCTATATATTTCAAGAAACTGTCCCAGCACATAATGAGAACATATAATACAGAACTATAATCAGAACACATGAAACAGCTGCAGAGAAGTGAAGTGACTGGTTTAAGGTTAGACAGTGCATTCAAAGAAAAACAGGGAACATAATGCAGGTCTCACATCCCAGAGCAGCGTACTCTTCAGAAGAGCATTCAGCAGCTTTCATGATAGAGACATCTGCCCACCAGACACTCAGCTAAAATCAGCAATTCACTCTCCCTAGCTATAAATCATTGCATCCAATTGCCTTGTCATTAAGATAGTCTGTCCTCAGAGACAACTATTCAAGCTTTAAGATTAATTCCACATCATTGCATTTTTATCATACACCCCTATGATAAGGTGGGAGAGTAGTTAATAGTTAGCTCTATTTTGTGCCTCTGTGAGAAAGTGTAGTCTTGTACACATGGTTTCTTTTCAGTTGCAATAAGTGCTTTCTTAGAGAACAGCATGTATGACACAGACACAAGGTATTTCATGTGTGTGACGTTCAGAAATAATTTATGAATGTCAGAGGCAGCAGAATGCCAGAAGCAACAGAGGCATTGCAAATTAAAGGCTCAAAAAGAACCATGGTTATTTGATGAATCATTATGTAAAAACAAACTGCACAACCTCAGACATTTTCCCTTTTACAAAGTAAGAAAAGAGAAGATGTGACAATACACCTACAGTTGTAAAGGGAGTGTGTCACAGAGCCACAGGATCACAGCCCTGCTTCCGTTACTCCTCAAAAGCAGCATGTGGAGTATGTCTTACTCAAAAGACTAGAACAAACCAAAATATTGGAGGGTTGAGCTCCAGACAGCTGCTACTATGGAGAAAACAAACACCACCTGCAAAAGCCACAAAGGTAAAGAAGCCCCCTGAAAGAGAAGAAATAGTGGTTACCAAGGAGAAGTGTAAAACCTGGAGAGAGAGCATGAGATAATGAAAAGAAACAGGCTAGTCAGGAACCTAAACTTTCTGCCAGTGTTTTGTTCTCTGCAACTATTCCTGTAAGAAGATGGTACTAGCTCAGATGCACAGCACTTTTAAGACCAAGCTGCTGAGATGGAGAAACTCTGAACTGACCCTAGGAAGGAGCAGTCATACAACCTGACATAGTGGGTTTTTTCTTCCCCAAATCCCACATTTGCAACCTTCTTTAGGTAGATCAAATGCCATCTTGAGATATCAGAAGCATCTAAACATCCTCTTTCCAGTCCGAGAGGGACCTGGGGTGTTGACTGACAGCCGGCTGAACAGAAGCCAACAGTGTGCCCAGGGGGCCAAGAAGGCCAATGGCATCCTGGCTTGTGTCAGCAATAGCGTGGCCAGCAGGGACAGGGAAGGGATCTGACCCCTGTACTCGGCACTGGTGAGGCCGCCCCTCGATTCCTGTGTTCAGTTTTGGGCCCCTCACTACAAAAAGGACATTGAATGACTCGAGCGTGTCCAGAGAAGGGCAACGGAGCTGGTGCAGGGTCTGGAGCACAGGTCGTACGGGGAGCGGCTGAGGGAACTGGGGGTGTTTAGTCTGGAGAAGAGGAGGCTGAGGGGAGACCTCATCGCCCTCTACAGCTCCCTGAAAGGAGGGTGCAGAGAGCTGGGGATGAGTCTCTTTAATCAAGTAACAAGCGATAGGACAAGAGAGAATGGCCTCAAGTTACACCAGGGAAGGTTTAGGCTAGATGTTAGGAAGCATTTCTTTACAGAACGGGTTGTTGGGCGTTGGAATGGGCTGCCCAGGGAGGTGGTGGAGTCCCCATCCCTGGAGGTGTTTAAGAGTCGGGTTGACATAGCGCTGAGGGATCTGGTGTAGTTGGGAACTGTCAGTGCTGGGCTAACGGTTGGACTAGATGATCTTCAAGGTCCTTTCCAACCTCAATGATTCTGTGATTCGTGCAGAGTTAAAGAACAAACAGACCAAAAGACCACAGTTACTAACCACAGAACTGGTATACCAAGCCGTGCACTGATGCAACTGCAGACCAAACCTTCCAGTAAGATTTTTAGTGTCTGAGTGGGTGGGACAACACACATATTCTGTAGCTGATGACCAGCCAAAAACATTGTCTTGTGTAACATGCTTAGTGTTTCCCAGCTAGAAACAGTGACAGGTTTTGTGGACACTCTATAGGAGCCTTCCCCAAGGGCAGAAAGGTTACAGGTGTCCATGTCCACACTGTCAGCTTCTGTCACAGTAGAGAGAAAAAGCTTTTGTTGCTCTGGCAGCCAGCACAGACCAAAGCATACACAAAGCCTAAGGGGACTAGAGGTGCCAGAGGTTATTTGAGCATGACGACCATGCTTCCCCAGCATTTGTGCTGCTGCATTAGTACACTGCAGTAGTGAGTATTTGGATTTTTAGACTATTTTACTAAGCTCAGCAGAGCCTGAAGTTCTGGACTGTTACAGAAATGGTAAGAAGAAACGGAGAGATGACACCTAATAAAGGCCTGGCTCCTTTAGTAATGAAAATCAGAACCTCGAGGTCACTAGCTCATTAAACCCAAATGGCTGTTTTGTCACCTATATTAGTAAACTTATTAGTTCAGTTTCTGGATGTTAGGCATCCACACTTTTTAAAAATAATTTAAAAAAAAATCTCCAAAGTGTAACCATTCTCTGGTCTGCTTGTGGGAGAAGAGCCAAATACTAAACAAGAAAAGATCCTGAACTTCCTTCTCACACCTACCAAAAGTACCACTGCATAAGACTGGTTGATGCTTGCTAAAGGTATGGTCTGAAGAGATCGATGCCAGTACAAACAGTTCATTCTTGTTGAGCAAGGTGATTTTGATTCAAAATCTGTTATCTCTAATCAGTGTCCAGAACATCATAAACCTCCCTGCCCTGCCAAGTGACAAACAAGTCAGTCCTTCAGTTTCATTCACCAAGTAACAATGCTATCTGTCACATCCTCCTAGTCCAAATGAATGTGTGTCCCTCTGCCTAGGTTTTTACAAACTTTCTGAGCGGAGAGCTTAATGTCATTTCTGTTTCTTGTCCTCCTGCAGCTGCCTCTCCAGGGACCAGACAGTCCCCAAGTGAGCAAGCAAAACTAAAGACAGTACTGAATGCAACTAATTGGGTTTATCCTTGGATGTTAATTAAATTTTAGCAATTCTAAAGAAATCAAAGCTCCATTTATTTATTTATGGCTTCCTTTATAAAATGTTCCTATCAATGTCTTTAGGAGATAGGAATATAAAACCACACATATTAAGTCCTAGTAGAGCACCATGCCAAATACAGAGAAACTCCTCACATCATCAAAGAAAAAACTAGCTTCAGGCAAAGACCTGTTCAAACAGCTAGGCTTTGCATGGTATCTAAAGTCAGCTCTTTTGAAAACTCAAGGGAACCAAATTCTAGCAATGCATTCTCTTTACTGATGGCATTCAGCAACTGGAAGCATAAAATGAGGGACATAAAGCTATCATCTGGAGATCACCAGACAAATCCCAAATTCACTTGCAAATGTAAGAAAAATTCCCTTTGAAGAGACATATGGCCAGGCTTTGAGATCCCAGTGGTTCAGGAAGAATTCAAGTCCAATTGTTCACATACTCTCAAGAAAAAGTTACAGTATTTGATCATTTTGTTTCCTTACACAATTTCAGTGTACATCAGGAGCATCTTAGCTGGATATCCAGCACTAGAAACAAACAAAATAACCTCCTGGTATTGCATTGTAGGTATATTATTAGAAATAAACTAAATCACATTTCTGAAAATGAGAAGCTGTGAGGAAATGAATGCTGGCTCAGATGTTAAGGCTAGAATTTGGCATCATAGGGAGAGTAAAGAAACGTAACTGAAAACTACAAGATAGCAAACAGAATAGGATGAAAATGCTGATTCGCTGCATAATTTTGTCACTGGTTGTGCCCATTCCTTTTATTTTCCTCATGACAAGATCCCAAACCCCTGCTCTTTGAAGACACAAGATCCAGGAGAAGATGGTAATATTAGGTCACAGCAGTAAGTTATCATTTGGTTTCTACTTTTTGAATGAAAACCCAAAGTAGATCAGTGAGACTTTCTCAAACCAAGAACTAAATAATAATAGTTCTGAAGAATATTAAACCTTACCATGGCCTACAAAGAAGTAATCAGTGTAATTATGTGTGTAATTGCAAAGATAGGTCCAGAATATCTGAAGATTGTGAATATAATATTATTAGACTGCCTCTGTGATGTGCTATCTGAAGTTCACACTAAACATTTAATGAATACCTAGCCATTCACTTTGCTTTGCTGGATAAACTGGAGTAACACTGAGTTTTTCTAAGAAGATGACTCATACCTAAAAGGTTTTGAAGGTTCTGAAAAATAATACAGAGCCCTAGGTCTGGATCTGAAAGATGAATCTACTTAAGAAAAAGTCATCACTCTACCTGATCTTCCATCTCGTTGAATATCCACATGATACCACTCTCCATCATTGGCTTTCTTCTGAGTGGCCTTGACTTTAATGGTGCCAGAGCCCATGTCCAGCAGCAAGTAGAGGTTCCCATCTAGAAGCTCAACTGCAAAGAAGTCTACCTTCGTATTTTTCTGGCTCCTGGCATCTTTCCTCTCCTGAGGTTTGCCATGGGTGAAAAGGATCAGTCCGTTGGGTTCAGTGGTTCGAAAATCAAATGAGATGGAGCCCATCCTTTTGGTATTCCATTTAGGCAGACTAATATAGGCCTCAGGTGTCTCAAAGCTGATGGGATCCAGCGTAGCCACATTCTCACACACAAATTTCACTTCCCCGTAGATCTTCATCTTAGTATCACCAATTCGTGCCAAGCGAGACAGCTCCAGACGAATGTCGTTATTCTTATAAACAACCTGCCAGACACAAGGAAAAATATCATACATCAATCCTCCATACAGTGCAAATACCCCAATTACTTTCAGCCATGGGAGATAAACTTCTCCCAAAAGGCAGTAGGAGACAGTGCAGGACTCTGACATGATGACAGAGGGAGAGAGCACAACCAGGAGTGTGTTTAGAAGTGACGACAATGGGTATTTTGCGATGACTATAGATCAGATATGCAAGTAGAAGAGAACATTTAACTGAAGGACAGCGAGAACAATTAACTCTACCACAGGCCCACTCTGCTGTAAAAGCTTTTGTACATAAAATACAGTGTGTGTCTGATATCATGCTGTTATATTTGCATAAATCCCATACAAAATACATAACAAAGTGTAACCTCCATGTCCATCTCTGCTAGCCACAGCAGGGAACTCTGTATCACCACTGTCATTTCCCTATTATTCCTATCAGCTCACTTAACTACTAGAAGAGAGATGCAAAAAATTTAAACATTTGTTGTGATTGCCCTGTGGCTCCTAAAGAGCTACAAGAAAAAATAAACACAGACTTAAAATTTCTCTGATCAAGAAATCTTAGATTGTTACAGGCACAAACCTGCTATGAAGGTATCTGCATAGCTTACCCTCACTTCAAGAAACCTATGCTCTCTGTGCTAACACATAAAAACCTGTACATATTCAGTGCCTGGACTTTTACTCTCTCTGGGTTAAGGACCAGAACTCTGGACTCTGTGTTGCTACATGGATGGAAATTAGCCAAGAGAAGAAACACAAACAAACGAGCACTCCTAAGCATGCCTGTCTTGCTCAGGAGTCCAGACCTACTGCCCTTCTCTTTCTCACAGGTATAGAATTAATTCCATGCAAAGAGGACTCCCCTCCGCCCCGTGCCATTCTCACAGAGGCAGGGGCTGGAGAAGGCACAAAACTGAAATATTTGTAAACTGTACTTCCTCTCAAGCACCACCTGTGCTTCCTAAACCCAGAGCTGGCACATACAGCAAGCAAAAGCATTTCTGTAACTAGCAGAATTCATGTTCTGCAACAGGATTGAATGTTTGAATTCATGATTGAATTAACGTTCTACAACACTACTGAAGCCTCCGATTTCTTCTAAGGAGTTATTATTTTAAAATACTTTGTGTCTATTACATATAGCGTATACCTATACACATATTTGTTTTCTGCTTTCAAAATGCTAGCAGGATGAGTTGTCAGCAATTTGCTATGAAAAGAGAAAGGAAAGGAGATATTCATTGTTAATTCGACAAATAGAACATGAAAGTCAGAGAAATGAGTGTGCAGTAAATATTAAAAGGCAAATGAGAAAGAGAATGAGGGATAAGCTTCTAATGTAGGTAACCTCAGGATGAAAAATAAATGAAATCACAATTCAACACATTTGTAGCAAATGAAGAATTTCCAGCTTTCATGAAGCATTAAAGGACAATTTCCCCAGTGCAGCCAGCACAGCATCAGATTTTCCTGTTGCAAAGGCAACACCCTACATCAGAGTGAAAGGAGAAGCCAGCTGTTAACTCCCATTTGGAGTAATGGCACAAAGCTGTAGTTCCTCCCAGCAGAGGACAGTATTGACCCACAGTAGCTTGTTTTGCTCTAGTTCCCAGTAAAGCGGTCTGCCCTTACCCAGACTTCAAAAACATCAAGTCTATTAATATCTGCAACAGGAATAAAATATATTTTCAATCTGTGGGACCATAGTAGTTTCATTCTATGGATTAAGCATGTCAAATGCTCTCTCTGAACAGACCATACACCTCCTTCCAGTGACTCAGCAAGGCTGTGCATTACAGCCTCCCCCTCTTGCAAGACAAGGTGCGCCTCAGCCAGGCACTAGTTCTGAACACTGCATGCAGTCCTCTCTCTGCATCTCAAGGAAACAGAGGATCTGAGGGTAAAGAGGAAAATAAATAGAACAATTAAGAGGATGGAGCAGGATATTTTATGAGGATAGCCTGAAAACAACAGGGCTGAGAAAAAATGATTGAAGTTTACAGAAGATGAAGAAGGTTAACGTAGGACTGCTCTTTGCCAAATCCAGCAATAATAGAACTAGAAGCACTCACTGAAACTTGTAGAATATAAGTTTAAAATGGATTTTTAGAAGTACTTATATACACAAAGGGTAGTAAACTTCTGGAGCTTGCTGCCACAGGAGATTGTGGAAGCAGAGAGCATCAGCAGGCTCAAAAAAGAACAAGAAAGATTGTGGACAGCAAGTCCACAAACTGATATTAAAGGGAAAAGGACGGGATGGACCTTCTAAAAATCTTAATCCAATAGCAGTGGACGCTGTGGGAGTGGAAGGGGAATGCAACACTGAGTAGCCATGCTCATGCACTCCCTAAATAGCACTTGCATCTGCCACTATTGCAGGCAGAATACCAGGTAAATGGTTTGACTTTTCTTCAGGCCCACTAGGGCTTTTCTCATGTTCTCAATGAATCTACATGTACAGTAGGTTGTGCACAGTCTACTCCTTGTCCCACTGCATGGACAGCCTGGGAAAGAAGGTAACTGAAAATGGGTTCCTGTGGACGTACATACGGGACTCCCCAACTGGTACCACTTCGGCGCAATGCTGCATTTCTGGTTTCACCCCAGTATGCAGTTGCTTTGGTGGCCAAGAGAATGACAGGCCTGAATGAACTGTGACTTTAATGATCCTAACATAGAAGAACTGCCTTTATAAGATATTACTAACAGTTGCTCAAAGCAATAGTCCTCTGTACCTTGTACCCAGCTTTTCCACATATGAGAGGAGCAGAAAAGTAGCAGAATACCCTACATACGATGGATGGCTGGTGCTGGATTGTATCTAGCTATGACTCAATGATCTGCTTTCAGCAACCTCTGCAGGTTGGTGGTAAAAGGAATGTGATCACATACACATAAGCAGCTTCCAACTCTCAGCTGAGCCACATAAAAGTCACATCTCCCCCTTTCATGTATTTGATACTTGAGTAACAATTCCCATCTCTTCTGGGAAAATACAGAGGGTCCGCCTCTGGGTTTATTTGGTGTTTGCTGCAGGCTGTCTTGTATTTCATTAGTCATACCAGCACCACAGCTGGGGAACCCTTGAGACAGAAGAATTTCAAAGGATCTAGAGAAAATTACATGGAATTAGTTGCAACCCAGAAAGTCACTTACAATGGTCTGAGAGCAAGTTTGAAAGGAAAGATTAAGAAAGCAAGCACAAAGGAAGACCTGGGGAAGAGGGCAAAAAGAAACACAGAATCGTAAAATACCAGGTTGGAAGGGACCAAGGGTCATCTGGTCCCACCTTTCTTGGCAAAAGTACAGTCTAGACAAGATGGCCCAGCACCCTGTCCAGTTGAATCTTAAAAATGTCCTAAATTGGAGAATTCACCACTTCCCTTGGGAGATTATTCCAGTGGCTGGGTGTTCTCATTGTGAAAAATTTTTCTCCTGTGTCCAATAGGAATTTCCCCAAGTGTAACTTGTACTCATTACCCCTCATCTTTTCCATGTGACTCCTTGTAAAAAAGGAGTCTCCATCTTCTTTGTAGCCATCCTTTAAACACTGGAAAGTGGTGATAACGTCTCCCCTAAGCCTTCTATTCTCAAGGCTGAACAAACCAAGTTCTCTCAGCCTTTCCCTCGTATAACAGGCTTCCCAGTTCCTTGATCATCTCTATGGCCCTTCTCTGGGCCCTCTCTAGCCTGTCCACATCTTTTTTGTAAAGCAGGGACCAAAACTGAACACAGTATTCAAGATGCAGCCTGACAAGCACTGAGTAGTGTGGGATAATGACTTCTTTATTTCTGCTGGTGATGCCCTTGTTGACGCAACACAGCATCCTGCTGGCTTGCTTTGATGCAGCAGCACACTGTTCCATGCATATTGAACTTGTTGTTCACCAGGACCCCCAGGTCACTTTCCACAGAGTTGCTTCCCAGCCACGTAGATCCCAGTCTGTGCTGCATTCCTGGGTAATGTTTTCCCATAGGCAAGACCTTACACTTGTCATTGTTGAACTCCATAAGGTTTTTGTTAGCCCACTCTTCCAGCCTATCGCGGTCTTCCTGCAAGGTGGCTCTCCCTTCCAAAGCATCTATTTCCCCACTCAGTTTGGTACTATCAGCAAACTTCATCAGGGTATACTTGATCCCATCATTCAGATCACTTACGAAGATATTAAAAAGTGTTGGGCCCAATATCGATCCCTGGCCGACCCCACTTGTGACAGGTTGCCAGTCTGAAAAAGAGCTATTTACCACCATTCTCTGGGTGCAGTCTATCAGCCACCCACTGCACAGACCACTGGTCTAGATCGTAACACATCAGTTTTCTAGGAGGTGGCTGTGGAGAACCACACACCCTGGCCTTTGTAGTTCTCAACAGGTATTCATCTGCTTTTCCATCTCTGCTCTACTTGTTTTTTGGTTTTGAGCAGACTCAGAAGCTTGCAGTTAAGCCAGGATAGCCTCTTCCTTCACCTATTTTCCGTACCTTTAAAGGGGCTGAACTGGTTTCATGCTTCCAGGAGTGTTCGTGCAAAACTCCCAGCACTCTCTAGCTCCTTTATCCTCCATGGAAGCTTCCCACAGAATACCTTTCAACTGAGCTCTGAGCAAGCTGAAGTTTGCTCTGCTAAAATCTAAAACTTTTGTCTTAGTACTAATCTTCAGCGTGCTCAGCAGTGTCCCAAACTCCACACTATTGTAATCACTTCAGCCAAGGCTATCGCTAACTGAGATATTACAAAGATATTTTCTTGATCTGTGAGTAGCAAGTCCAGCAGTGTCTCATTCATGGTTGGTAATAACAATAACATTTGTATGGGGAAGCAGGTGTTGAATAAAGTTCTGAATTCAATCTTTTCAAAGAAACAGATCCACCCTGATCTGAATCTCTATTATTCAATTGTTTGGTATTCTACAAATAAACCCCAAACCCAAAACCTAGCTTAAGAAATTTAAAAAGCATCTGTGTTTAAAGAAGAAGTACAGGTATTCACATAATTGACTTGAGGTATCACTGACAGCCACATTTGGACATCAAGATCTTGATGTATAATCAGGTACAACAGAACTCTCAGCACTATAAACAAAAGGATGAAAATCCTTGGGTGTAAAACCAAGGTGAATCTGAAGAAGGAATAGAGAGACAACAGCATCTTTGGCTTGGGCAGTGAAATGCTAAGGCAGCTTCTGATATCTGCAGTTCAACTGTTAAACCAAAGGTTCAAGACCAAGAAAAGGGAATACAATTAAATGACTAGACTGCATGTCCCATAGTGAAGAGCATTCAAATTCAGTCTGTTTAATAGGTAGAGGTTAAAAGGTGATTTGATTACAATCTATGAGTAGCTGTGCAGAAAATGGAATTCGGCAATAGAGGGCTCTTCAATCCATGTGACAAAGGAATAATGGGATCCAGGGGCTAGAAACTGAAGTTAGAGAAATTCACATTTTAAAATATTATGACTTATTTTTACATGAGGGTAATTTGCTATTGAAATAATTTATTACAGGATATGGTATATGCTCTGCTACTGGCAAACTTTAAATTAAAATAGTATCTTGCTTTCTCTAAAAGACATAGTGAGACAGGAATTAATTACATAGCAAATCAGCCTAGATTATCATAATGGCTCTTTCTGGCCTCATAACCTATGAATCTTTGCATTTTAGTGAAATCAACAGATGCTTGCTTCAGTGCAGTTTTTCAGGACAGATGAAATACATCCTTCCCAAATGTTAAAACTACCTGGTAAAGGAGAAGATGCTTGTGTCAATACTGGTCTGCTTGCTACAGGTGCTTTCAGTGGGAGTTTTTTAATATGTTTGTGATCCTAAGTTGCAATCTACCATTAAAAAGGAAAGAAAGTAAAAGGGACAAAACCATTTGATTCTATAGTTCTAAATATATGATCTTCAAGAACTAGTTTCTTAGCAAGTCACCTGCTGCAAGCCAGAGACGAAACATTTTCATGTTTCACAGAGGAAGTTGTCTGCCAGCAGTAGAACCTGTCATCTGTATAACACTTCCTATCTCGTAGTCTCGTTTTACCAGTAATCTCTGAAATAACTTGAGGGCTCCTCAGAATATACCAAGATGATGACTGAAGCCCACACCTCTCTCACTCCAAATGAGGCCATGACTGACTTAGCTGTCACTCACTAGGACACAGTCTTCTAGTGCCACTCTGGGACATAACAACTTCCATAACAACTTAGAAATGAGCAAATGAAAGCAGCGCCCGTGACTTTGTCCATATTTATCAGATGGCTTTCTGAACAAAGCCAATCTTGCCTGTTTTAACAGACACAAGCTTGAGTTCATCCCATGTCTGATATGTGTATCAGAGAAGTTCGAGAGGCCTAAGGGAGTCAAGGAGATGGTTCCTGGCATGAACATACACATCAACTTTACAGTTATTCTACAAAGAAAGGTAGAAAAAAATAAGGGGAAGAAAATGACTAGTAAAAGCTATGCACAGAGCATATGAAAAGTAGCCTTCATGTTTCCAATCTTAAAATCGATTTATATTCCAAAAAATGAAATTAGGACAACAAAAAAATTGTTTTTTTCCTTTTCCATGAGGACTGGTTCTAAATACAGTTTAGAAGAAGAATATTTTGACTGTTCAATGCCTTTGTTTAATGAATTGGACCAGTATAGATAGATACATCTATATACATCTGTATGTATCCTGTCAGGGACAGGATAGTCCAAATACACACAGTCTCTTATAATCAGCAGTAGAATTCCATGACATCTGAGACATTTTGAGGGATAAAAAGATATACAGTAAATTAGGTTTCCTTTAAATCTGCTGAGAAAGAAGAGTTTGTTTTAAGCTGAGCTAAAACAAATTGGCAATCTAGTTTTTTCTTAAAAATGGCAACTTTGCAATTCTGAAGCATTCAAGGAATTTCTCCAGCTAAACTTATAAGAAGCTTCACTCATGGGTTAATGAGAGCTCTAATCAGATGGCTTTTCACAGTGATGAAAAGCAACTCTCTGCAATCAAGCAAAAATGCATATAGAGAGGGAGCAACAAAAGTGAGGAAAAATGATGTGCTGTAGTCAATATAAAAATTTCTCTCCAAGTTGGTGCTATTAAGCAGGAAACATGAAGTTTGGTGCAGACTGGACATAGACATGTTCCAAAGGGGAATGGCCATTGATAGCCTGGTGAATTAGAAAATGACCATCATAACCATCATTAAAAAGGGCAATAACATGAAGGCTGCATAGTATAGCTAGCTAGAAAGAGCACCTCTGAAGTTCAGCCAAGTTGTTTACCTAATGCATCTTGTGTATCACCAATATCTTTTTTCTGTCACAGCCTACCCCCCTTCACCAACTGCCTATATCACTTCTCAGAAGGGCTAACTATGAGACGTTCAGCCTAGAGCCTAAGAACTCCTTAAAGGCACCTGCACTGAACCAAACAAGTTTCTGCAGCTTAATAAATTACAGTTTATCAGCTGGTTTACAAGAACTACGTGTTTTTGCCTGCCCAGACCAGCAAGTAGAAACAAACACATCCAGCTAACAGTCTTTACTTTGTGTTTGGGGCAGACTGTGTACGCAGCAATCCAAGGCTTCAGTGATGGGTAACTAAAGATGCTATACTTAAAGAACTGTATGTGGACTGTGCATACCCGGTCTAAACAAATTTGATGGTTCACTGGGATAACAACTGTATTCAGGTAATAAACAAACACAACCACCATTCACCACACTGAAGGAGTTAATGAAAATTAATTAATCATGAAAAACAATACATTGAACATTGATAAGAAGTAACTGAAACAAAACAAATAAGTCATAAATATGATTTGTGCTATGTTGACTGAAGTAATGCAATCCTACATTTCATCTGAAATATGTTTAACAAAGAACATGTATTATTCAGCTAAAAATAGGACTATGGTGAGTATAATGCTTAAAAGAAATAAGGCAGAACTATTTCAAGCTTACGTACAAGTTTTTTTTCCACCTTACAAATCAATTATAGGTTCTGAATAACTTCAAGTTTTGTGGAAATCTCCAGAAGAGAAAAGAGATTTATTTAGTTTCAGAAGACTTATAGGAAGATACAGAGAAGCACTCCCTGAAGTAGGATATAAAAAAAAAAAAAAAAAATGAAAAGGGATTCAAGGTGCCAATAAAGGGCTGAAAAAAGCAGGGTGGAATTTCTTCAACTAGTCTAGTGAGAATGTTTCCTTAAGAGATACTGACAACAGAGGATCCAGTACTTCACTGTGGCCACAACTCTAAGCCAAAATATTAGCCCTTGCTTCTCGTGAGAATTCAGAACATTGGAGTGTGCTCACAGTTTCTACAGAGTTAACATCAACCTAAACCACTGACAGGGTATCCCAGAGCAAACTTAAATAGATTAAGGTCCATCTTGCTGCCTTATCATTCGTCTTGGAACATACCAAGATAAAGACCAAACATTTCCACCTATGCCTTTTTGGAATAAGATCTAGGATTTTTTTGCCTTACAACCAACCAAATATATGAATGAGAGAGATTCCAAACTTTAAGGGCAAAAAAGCTGCTTTACAGCTATTTATTGAAGCTCTAATATGTGTCTAGAGCTGTACAATACATTTTTACATATACTGAGCCTGCTGCTTCTTGAGTATTGCTAAGCAACTAAAATGTCAAATGCTCTACAGCCTTACTTACTCTTGGTGTTGCATTGCAGCATTCAAACTACAGAAAAGTAGGGTTGTGAAATGACCTACTTCTTGGATCCCTTCCTTTTAACAGGTAGTAAATAAGGACAGAATTTATTTTATCACATGGGTGGATTTCTTCATCCTCCATGCTGGGATACACTGACTGATAATTCATTTGGTCTACTGCTAAAGAAAATCTTTATTTCAAAGGGAATAGCAGATCCTATAATTGCATCTTGAGACAAACATGATGGGAACGTTAGAAATTATATATATATATATATTTTTATTTGTGAAAAAAAGCATGACACTGTTTAGAGAGGGGAGAAGCCTTTATAGTTACAAAAGAAACGCTGCTGAAGGATTCTATATTAGCCTCAAAGACTAAAGTCGTTTTCTCAACTACCAAAAAGGCACAGCATAGGCAGCAGTAAGATTAAGTAGAATTGGTTGTAGCATGGATTATGATTAGAGGATGAATGCTCTTTTGCAGTGGAAGTGTCAAGTCCTCTTCTTTCCTTGATACAGAAACTTCAAGTTCTTCAGTAAGTGAAGAAAGGGATCACAGGAAGGAACATATAGTTTCTGGATTTCTTGAAATATCACCCTTCAACAGATTTTCTAAGCAATGCTGAGAAAGCCACCTAAATTCAGTATTTTCAAATATATATTCCTCGTATCATGGTGGCCAACTTGAGGCCATGGAAATGGTTTTGCAGAGTGCTCATTAGCCAAAAGTTGTAAATGAAGACAAGGAGAGAATTTGGTTTTACTGCTAATGCTAAAAGAAATGCTCTGAGAAATTAGACCTAGATTTCTCAGTCTGTTCCTCAAAAACTAGCTGAGACTTGTTAATATTTAGGGGAAAAAGTAACTGATTGATATTTGACAGTAGCAGAGTTCGTCTTTGTGTCATGGCAAAGTATTTAAAGCATGTGGATTCAGGTGCACAAACTGAAACTTCTCTCTTAATGTTCTATTCAACCTTCCTTTAGCCTAGCAACAGAAAAGAATAAAAGCTCCAGGACAGGGAAGCTGAGACAGCCAGGTATCATGCTCCTTACTTGTGCCACAGGCCATAAACACAGGCATACCTTATGCTAGTCCTAAACATCAACTTGTACCTTGGGCGTGGCTCTGGATATAAGAATAGCATAGAGGAGATATGTCTGTATTTTACAAATATTCAAGAATATAAAATGATGAGGAAATTCTATGCTCTACATTGAGCCTGTATAGTGTAGAGGTAAAAAAAAAAACAAAACAAAAAAAAAAAAAAAAAAAAAAAACAAACACTTAATAGCTACACACAGAAAATAATTCACTGGGTGGATTGAATGATGCATCCTGGAATGTATGGTGACATAGGAGGAGACAGTGCTGTACTGTGCTGGAGATCATGTCCAGTTTGGAGAATTGCACTTCAAGAAAGGAGTGGGGCTACTGGAAAGAGACCTGAGGAAAGCAGTGGGAATAACCAGAGGTGTAGAAAATAAAAGAAAGATTGAAAGTGTTGCTTCTTTTTAACATAAAGAAAACTGCAAAGAGACATTATAACAGTGTTCAAATATAAAAAGGCTGCTACAAAGCAGAAATGAACAATCTGTTCTTTGTATCTATGCTGAAAAGGACAACAAATAATGGGCAAAAATGACAGCAAAACAGTGTTAGAATTGATGTTAGGAAAAGCTTTTTTAATTTAAGAACAGTGAAGCACTGGAAGAGACTGCCTGAGGAGCAACCATCACTGGAGACCTTTAATTACAGGTTAAACAAATTGCTGTCAAGACTCACAGAGATGTCATTGATTTTTGTCTTGGGACAGTGGAAGTAGAAAGGATTAAATAACCTCTCATGGTCCCATGTTTCTGTGTTGGGGGGGCAGGACATGAGAAAGGGGAAATTACTATGTAGCTAAAGATTTTCCTAGTGTTCAATGCACAGAAAGGAAGAATAAACCTTATATTGACACAATTCTGACATCTCACAAACTTGAAGAGCTTAAATTTACAAATTAACTTCCTAGCTAATGAAGGTTTGACAGCTTTTTTAGAGTTTTAAAAAAAAAAAAAGAAAAAGAAAAAAAAAGAAATAATCATCACAGAAGCATATTTACCAGCATGCAGTAGTTGACTTCAATTACATTCCGTTCTGTATTGAGCTTATATAGACATTCACCAGTTACAGAATGCTCTGCTCCTCCAAAATGCATCCCAAAATCTCAGATCTGTCTAGCTAGCACAAGCTAAATCTGTCTAGCTTGGTTCAGTGATGAGTATGTGAGGAAATGATTACTGTCAAGTGTCTTAAGGATTTCATCTGAAAGGCAGAGAGGAATTATTTTAGGATGGCCCCATTGATCATTTAAGGCTTGAACCTTATTACACAAGACACTGAAAACTGTATCAGACAATGACTTAGCAAATAACACTCCACTTAGCGATTTCATTGTATTTCAAATCCACCTAAGGTTGTGCAAGTACAAAAGACCCATCTCAGGAAACCGATCTGCTTAATATGGCTGGATAGATGTTTGCATCAGGATGGCTTTCTAACACAGAATTCCATTTTCCTAACAGAGAATTAGCAATGAAATGCTTCACTTCAAGCAGTTGCAACCCGAAATGGCACATGTAGTTTCATCAAACTTAACAGAAAAGCTTTCGTATGAACTTACCTTAACATAAAACAGTATTTCCCAGGCACTGCATTTACTTTCAATAGTGGTCCCCATTTTTACCTCTAGTCTGCACTTTTCAGGGAAATACTTTCATGTGACACAATATCAGTGTCCCTCCTGACATCAGAAGAGACACATGACTGATTTTACCATAAAGCAGCTTGACCAAATACTCTGGCCCCTATGGGGGAATGGGCCGCAAGGGCCCTACAGGATGCCTGCCACATGGAACTGCCCTGGATAGGAAAATACAGTCCTTACTAAACTGGCTCTAGAGCATCTGGGGTTAGCTCAGTAATTAATATGAAATAATTTGATTTGGGGAATACCAGAATGTCACATGTGAATTCAGTTGTAAAGTTTTGAGGTATTTCCATTTTTTAAAAAAATCTTACCAGCGGCAGTGAAAACAAATGTGGGCTGGAGGAACCTTGTTTGGGACAGAAATTCTTCATTTCACTTAGCTTTTCATTTCAGTGATAAAATGTGTTTTAATGAGAACACCAATGTTTAAGGTTTTCCATTAAAATACTGAATAGATATTGCTCACGTACAGGTATGCAGTTTTTCCCCACTACCTATCTTTCCTAGCCAATATGCCTTCAGCCTGCTTCACAACAATGTCCCTGGCAGGTACAAGAAGGCAGTTCAGTCTCCATAAGCCAGTCAAGCATTAGTCTCACTGCCTAGGCTTCCAATGTGCTAGGCAAACTGTGCCAACCACAGTGGCATTTTCTATGTTTTTGTCGCTTGTACAGCAAAAAACAAATAAAAAAACATTTACCATTACCTAGGGAAGAGGACATGCTTAAAAGTGAGCACTGCTCAAATAACAATGCAGTTAGAGCAATAGAGGAAGCATTTAGTGGATTTATTATATTGTAGACTTAGTTCATGAACTTAAAGTGGTGTCACTGTAGCAGGATAGTGTCACTGTAGCTGGATGATAGCATCTGGGGGTGCTGCATCCCACCGTCTGTCTCCTTCTCGCAGCCTTAGCACAAAGATCATAGGGGCATTGGCATCTCCTTGCCAAAGTAGAGGCATGCCTTCAGCTAGGCTCTCTTCCTGCGAGGGAGCAAAAGCACTCTGGGTCTGCTGAAGAAGTGCCATCAGCAAGATGGCACTATCCCATGACTGACACCACCTGTCACAGTGCACTACACAGGTCTAGATAGAATGGGGAGGAGGAGGAGGACCTGTTTCCATATATCTAGACTGAAATACTATGAGTTTCTAAACTGGTTTTTAACATCTCTCTTGTTTCCCGGTGCAAAAACTTGCCAACATGGGCTTCTCTCTGGGATGAGAGATGCTCATCTCGGTTCAAACTCCAAGGCATGGAACAAAGCTCAAACCCTCCACAGGTAGGATTCCCCAAACATTTATCTACACTGGGCCTTATGTTTTGCAGAAACAGTGAGGTGATAAGCTAAGTATTTGCTTGAATATTTGCTGGATGGAGCAATGTGATTAATTCTCTACCTAAAAGAGACATGAAGAGAAAAATACTGTCATAACCCCACCTTGATGCTAGAAAAAAAACCAGAAATACTTTCACATCTTTCTTCTACATGGATCTAAAAACTCAGTTGTGACCTCCAGTTCTACAACTTCCAGCACTAACAAAAGGAAGGGGGGGGATGGATGGGGGGACAGACGGGAATTTATCTTCTCTTTGGGACTAAGTCCCAGTTACCATGACGCCAAAACGTCTAGTCCATCTATACATTCAGAAGGCACCCAGCTGCACCAGTCACAGCTTTAGTGCACAGTGCGACACTGTCTGAGACCAATAAAGGGTGGCTGGGAATGGGACAGCTCCCCCTCACCAGCTCACATGGTCTCACCTGGCCTCCAAAGAAACCCTTACTGACAAAACTGTTTTCCTAGCCCCCACCGTCTTTACAGGTTTCCTGGGGAATAGTATTAAAAGTGTGCAAAGAGCCCCGTGGCACTGCCAGAGCCCACGGGGACTGCTGGTAAAACTTCACCTTCATCTCTTGCTTTGATCTGGAAGCTGTGTGCATGGAGTCTAAGTCCAGCTGCTCCCTGGGGGATAAAAGGTGAGGGGGAAGCAGTCAGCGCAGCCAGAAGGCTGCTGCTTCACTGAGAGAACATTAAAGGAAAGCATGTGAAAGGGGAAAGAAACAAAAGGGAAAAAAAAGCTGACATTTTTCGGTGGAAGCACTGAAATGAGAAGCAGAAATGGGAGACAGATGAGGGCCTAAACACCCCATTCAGCACCAGATTACACTTCCTTCTCAAAGTAGGTGGGGTGCTGCAATCAGGAGCGGTGAGAGCTCTTCCATAAGGAGGGAGGTCAGGGCTGGAGTCAGCGCTGAGCATCAGACAAAAAAGAGGCAGCTGATTAGCTGGTTCCCAGCACACTAGAACTGATTCTGCAAAATGCAGAGAGCTCTCAATACTGTTTTGTTTCTGGAGCGAGTCCACCACTATGTTTGTTTCCCTTTCTTAAAATAAATAAATAAATAAATAAAAGATTAAAAGAAAGAAAAAAAATAAAGAGAGGGGTAGGCTTTTGCCCAAAGGGAGCTGGAAAAAATACATCTCTCCATTTTAGAAACCCTTTCCATAAGAAATTCCTACAGTGTTTTAAGGTACTTTGTGATTATTAGTGTCTTGACATTAACCCACTGCATCATCTCCCACTCTCCCATTAAGGGACACTATCCCCTATTTACAGAAAGAGAAAGCAAAATAGAAGGAACTGAAAATTCTGGGCCAATTCATACAGCAAGTCAATAGATGGTCAGAAAAAATGTCTCTTTTTTCTAATTACTACCCTGTGCCTAAGGAATAGCTGGAGGAAATGTTTTGGTGACACAGATCAGTGTAAATAACCTACTAAACTCTTTCAACTTTAAAATTCAATAATGTAAGTATGAAATGGCAATAAACTTTTCCCTCAGTTTGTTTACCTTTTCTACAATACCATTTTAATGCATCCAGACACAGGGTTCCCATCTCCTCTGCTGGAGGTTAGTTCTGCATAGAAGGGAGACTGATCTCATATCTAAGAAAGCTTATTTGATACAAGCCTAATTTACAATATTATCTTTCATTTTCTGTTTTGCTCAGTACTATCTTACAGCTTTAAAAATATCTATAGCAGATCTTAAGCAGAGCTATAGAGCTTATATTGTTCAAACACTAACAGGCAGAAAATAAAATCTGCCTTAGCTATTGTTTGGCCCAAATTCTCCATTTAAATCTTTGAATCCTTTCTGTTTAACTGGACTGCCCATCCACTTTTGTCACTGAAGTCCCAACAACCTTTCCATAGCAACCTTTACTGTGCAATGAGACACTACTCTGGCAGCAGCAAAAGGTCTCAGAACATGGTGAACTTGCATTTCTGGAGTCACCTTCTTTGGAGGAGGGGATTATGAAAGGGGCTCTACTCTTGCTATTACCCAGACCACATTGACTAGAATGATAGAAATGATTATTTAATCTATGTGGCACTTTAAAAGAACAAAGTGTTTATCCTCTATGGCAGTTTAATTCCCCTTGCATAGAGCAAGTGATGTCAGAAAAATCACAAAATACATAGAAATCAGTAGCCATTCTTTTTCTAATATACCAAGGAAGATTGTCTGTGTGTTACATTGGCCACTGAAGGAAAAAAAGAGAGGAATAAGAGGAAATGGCTGACATAGTCACAAAAATTGTAAAAAATCCTGGAAGCAAGGACACATATGTATTCCTCTGTGTAGGACTGGTTGTGATGTCTGGACATATAATCAACATACATGCTATATATTTTTTCCAATAGGTGCCTATCTATATTTGCATTTACATAAACATATCCATATACTCTGCATACATGCATAAGAAAGCATATGTATTTGCATATTCACATACAGATCTGAACAGCAGATCTGTGCACTGGTACCTACTATGGGCATATGTATGGGTTTATACACATCTGTAAACAGTACCTGTATGCATGCTGCTGTATATATGTACATGCATACACATATATTCATCTCTTCATCCTGTGATTCTTATGCAACGCACATGTTTTTCCAGGACAGTAAACTTAAGTGTGCTTATGATTAGCATTAGAAGAATGCATACCATCTGCATGTGGATCCCCACATGCATACATTTTTATGCAGGTGTGCTGCCAACAAACTGCTTGTCATTCCGGTAACCACTATGCTTCTCTTATCCTGAAGGCAGCTCAGAAAGCAAGAGTGTATCTTTTTTATGAAACACTCTACACAAGGATGGAGTTACCATTTCCTAGAGAAAAGACTGGTGGAGTTGAGATTACACCAGAAGCCTTGTGACTGCAAATTAAGCCTTTGCATACCCACACCCTCCAGTATATCTAGAAGTGAGATTTCAGTTCAGAAAATGCAACTAACTTTTCTGCACATGACATTGAACTGTGTGCTAAACAGCACTTAGCAGGAGCTAAGCATCCTCCTTCATGCATTTCTTTTTCTGTCACCTCGGCATGGTCAAAGGAGAACAGGTAAGGGAGGAAGCAAAGAAAATTACAACAGGGGCTCCTAAGTGGAAAATTTCTAATGTAAGCTATCCTGGGTTGGGCATGCTCTTCTCTGCAGTCCTGTTCCAAGCCCAAATAACTCAATGTCAGCTCTGATTGTTCTACTACTTTACAGACAAATAAGTAAAAAACCCCCCAAAAAAACAAAAAACAACACAAAAACCAAAACAACCCCCTCCCCAAAAAAACACCACACAAAAAAACACCAAAAAAAAGCCCCCAAAACCCCAAACAACAACCACTACATACAAAGCCCAGTGTGCAGAATATAGAGGGGCAGATGCTGAAAAGTACATAGCTAGAGAATATATGTTCAGCCTATGATGCACCCCAGCATCACTGTATATTGCCATTCCAAGCAGGAATTGTTCTGCTTGGCTTGGAATCTTCATACATAAGGCACTCAAAAGCAGAGCATTGGGGATGATGATTATGGCACACAAAGTGCTGCTGTTTTCTACACTGTACTATGCTCTTTTCTTCCTCTTTCTTCTCCTAGAGCACTATACTATAAAAGAGCTGCATTTTGCAACTACCTCACACTTCTCCTTCTTGCTTTGGAAGAAATATAAACCAAAAGAAATATAAAAAAAAGTAACCAAAAAAGGCAAATTATTTCCCTAACTCCTCAGTCACTCTGTCAATAGGATCTGTATGTTTTTATAATACAAATCGTTTGCCCTTGAAAAAGCAAGAGTCTCATACTGTATTGGCACCATAAGCCTGATATGTCTCACTGCAAACGCATTATTTGCATGCAGGTCTATCAACAGATATTACCAAGGGTAAGAATTATTTCCCAAGAGCTTCCAAAAGGAAAGATGGGTTGCAGATATCTGTCCAAGATCCCATTAGTCCCTCACAAAGCCAGAGAGGCCAAAAGTCCTGAACTGCTGCTTCTGCACTGTGCTACCAACTAGTTTTGTCCTACCTAGGCTAACATGCCTCTTAAAGGCAGATCATCAGCTTCTTGTCACATTCTTCCTTGCTTGTGTAGAAGTATTATACCCCAGAAAGTTAAACACTTAAATTAGCCTGAAGCAAGAGAATAAATTCCCTTGTGTTAATCGCACCTTGCAAAGTTTGCCTGAATATTCCTGTAAGAGGTATAAGAGGCATAGTCACTGCTTTCTAAAAGCAAGTTTCATTTTCACAGGCTGAACATAGAATCTATGCCAGTAATGGAACATTACTATTACATTATTATTACTATAATTATTATTATTACTACGATTACAAATGATTATTACACATTGGAAACACTGGTGTGGCCAGGGAAGTGAGGAGGTAGCAAGTGGCAGTTGAAGGTATTTCTCAGACATGGAGAAGCATAAGGATCATCCTGTACCACTTTTCAAAAACATAGGACTGGAGGTTCATTCCAATATCCTAGGATTCCTTGTAAGAAAAAAATTAAGGGCAGTAAGAGGAAATATGCCAACAGCCATATTTTGCTTTAAGTCTTGCTCCTGATTTCATGGAAGAAGTGTTTTTAAAAAGCTTTCAAGGTGCTAGAGAGAGGCTGAGGCAGCACACTGGGGGAAGGGCCACTGCCCAAAGTTTCAGTCCTAGCATGGCTGAGCTACAACTTCTGAGCAACTTCCAGATACTGAAAAGCAGTCTTGACACCCAAGGTGGATTCTGGAAAAGGGCAAGAAGATACCTAAAATTTAGTTTACTTGTCACTTTGACATGCATATAATAACACATACTCAGACACGTTCTCTTTTCAGTTCAGCCCAGTGCTAGATTATAGATTTAGGATCAAAGACTGTAACTAACTCATACAATGGCAACCATATCTAAGCCTTGCAAATAGTGACTACGAAAAGAGTGTGTGTGTCTGGTGCATAACCAATTGAACACGAAATGCCTTTGTAAAGCAGTTGCTAAGAGGGCTAATGTGATTCTTTAGTATCTAAGTAAGAAACTCTCAAGAAAGTACAGAGAAAAGACACTGACTGTATATAGTATTAGTGAAACCATTTAATAATACTATGGACTGTTATCTTGCCTATGCTTTTAAAAGGATGTTAAAAAACTTCAAAGAGCACGGAAAAGTACTGTAGGGATTCCAAGTCTCAGTCTTATACTATGCTAGGTGAACTATCCAATGAATCCCATCTATTTCACCAAAAAGTAGGTTACAAGCTGATCCAAATCTACATGCTACAGAAATCTGCATGGAGAGTTCTCTGACAGAGAAGGACTGCTTTAATTTAGGAGAAGAAGGCATAATCATATATGGTGGCTAGCCAAATCACAGCTATTCAGTCTGGAAGTAACGTGCAATGTTTCCCAGTGATCTAGTTAACCAATTAAGTTTTTAAATCACGATAGAGTGCATCAATAGCTAAAAAGAAAAGATTGTGTCTTGATACAGAAGTCCATCAAAACCCCAAGAAGGTAATGATTTGTTTAAAAGTTCAGTTTATAAAATTTAGAAGTACGCAACAAACATTTTTTCTCTGACAGATTAAAATACAGGAAGAACATAAGTGCTTATATCACAAAAGGATGGCAAAGTATTTTGCAATCCATAAGAACAAAAGAGGATGTTGATCAGCTACCAGGAATAAATATGCTTTAATTTTAATTTCACAGACCTGGGTCACTTGCTCCAAAATCTTAAAGACCTGGATGAGATTTCTGATCCACTGAGGTTTATTTTTAATCTTGGAATAACAGAAAGATAACAGAAAAATAAAAGA
Organism: Athene noctua; assembly: GCF_965140245.1. Taxonomy (NCBI): domain Eukaryota; kingdom Metazoa; phylum Chordata; class Aves; order Strigiformes; family Strigidae; genus Athene; species Athene noctua. Next base: position 29,051,290 of record NC_134042.1, on the reverse strand, counting down.
ATTATAATATTGTGTGAATGTTTTAAAAAGCCAAATAGGACAACACTTATAACTGTAGGAGGGTTTAGCCCGCAGGAAACATCAACCCTAGAGAAAATAGCACAACAGCTTCTATCCGAAGTGCTTGATAAAAACATTAAAGAATAGGAATACAACACTTAATGTCATTAGACCTTCCTGTGTAAAAGGAGTTCCTGTCAAATAAACCTGGTATTATTTGAATGACAGTGGTAATGGCACAGATGAAACAAGTTTTAAGGCATTTGACTGAACACCAGAAGACAGCTCTGCTTAAATTAACAGCATACAAGAACAAAACAGGACATAATATTAGATAGATATAGTCCTCAGCTGACAAATCTCAAAAAGTAGTTGTCAGTGGGGTATCGTTACTGAAAAGATGCATTTCTAATGTATCATAAGGATCCATATTTGATGCAAAAGTATTAAATATTTTATCAATTACCTAGAATCAAATATAAAAAGCACTGAAGCTAATACCTGAAGGTGACACCAAGCTTGGCAGAGCACTAAATAACTCCAAAGACAGATCAGTCATACATAGTGATTCATAGAGCATGGAAGTCCAGGTCATTTCAATCCAAGCAAGTTTTAAAACTGTTGAACACTAAAACATGTAAGCTTATGAACCTGGAAGACAGGCCATGAACTACAGAACCAGGAATGGGAATCCACAGGGGATCTGCACTCTGCAAAGCTGGGACTTTGAAAACAATTTAGGAAACAAAGGAGGAAGTGTGAACTTCCAGTAAAGCATGATGGCCAAAGGGCCAGTTCATTCTCAGGTTATATGACTAGAAAAGGAATATGTAGCATTGGTACAATACGCACTTAAACCCTAGGTATAATTCTAATGTTTGCATTTTCTTAACAAAAGGACTCTAAAAAATTGCAAAGAATGCATCAAGCAACTTCAACATGATTTGAGAACTAGAATAAATGCCTTACAGTAAAAGACAAGGAACTTGATCTATTTGGTTTTTCTCAAAAGACAGCTAAAGAAGGGACTTGATTACAGGAAATAAGGGAAAAACGCTGGATTTCTGAAGCATCTTTGTTCCAGTAGAAAACTGCATCACAAGAATGAACATTTGGGAGCTATTGCCAGATAAATTACGAACAGATATAAGGCCTAATTTCTTTTAAAAGTAGGGGGCAATTAAACATCACAACAACTTACAAAGGAAAGTAATAGATTGTCTTTTTATACCTTCACACTAGTTAAAACAACAATAGCTGGTTAAAACACAACTCCCAAAAAAAGGCCCAAAATGATTAGATTTAATGCAGGGGGAAAGTAGGAGAAATTGGGGCTTGATGGTTTTTGCTTATGAAACCATGCATAAGTGGGGATAATTAGATAATTGACAGAGGGCTGAGCTAGCTTCATATGATGGTTCTTTGCGTCTTAAAAGTCTCTGACATTTTGAAACACTTCCATGCCAGAAATCACTCAATTAGCATCAGGACAGATTCACTTTGAGTAACAGGCATTTTCTTTCTATTGAGTTGGGCAACAGATAAGAAGTTATGATTCCTGGTTTCTATTCCTGATCCTGCCACTTGCCTGTTGGATAACTTTTGACAGTTTTTCTCACGATCTCTTAGTTGAGGAAGTCAGCAATTATAAATTAGCAATTAATTAACTAAATAGCACTAATTCATCTCATTCTCCAAATCATTTTTTTTGCATTTTAGTTGCTTTTTATTTTTATTGTTAAGTCTCCAGTACCTAAAATGCAAAGAAACCCAAGGGTGAGAAGTCTTACTTTTGTCCTTAAGACATCTTTAGCAGCAGCAAACTGAACACAGAAAACTACAAGCATGGTCTCATGGTGAATGGGGTTTTGTTGAAAGGCATCTGAGTTAATACACTGAAAGGAACACTGGCACTTCTGTCAGGAGAAGACGGACAAGGTGACCTGATAGGTGTTTACTATTTCTAATATCCATGATTCTCTGGAGTTTATCTCAGTAGGGTGGTCTCTTTTCATCTCTTTTTTGCACAGCACCACTGCACTTTTTGAGGCGTTTATTTTACTGCCTTGGTTTTTAAGTCTCCTGTAAAAGACAATGCCATGTAGATTCAGTGCTCAGAAAAAGGGCCCAGTTGGGCAGTAATAAACCTTCTTAACAGTTACTTCCACAGTTACAGCCACAGGGAAAGAAATACGCATAATCACAATGTGAACACTAGTCCTGGATGGAAAGATTCCCAAGCCCAGTTTAAAGCCTGGGAGCTGTCTGCTGCTACCACAGCCCATACGGATCTGGAGAGATTTCCCTATTTGAAATGCTCCCTCCATTTCCCTCCATCTATAAAGGAAATATCCCTTTATAGATTCCCAATTCCATACATGGAAAGATCACTCAATGCTGAAAGGCAGATGCCTTTGCAACACAGCTCAGAGGCAGTTTTACAGCTCTGCTTGTCAATATCCTCATTTTGGGTCAACTCTTTTGGGGGCCTTAATTACAGAATCACAGAAACGTCCAGGTTGGAAAAGACCTTGAAGAGCATCCAGCCCAACCACTGACCTAACACTGACAGTTCCCAACTACATCATATCCCTCAGCACTATGTCAACCCAACTCTTAAACACCTCCAGGGATGGGGACTCCACCACCTCCCTGGGCAGCCCATTCCAATGTCTAACAACCCGTTCTGTAAAGAAATGCTTCCTAACATCCAGTATAAACCTTCCCTGGTGCAACTTGAGGCCATTCCTTCTTGTCATATCGCTTGTTACTTGGTTAAAGAGACTCATCCCCAGCTCTCTGCACCCTCCTTTCAGGGAGCTGTAGAGGGCGATGAGGTCTCCCCTCAGCCTCCTCTTCTCCAGGCTAAACACCCCCAGTTCCCTCAGCCGCTCCCTGTACGACCTGTGCTCCAGACCCTGCACCAGCTCCGTTGCCCTTCTCTGGACACGCTCGAGTCATTCAATGTCCTTTTTGTAGTGAGGGGCCCAAAACTGAACACAGGAATCGAGGTGCGGCCTCACCAGTGCCGAGTACAGGGGTCAGATCCCTTCCCTGTCCCTGCTGGCCACGCTATTGCTGACACAAGCAAGGATGCCATTGGCCTTCTTGGCCCCCTGGGCACACTGCTGGCTCCTGTTCAGAAATTTCTGGAAATTCCTTACAAAAGGTTAAAGAACCTACATTGCATTTCTCTGCAAATATCCAGGATTCATCTAGCCCTCTTTATTGTTCTTTTCATTTAAAGTAACTTCCTCAAATGTAGGCTTCCTGACATGCACATGAATACTTGTTTACATTCAAATGAGCATCATTACACCTCTGATCAACACATAGCACTCCAGCCTTCTCTGAACTCATCTCCCTCTGTTCCTCCAGCTCCTCCTACACACATATCTCACTTTCACATCTACATATCACTGCCTAATTTTGCACTAACCTGTATGTCAGACCATATAACAAATTGACTTTCTGCTCCTCTGGTATCCCCCTGCTCAGCTGCCTTCCTCCTCAGCTGTGTGCAAGCCTTCAGGATCATTACCTTGTTATGCAATACTTACAATGAAGGGGTTACATGTGTCATGGCCTCTGATGGGTTGCAGCACATTGTAGTTAATATATGGCAAAGCAAATGGAACATCTACTTGAAAATACTACAGGGAGCTTAGAAACCATGTAGCCACACCAGGAAAATTTTAAACATAAAATCCTTCATAATACATTGAATCAGCTTCCTATATCTGAAAACTGCCTCCTCAAACACCCAGGCAAGTTGAGCAGAGCAGCTGTGTAGCAATATTCCCCTAAAACCATTTCACAGACCCCACTTATTTGGGGCTGGGAGAGTCTGCATGCAGAAGCTAATGTCTTTGTATTTTATATACTATCAAGGATTTTTCTTCTCTGAGTTTTCCCAGTCACAATAACATCCCACGGCAAGGATTTCCATGACTTTAATTACTGTCATATTTCTTTTTGTTTGCTCTGAAGCTTGCCCTGACTTTGTCTTTTGATGCTACTTACTCCCTCAATTTGAAAAGAAACTGAATGACAGTTCCCTTTGATTCCTTTCCCACATCACATTTTATGTCCCACTATCATATCTTTTCTCCATCAATTCTGTTATGAAAGCCATAGTCCATTTGACCATTCCTCGTATAGAATTCTCTGTCACGACCACTGAAGATCTTTGTTGCCCTTCTACCCTTTTTGAGATTAAAAGGACAGAATGACAGTGTCCAGTGTGGTTTTATTTAGTGACATCATTATGTTTTCTGTATTGTTCTCTATTCTTTTCCTAAAAATTTCTAACATTAGATACACTTATTTGACCAATATTGACCATCAAGCAAATATTTTCAAAGGATTCTTTACTAAAACATCAGAATCAACTCAAAGCTCATCATTGCATATGGAAAATTTGGATTATTTTCCCTCCCAATATATATATCTCGATTTATATTTACATACATTTAATTTAATCTGTGATTTCTTTTCCTTGTTCAGTCATGTCAACATTACTGCAAACAGTCCTCACCCGAATACCGCTATATTCTCAGCTATATGTATGCCTTCTCCCATCCACGTCTCTTTCCATTTATAATTCTACTAATAAATCTTCAGACCTCAGCATGGATCACAGAGATCTTCTCCCCCGGGGTCTTCCCATGGGAAATCTGCCTGTATTGTTCTACATTTTGGTTTTTGCCTTCCAACCTGTTCTTCCTCTGGGCGGGGACCTTCTTTCTTTGACACTGCTTTTTTATTTCTTGAAGAGCCTTCTGGTGAGACACCTCACTGAAAGACTTTTGAAAGGTAAGCTACATTTACCAAAATTCTCTTGTCCACACACTGAGGCCTCAATAAATCCAAGGAAGTTCCTGGTTGCCACAGTTAAGATACAGTGCCAATATTATTCATAAGTCCTTGGCACCCCCATGAAATTTCATCTGCTGCTTTCCAAATAAGTGGAGCCTGTGAAATCATGTTAGGGAAGTATTGCTACACAAAGGCTCTGTTCAACTTGCCTGGGTATTTGATGAGACAGCTTTCAGATATAGGCCTTTATCATGGTCACCAACAACATCCTTCTCTCTAGATCAATGAGATATGGATTTGATGGATGGACTATTCAGTGGATGAGGAATTGGTTGGATGGTCACATCTAGAGGGTGGTGGTCAATGTCCAAATGGAGATCAGTGATGAGTGCTGTCCCTCAGGGGTCCATACTGGGACCAGTACTGTTTAATACCTTCACCAGTGACATAGACAGTGGAATCAATTGCACCCTCAGCAAATTTGCAGACAACACCAAGCTTTGTGGTGCAGTTGACATACCTGAGGGATGGGATGCCATTCAGAGGGACCTGCACAAGCTCAAGAACTGGGCCCATGTGAACCTCATGAAGTTCAACAAGGCCAAGTGCAAGGTCCTGCACATGGATCAGGGCAGCCCCTGGTATCGATACAGGCTGGAGGATGAAGGGATTGAGAACAGCCCTGCAGAGAAGGACCTGAGAGTACTGGTGGACAAAAAGCTGGCATGATCCAGCAGTGGGCACTCACAGCCCATAAAGCCAACCATATCCTGGGTTGCATCAAAAGAAACAAAGCCAGAAGGTCAAGGGAGCCGATTCTGTCCCTCTGCTCTGGTGAGACCCCACCTGGAGTACTGCGTCCAGCTCTGGGGTCCTCAACACAGGAAAATCATGGGCCTGTTGGAGTGGGTCCAGAGGAGGGCCACAAAAACGATCAGAGAAATACAACACCTCTCCTATGAAGACAGACTGAAAGAGTTAGGGCTGTTTTGCCTGAAGAAGAGAAGGCTACAGGGAGACCTTAATGCAGCCTTCCAGTACTCAAAGAGAGCTTATAAGAAAGATGGGGACAAACTTTTTATCACGGTCTGTTGCAATAGGACAAGGGGTAATGGTTTTAAACTGGAAAAGAGTAGTTTTAGACTAGATATAAGACAGACATTTTTTACAATGAGGGTGGTGAAACACTAGAACAGGTTGCCCAGAGAGGTGGTAGATGCGCCATCCCTGGAAACATTCAAGGTCAGGTTGGATGGGGCACTGAGTAACCCAATCTAGTTGAAGATGTCCCTGCTCATTGCACAGGGGTTGGACTAGATGAACTTTAAAGGTTTCTTTCAACCCAAATTATTCTGATTCTTACCAAAAGGTGTCCTCATAAAGACCAAGTCTTTCCCATAAGCTCCAGCTGCAAAACCAAAGAGGACACCAACACTTATTTGTCCTCCTCTGCTGGATGTATTGACAAATCCAGCCTTCAGGAGGAATGGGGAAACAGAGCTGAAATTAAGTTTTATATACATAGCTGTGGTTTCTAGACAGACCCAAAACTCCTAAGAGGGGATAGAGGAAGTGATTAAGAAAATGCACTCAATGTCAAAGCTGTCATCTGAATTATTAATGTGTAATGTATAGACTTCACATGAAGCTCACAATGAGATGAAAGTTCTTAACCTAATGTTACATGCATAATTAATTTCTCCTGTGATATATGATTTGTGAAGTTCTAACAAAATGTGTCACAGAGGTTGTAAACAGGAAAAGTAGCCTGAAGCCAGAAGAGCTAAGCACATGCTAATTAAGAGAACATACTAGAAATAAGTATTAAGGAAAAAATGGAGAAGAAGAGAGGGAAGTGACAATGCTACATTTCTATGTGATGTCATAGTGTGCAGTCATGAACAATCGGAAGCAAGCTCATATAAGGAGAGAGAAGCAGGCACACCAAGCTCGGGTGAAGGAGAATGGAGGCATTCAGTGTTCTTGTTATCTCAGATAAAGGCAACTTCAGGACAAATCAGCCTTGGAATATAAACCAGGGAAATGGAGGAAAATGCTCAGCTGCAGCTTGCCTGGTTAGCTGAACACTGAAGCTGCAGAGGAAGGACCCATTCTTAAATATGCGAACAGCATATACTTTTCTTGAGCTTTGCTTTGTAGCCAATTTTAAGATTGCAATTGATTGTTTAACCATTACCTGGACAGAATAAATGAACTGGACATCCCCAGTAACAGTTTCTTCTTGAGAGAGATGACAAACACAGCAGTGTTGTCCTTTAGGAGTGACAAGTCAGAAGGATCACGGTTTGGCAGACTCTTGAGAAAGCCTTCCCCTGTGCTACAGGTCATTTTCTATACAGATCTTTATGCCTTCGAGATGGGTGATGTGACAGCCTCTCCTTTGGGTAGTAACTTTCTTTGGGAGGCTACAACCAACATCCCACTTAGTGGCCATAAAGAGTTATAGGGCAGCTGCAGAAACGCAGTATCACCAGTATCACGATGACAGATTTCACCCTAGCATCTCACTGGTCTTCTCAAGAAAAAAAAGTTTTGAAGACAGCCATAAAACAAGTAACAGAGTGTGAACAGATCTTCTTAATTTATTATCTGAATTATTGTGAAGATGTCCTGGCATTGCCAAAGTTGAAGCATAGACTGAAACCCATATCAGAGGTCTGAGAGAGAACTGGCACATACATAAACCAGAATAGCCACATCTTCTCCTACCCACTCAGATAACAGTCATATTGAGCTCATATTAGCTAAAAGCTCCAAGTACCAAGCCTTTCAGGATCTACCGTACTTTTAAGTCAGCAGTTAACAATGTCAGTGAAACCCTTTGTTTCCCTATTTTGCTGCCTATACAAGAATCTTCACAGAGATACATGGGTGGGAAAAAGTTTGTCATCAGAGCCTGGTCCAGATTATTCCAGTGGTTTGTTCAATCCAGCTACAAACAGTAAAACAATTGTGCTGCCCTCCTAGTATTTCACGGTAATGTTTTAGTCACCTTAAATGTTCAGTATTCCGCTGCTGGATTGTTTCTCTGACAAAAGTTCAGAAAGCATCAGCATACTTATCTTCATATCTCTTCAGGGCTTGAAACCTACCAGAGCACTTCACAATCAAAACCAAACTGGAAAATGAACACTGGAAGGCAGCTGAGAAATAGGATCAGAATGGGATGGACCTGATCAGCCTTTTAAAACTCACTGGCTTCATTGCCTGTTGCTGCTACTGCCTGATGATAGCAAGTGCATGAAAAAGCAGATTGTCTGTCTACCTCCTGCCCCAATCAAGGGAACATCTTGCCTCTGGCTGGCATCTCACTGCATTCAGCTGTACTAAAAGAGGGAAATCTCAAGGACAACCAATCCAGCCAGGATGTTCTGCCAAGGTTGCTGTTCCTAGCTGAGGAAATGGTCCTCTCCATTTTTCTCAGCTAGAAAGAGGGAGAGAATATACCCCCTCCCCTACATTATCCTAAAGCCCGCAGGTGCCAGCAATCCAAATAAACGTGGAGCAATTAACAGAATTAACACAGCTTTAAATAGCTTGGCTCACCAGATGCAGACTCCTAGCAGGGTTCTATAAAATGTAAAGTTATTACAGAGAAAACCATTAATCATCTGTTCAGAGACTTGTTCTAGATGCAAAACCCATTCCACTTAAAATGGCTAATAATCAGAAAGAAAGGCACAGATTTAACAGGAATGATGATGCCATTCTCCAGCACCATTTCTAAAATGCCATTTTTCATCTCTGCCACCATTCCCAGACTCCTATGTTTCCTCTGCTTGATAAAACTGATGCAGTAAGAAAGCTTTGTTGGCATCACTCACAGTTACCTCTCAGGGTGCTAGAACTGAGACACCACCTCTCAGTCACGTCCACTCTGGCCAGAGGAGCTTGGTGACTTGCACATTACACATCACTGCTTTCCTAAGTGCAGTTGTTACTGTTCAGTTGTGTGTCAACAGCCCCATGCAGCTCACAGATAACTGATGCTCTCCCTGAACTCTTAAGTGCTCAAGTGCTGAAATTTCTGCTTAGGAAGTAGGAGCATTTGAGTTTTCTCTCTTCTGGTGATGTGAGGTCACCAGTAGCCACAGCATGCAATACAGCAATCCTCCTGATGTTCCCCTAAAACCTGTTAAAATAAGCAGCATTCACCTCATTGTCTACTACATCTATGTCCAGATAGCTACAAGAAGCAGGGGTAGGGGGGCAGACCCTAACTCATCTTTGAGTTCTGATATTACCATTTCTAACACCTCCACTTATGGAACTGTAGCTCGAAGAGTACAAAAACTTGTGATAAGCAATTCAAAGCTTAAATTGTATCTTTCAATATACCTATATTATTCCCACTGAATTGCTTAGGAATCTAGATACATCCACTGTTAATTCTGAACTAAATGATTTCTGCCTGTGCAGTTTGAAGGAAGGAGGGAGAGAAAACCATCCCAAAGCACAGATATTCAGTGCAACAGACAACATCAACAGGTGCTGATCAAAGCCAGAGAGCAGCAATGACAAAGAATTAGAACAGAAAGACAATCAGAATCAATAAAAAATCTGGTTGCATCATATCAAGCCCACTGCCTTTTCCATGCAGTTCAAGTAACAAATGCTGCCCAGTAGTTGCCTGCCTCCTCCTGTCCTACTCACAGTTGACAGCTAGCTGGCTCACTGCTACAGAGGAGTGGTGGACCTGGGAGGAGTTGTCCAGCCCTCCCACTCATCATTCAAACCTCATCATCCTTTCTTGCCTCCCTTGTTGGCAGCTGTAGCAGCCTCATTTTTTGTGGTGGGCAACAGCAGCTCAGTCTTTCCGCATCACTCACAATACACACAAACACACATGCACATTTCATGGCAATAGTCTAGTCTTCAGGGTCAGGCAAGAAAATTTATATAGTGACTGCTGCTCACAAAGAGATGACACTTGTCAAACAGGAAATAAGCTACTACAGCAAAAAAAAAAAAAAAACAAACCAATAAGCCCTCTAATTAAAGCTCTCAAAATCTACACCCAGCCCTTGAACGTGATTGAATGACCACAACCTACCTGAAAACACAGCTAGAGTAATAATATTTGCTGCTGGGCACCTCCACATTTGAAGATTGCAATATAAAGACAAACAGGATAAAAAATAATTACTGAGAAGACTCACTAATGGTCCCAAAGTCAGACTGAAATGGGGGTTAAGTGAGAAGAAGTTGTAGCTTCAAACCTAGTGGTGCCTGTTCCTGCTGGTAAAGGTAGCAGGTATTTTCAAAAGAAACATAACTGAGTTTGTTAAAATAGTGTGTTGGGAGACACTGTTACATAGGGAGCAGAGTAATTTTAATTTTTGAGCTTGGAGCAGGTACCCAAATACAGAAGTGAAGGTGCTTCTCTCATCACTGTTACAGCTATGTCAGGAGTCAAAGGGCATATCATAGCACTCAAGAATACATTAAGCTCTGAGTGCTCCATATTATTAACTCTCTGCCTACCAAGTTTTCAAACCCTACATGCCAAAAAAAGGTAAATACATTCTCTTTTCACCTTCCTTTGTGATGAACTGAATCCTAGGCTGAAAGTGTATGTTTTATACACTTGTACATAAACTGCACAGTTTTGCAACTTCTCTCTCTCCTATAATTGTATTAATATTAGCACATGGCAGGTCCTGACTCTCCAAGACTACTCTTGTTTGTATTTCTATCTGACAGTATAGGATTGATCCTTAGCAATCTCTTAAATGCAACATAAGGCATGACAAATACTATTTCTAACTCAGCATTCACCCAAACTAAGAGTTTACGAAGCTCAGTGAACTACAAAGCCAAGCCAAGCAAAAGAAGCTTATTTACCTTCATCACAAGCTGAGAATATCGGGCTTTGGACAGCCAAAGTTAAGATCATAGCATCCATTAGGATGGTAACACATTTGGCTAACAGAATAAGACAGAAACCTTTGCTACAGTAACCACTGCTGTGCTCATGACTTTGGACATGGCTATGTTTGTCCATCAGTACTCTGCATCCTGTCTTAGTTTGCTCATTCTTGAATGGAGATGGATTAGATCACATATGTGTGCAAGGATTGTTGCTTTAATATTTCCATTCTTTAGGGCCTGGGTTACCAATTAACTTTATTATACGCCCATGGCACAAGCTATATTGCTTCAATCCCCACTATATTTTCTGAATTTGCCTATATGAATGTAGTTCTACACCTGTAAACACTAATTTTCTGAACAACAGCACATGGCACATCCCTTGCAGGTACAGAAGCTCAGCAGGAGTCAGGTGCATTATGCAGGAAAGACAAGCCCACTCCTGATAGTCCTGCCACAAAGCAAGCACAGGTGGCCAAAGCACCAGGACTGAGGGTCACATGAGGATCGTTTTATTACTGGTGCGACACATCAGCCTGCTGGCTACGCTGCTCAGTGGTGGCACCAACCTCCGCTGCTGGTTTCCTCCCTAGGTACCTGTTCCAGTGGCAGCTAGAAAGAGTTAAACTACACTTTGTGTGGGTTAGATCACACTTTGTTCTAGCTCAAGGGATTCTCTTTAGTTTATGAGCATGGTGGCAGTACGTAGTTCAAACAGCCCCACAAAAAGATGCCTCTTACACCTTCTGCATAGAAAGTTTCAGTATCTATGTTTGCTCATCAATGCTTGCTTTAAAATGTGTGCTCAATCTACATATATACATTATTAATCAGACTCTGGCCATTAAGTACATTTGTGAACTTCCTAAGAGTGCAGTAACTTAGGAGTTCAATGCCAGTGAACTGTTGATATGGGAATTATCCTTTAAATTGACTCCCCAACAAAATGTCTGCACTGGGGCTGACCTAGGACGCCTGCAAGCTGCTGTCTGTCTACTGATAAGAGTTCCAGAGAACAAGACACCATATTGTAATAAATGTGATCTTAACTAGAGCCTCTATTTGTTTAATTTGTGGACAGAGCTATGAAAAAAAAAAAAAAAAAAAGGCAAATGGTACTTGTAGATCCATTCTGGCTGTAGGATTCTAGAGCTTTTGGTATATCAACTTCATTAAAGAAAAAATTTTAGGAGCCGAGTGATTGTTTCAGTACGCAGATGACAAAACAACATCTCCTCCATCTCTTGTACAAAGTCAGCTAAAACTCAGCTCCTGTCTTTGGATCTCCCATGTTTTACTAACTGAGAAGTAATTCTACCACTTCATTTTCATATTCAAATTCCTTTAATAAAGACTAATTTCATAAAGCAATTCCAAATTGTTTTCCTGCTTAACAGGAACAATTTTCATGGATATATATGGTAGGTCATGAGTAAACTTTCTATGGACATGTCATGAGTACATTACTCTTTCACTTTCTATGAGGTCAGAAACATTTGATGAAAGACACCAATCAATAATTGAGATTAGCTTATATTATTTTGCAACAAACCCTCATCCAAAATCATTATGCCAGCAAAACTCTTGCTAGAGATGCAAACAAGCCAAGCTGACAAAGTTAATTTCTGTGTCATGCATGAGGCAAGACAACAGTGCTAGCAGAAACCTTTCTTTTGTAGGGTAGGCAAGGGCTAACCTATGTAAAGAAAAGATGCCGTGAATAACTCCCTAGCTAAAGCAAAGCTTCAGCACTAACAGCACACCAATACACCTGACAAGACTACTGATGTTAGTTCCTGTGGGCCAGGCCATTAATCCTTACTAAAAATGTGAGAACACAAGAAAGTGAAATATTAAGCTCTGGAACGTGCAGAGCAACATGTACTTCATTAAAATGAATGCCCAAATCCCTTAAAGTTTGTTAACTGGATCCATAACAGGGAAGATCATTTCCCATTCTGGTCAGACCTGGAAGAAATGTCCTAAAATACACTGCACTTACAATGCAATTCCTAATATCTTGGACTGAAATCCAATGGAAACGGCACAAAGCAGAGAAACTCCCATTAAACCTTGCTTACTTTCAAAAATGCCAACCGTTTGTTCAGGACCGATCTTCATTTGAACATTCTCCAGCCTCAACCTCAGCTACTTAGATTGCTTGGGAGTACGGCCTATTCTGGATTTTTCCTTCATTTTCTTACCTGAGGTGACTCTTAAGAGAAAGTAGGGGAGTATTTCATATCCAGTCAGCAACAGTTAAGCTGGCAAGTTAAGATATGCTTTTGACATAAGCTATATATGCCCCGTGCAATCTTCCAAAATTTGTTTTTCACATTCATCCCCTTGTCATCTTGACAGGAATGTAAAAAGAAATCAAGGATAAAACAAGAAGAAATTGGTAAATATTATGGTGAAGAAGAAAATTCCCCTGAGAAACAAGGCTGCAGTAATTCCAGGAACATCTAGTATTCTCCAGTAAGAGTATCAGTCAGTTATGACTCTTATGCTGTACTGAAGACATAGGCTCTCCCTGCCAAGAGGAAGAGCAACAAAAGGAGATGGAGCAATAGCTAGGATATCCCTCTTTTATCTATTGCTCTACCAGTGAAAGGCTGTATGATGGTGACCAAGACACATCACATCAGTGCCTCAGTTACAGCATTTGAAGGAAGAGGATAATGACATTTACTCCCTCTGGTACTGGATTTTAGCTGATGGTTTGGTAGAAGCCAAAATCTCTGAGGCTGCTTTGAAAAAGCCACCTACTGAACTCTTTGGAGAAAGGGTCCTATGAGCTAACATTATTCATCATTATGAATTAGGCTTTTAGTGCATGTATTTACTAAGTATAGGGTCACAGTGCATCAAAATGGATTTTCTATGTGAGATCCTTGTCATTCACAAGAATCACAGTTTAGAAAAAAAAAAAAATTACACTATGCAAATATACTTCAAAACCAAAGATATTAATTTGTCATGTCAAACTGACTGGGACATTCTGATCTGAGTTTCTCCTGGAAGCTTTCAGTCTGAGATATTCTACTTTCTTGGTGTTTAGGAAGAGGGGAAAGTTAAGGGAATTCACTCAGAAGAGTATTAAATTGAAACAAGCTCAGAGACTACAGGGACTGCTAGGTAGTTTGTTCCTCTACGCCTAAACATCTTCAGATGAATTAATTGTAAAATGTTGACATTGCGTTACTGTACCATGGGATGCTTTCCTCTCTGCATGCTCCAGGTGCACCACAAAAACTCACCTCTGACATTTCAACACCCATGACTTATAGACACTGCGTAGAAATCTGCATCCTCTCTCTTCTGTTCTCCCTGGATCACAGGATGGGAATAGACTTTCCATGGTGGAAGGACTGCCTTGCCTGTGGTTCACAGAATAATCAGTCCTCTTTTCTCCCATCCTTGCTAAATGATTTCCTAAAAAAGTCACTAGCAAAATCAACTGAATCAAGTGCCTTCTCCAGAGAGGCTGACATTCATCACTCTGGTAAATGTTAGTATTGGGACTATGAACCACAGAAGACTTACCTTACTTATGCCTGGTTTGACATAAGTGGTATTATAGATTTTCTCCTACACTTGTGCCTAGGGTAAATTTCACTCTAGTAGTTATTCCTGAGAAAAGAGGCTGGCATGATCCAATCTTTTACAGTTATAGGATGGTGTGTGCATGTAAACATACAGGCAAGCAAAACAAGGGAGGCACAATGCCACTCCTGGCAGCACAGCAGAGGTCTGGCAGGGCAACAGAAGTTCCTCTAGTAAGACAAAAATAATTGTTTAAAAACAATCCTCCTCAAAATGTTGCTACTTTTTCAGTGCTGTCAAAAAACCCAGAGGCAGATGGGCAATGTGCTTCAGCTTTCAGATGCTCAGTTCAGAAAGCCTCTTGCTCACCTTGACTTCATATCATGTCCCACACTCATACAAGAAAGCACAAGGTATTCTTCACTGTGTATCACAGAGTCTTGCAGGATTCATGCCCAAGCATTCAACAGGTGTTGGCAGCCAGCAGACAGCCTAGAAAATGTTCTGTTGGCCAACCATATATCCCTTCTGACTCTGAGGTAATATAGAAATATCAAATGCAAACCAGCCCAGGAACTAAGCTTATAAGCATTACTTGATGAGAAGACACTATCATCTTCCCCTCCCCATCTATTGGTCTGTTCAGGATTCTCTCAGCATCCTGCCTTGTATCACATTGCTCTCAGCTTCAAGTGCCTCCATTCCCACCTCCAAATTACATCTTTCCAGAAATATGTTTTTGCTTAGTATCTTCATGGACTTCAGCAGTAGCTGCTCAAAATGCTGGCCAACATCTCCCCTGTTGTGTCTCCCAAGCCACTGTGTTGTTATGTTTCTACAAGAACACTCAAAAGCATGATGAAGGCCTTGTGCTGGGTGCTCTGCAGATGCACAGAGAAAATGCAGATATTCTTGACTCCCAATACACACAGCCTAGAGCTGCAACAGGAGGTTGATCCACCACAGCAGCAGTAATGCAACTGGAAATTTAACAGTGAGGGGAAACCAAAAACTTTACAGGCCTCTGGATCTGGAAGTTTGGGAATCAGGATCATCATCATCAGGACTATTGGGGATGCTCTGGCAGAGAATAGTAGTGGGACACCAAGAGTAAGAAGATGACATATTTTGAGGACAGGAATCATATTCAGCCTTTGGCCATGCTTTGTCTTTCTTCCACATGATACCACTAGCCCCTCCCTTTCTTTTTCAAGCATTAAATTCACTAAGCAATACAGAAGGGAAACAGACTGGTCCAAACACAATAGAGCAGCTGAAGCAGCAGTGTTGGACCAACATGTGCAGGCAATTAGTGCCATTCATGTGGTAACTTCCTCCACAGTGCATCAGTGAAATTCCCCACAAAGTTGATTCCTGACTGTTCTCTTATGCATTCCTGGAGCTTTATTAAGTCACTGCTGTGGAAGGGGATCTTGGGCACCTGAAAGCTTTTGGGCTATCTGGCCTGTCTGTTAGGGAGGGGCTCTTAAAACTGCAACTTCCTCCATCTGCCCTCTTGACATTTGGGCTGTTTTTCTCTGCCTTGGCATTTTAGGCCTTCTATCTGCACCTTTAGTCTCCTCCCAGTGTGATACTCCAACAGAAAAACTCATCGCCAAACAGAAACCACATCATCGTTACACATGCAAATAGGCCTGAAAAAGACCTGGCTTGCAGATAGCATCGAGATGTACATACAGCAACTGGGCACACTCATGAACCATTTGGAAATCTGGCTCCTAGCAGTTAAATTGCAGAGAGAAATGATCTAAGCTTTCACAGCTTTCTCCCATCACAGCCAGATGGTGCCTGACCCCTGCAATAATTTCTGCCATATTCCACCCATATGCAAACCTCACTGCTTCCATCAAGCTGTTAGTACCAATCAACATTTTTCAGAACTGAGATTTTAATATAGCATTGATATAAAAATATGAACATTTCATAAATTCTCTCATGCATATGCATTCTCTAGGGATGACCACAGGGTCTTCTGAAGCACCTCCATCTGTACCATCTAAGTACTGTTCCAAATAAATCGAATCTGAATGGCTGCCTCCCTAATAAAGCCTAGGAAATACTGTGATTCTCTCCCTTCTCTAGCATTCAGAGATTGAAATCCAGTTTTCCCTCTTTGCCTACACAGCTAAATTTCTCACCCAACCACTCTCCACCTCCATCCCTAATTACTGGAACCTCCTCCCCAAGACTTTCCAGCACATGTAAGCATAGCTGTTTGTCATTGCCTTTCTTGTCCTACCTTCTTCAGGCTACACGGGTGTCTCTAAAAAACCTGTCAGTTAATCCTTTCTCCCTTCCACGTTCAGGCAGTACTTCTGTTTATCCACTCACTGACTCTTAAAGCACTGTCACTCCTTCTCTGACTCACATTAAAAACATTTCTGCTCCCATACCTCAGATGTGCTCCGTACCTCCTCCTATTCTATCTCTATATCTGGTTTCCTCCACGATAAGAAATACACCAGCTTCCCCTCAGAGTTCCTCTAAAACAATTTATCTTAAGACTAAAGGTCCAGAAAGCCTTAGATTTTATGCAAATACAATGTAATGTCCATGTTTGATGTCTGTGTAATGTCCTATTTGCATATTCTGCCTTTTATCATTTTCGTGGAAAAACGTTACTTCTATTTTCCAGTCTTGCTCCCTTCATTACAGTATCAGGTATACTGCAACACTGCCAAGATGGCCACAGAGAAATGTAAAACAATACTGACAGACATAGGGACATCTTTAATTCTGATTAAAATGGGAGGAAAAAACCCAACCTGAACTACACATTCAGCACTTGGATTTATGATTTAAGCATATTACTGTTATCAACTTAGTGGAATCTCTTCAGCCAGAACCTGTAACCACACAGAAAAGAAGAGGCAGGAGGATCTATTCTATAGTGAAAAGAGGAAACATTAGCTCAGACAATTCAAAGAAAACATGGTTAACTTCACCACAGCTTATATAGATACTGCAGCAGAGGAGCACTGAGACCATTAGTTCCTTACCAGGAACACACTCTTGTGAACTCAAATTCCTCCTAGTCAAGGCTTAGACTCTGACCGCATGAAGCGTCTACCCTACCAGAGCTACCCCTCCTCTACCACCAACCCCAGTTGAGTGGAGAAGTCCTTCCCAGCTGCAAAGGGGCAGAGAGAGTCATTAGGCACTCTGCCCCACTGCACTTTAGCACCTGCATGTAATCTCAGAGGAAGTGGGAAGGCAACGCTCCACTCAAGGAGCTCTCTTAGCTCCCATGTCAGCAGTTTGGTTGCTATATTGTGAGGCTGATGCAGTCCAGATGAAATAAGAGATATTACAGGGGGAAGACTGAAAGTTCCTGCATCAATCCCTTTGCCTTCCTAGGAAAGTTAGATATCCCTAGAGGAAGTCTTCAGCAAAGGCACAGGAGTAGGAATAGACCACTCTGCTTTAACACCTTCAAGAGAACAGTACGGGGCTTGGCAGGATGTTCTTCACCATTACGAATGCACCATTACAGCAGTGCAATCCACTTGGGATGTGCTGTCTCTGGGAACAGGTGGTTGCATAGCTAGGACTTCAGTAGGAAAAAAGAGCATTACTCTACCAGAAAGCATAAACTGAAAGGAACAATATTTGCTATTACAGTCTGTCCTACCCCTTGGTCTAACCTTCTTAGTTTAGAATATTTTTCCTGAATGCTCAAGCTCATCCAGTACTGGCTGATGAGCATTCTTTTTGGCCTCAAAAAATTTTAAAACATAACCTATAGAGATCGATTCATGAAATACACTGCCATGTTCTGCAAAGAGCCAAATAAAGTTCCCTGTAGCCAGTTCTGGAACCAGAAATAATATGGTCACACAAACACTGCACTAACTCAGTTCTGCCTTTTCAAGGATCTGTATGCCCCAGGGGGGCAGTCTGATCCCCATAGATATTCTAGGTTTTTCGAGCCAGCTCAGGTTTCTTTCATACCATGCTGCCTTGCATTGCACAGATATACCCTGGCATTTCAGAAGTAAACATAAAGAAAAGACTCAATTCTGTCCCCTAATTCCAGGTGGATCTCAGGTTGATCCTTCTACCTTTGCCATCAGTGTTTTCATCCCTAGCAAAGGAAAGAAGAGGAAGCTGACCCTGGGAGAAAATTCACCAGGCAAACTGTATTCTGCTCAACTCATCCAAAGCTCCACTTAATGGAAGCACTGCCTGCTTTGATGTCTGGGAGTAACTCACTACACATGCAATGAGAACCCTTCTCAGCCTATACAGGCTGTGTTCTGGTGAGACCCTGCTCTGTGCAGGTATTAGTGTTAGAGCAGCACTTCTGGATTTTGCCAGGATTCTGACAGTTGTCTAGGGCTGCTCTTTCTCCATTAATCACAGTTCCCCATCACCTCCACTTGCCAAAATCAGAACTGAGGAAAAGCACGTCAGCATCCTTAAGCTTCCTAGCGATACCTGCAGTAAAGGGGTCTGGAGGAATGACAGAATGGAAATGCAAAATGCTAATTAGTAACATGGCTTTCTTTTTGAAATACTACATTTCTCCATTTATTCCATTTCCATGTGCCTCCCCTGACAACCCTGCACTACACTTATGTTTAGTTAATAGTGTATACTGGATTTGTCCTCAAAGGCCAGGCAAGGTACATTTTGGGCACATTTTCACAGCAGCATTACTGGACCACTACTAAGAGCAGGGTGCTATTAAGCAGACTATAGCTCAAATCCAGCCAGCACCAGACTGTCTTTAAGTCAAGACAGCTGCTTATACACATCTCCTGTCACTGCCTAGTCAAGTGAAGATTACAAAGTACATTATGATTATCTGTTTTCTTCCTCTTCCTCTCATTCTTAAGTGGTTGCTTGGGTTTTTCTTCTCACAGAGCATTATTAGCCTGGGATGGCAATGTAAGCAGCTCTTAGCACATTGTGCAAGCTAATAGAATACAAATGATTATATAAATAATAAAGACGCTGAAGATTTTCTTGTCACTGCTTTCTCTGCTCCATTGGCTTGACTTAAAGCACACATAAAAATGGCCTCTGTTAAGTGTTATGTTCATAGCATTCATAAATAAAATTAAGATCCTGATTTGAAGAGACACTAAGAAGCTGTATCTCCTCTTGATTTCAATCAAACTGGGATGCTCAGTGCCTATGAAAATCAGGCCGAAGGCTCTACAGATGAAAACAGAAGGTTTTGATCTCTGTACGACAGTTTGCATTCAGCAAGGCAGTTTCATTTCCTATGTAAGATGCTCATATGTTATTTTCCATATGTTATGTGCATCCCCTTAACTAACCAAGAGGTCAGGCAGGGGAGCAGCTCCAGACTCTGACAGCGATTGCTCACATCAAAGGACTGGCATGTAGCATACAACCCCTGACACCACAAGTCAAGCATCAGTAGAATGGTAACTTGTCAGGCAATTACAGACACAGAACATCTAGCTCAGCATTGCCATTCCACGACTTCTGTATGAAAACTCAGCTTCACCGAGTTTTAACATCCCTCTGATGTTAAATGTTCATACAGAGAGGATAACATGGCAACTCTCCAGGCTGCACATAAAATTAGACCATCCCAGACACACCCTGTGAAAAACAGTAATAGTACAGAATCACAACATCAGGGAGAAAACTCTTGCAAGAGACACTTATTCCAGGCTAGCTAGGAAGCTGAATGACAGAAAACTTAAGCTTCTTTTTCAATAAGCCTTCTATTACACATTTTGGAGATGTCAATATTGGTATCACCATTAATTACAGTGATCATCACAAATTCTATTAGAAGAGATAAGAAAGAAGACAAAAGCTGACTGCAGGGTATAACACCCGAACAACTGCACCAAGTTTCAGATTTGGGCTGAAGCTTCATTTATTATTCTCCACATCACACACACACACCCCACCCCATCCCACCCCACCCCACCCCACCCCCTGGCAAACACCACTCTGGTGTCCAATCTCTATTACCCATGTGTGGATTTTCTCAAAGTTGTGGATTAACCATGTGACAAGGGCAGCCAGACAGCATGAGTCAACATGATTTTGGAAGCCAGCTAGCTATACCTGACCAGTGAAGCAACTCTGCTGCATGGATTTACCAACACAGTACACTTCCAGTCCATACGCCACATTATTGTTGCATCTCCATTATACCCTTGCATAATTTACACATAAAAGTTATGCTACCTTCAACTTCTATTTTTCCAGTTTATTCTAACTGTGTATCTTCCTAGAAAATAGATAACTAACTATATCCCCAAGTAAAACTCAGGACCTTAAAAAAATATCCTAAATAAGCTTCTGATTTTGATTAGTTCACCCCAAAATACCGCTTCATAATCAAAGGCCATTAATCTTTTTTCAGTGGTTATTGCCTCAGTGCCTAGAAGATTGTAATACTTTCTTCTGAACGGTTAACATCTTACAGAAGACACTTCTCCCACTATCATTGGTATTTTTTCTGTAATCCAAGCACTAGAAGTCTAATTCTGACCATAAACTCTTGAGTTGTGTGGCTGATGCCTTCTGTCCAGCTAAATAACAAGTTTATCCTTAGAGTGCTGTTGCAGTATCAGTGCAAAATTCAGCATCAGGGAAAGACATTGAGCATGTAATGAAAGGCAGGAAAGAGCGATGATTTTGAGAAACCAAAAGCATAGAAACAAGATTAATTTGAAATAGTTACCTCTTTGAGGCAGCCCATGAAGTTGTTGCTTACTGGAGAGCCAGGTAAATCAGCAGTACTGGGGCTCCCTCCCACATAAAAGAAGTCATCGGAGCCCAGCATGGTGTAGTCCTCCTGTGTGTAGCCCGTGGTGGTAAGGATGCCATCCACAGAGATTGTCACCTGTTCAAGGGACACAACAAAGAAAATCCCAGCAATGACCTTACAATCCTTAACAGAACAAATTACCTCCCCTATAATTTTATGTTAGTTTTATTAAGGATTTTGTTGAGATTTGGTATGTATTTTTTTAGTTCAGCCAAGCTCCATTTTCTGGTCTGCTTCACCCACAATGGAAATGCTCCAGCATCTGCTTCTCCCTTTTCTGGTGTATCAGTAGTGTCAGGCTGACCCAACAATCTACCCATCAAGATGCTTTCCATCTTTTCAGGCCAGAAAATGGAACTGTCCTTGAAAAAAATGTCTCATATTAGCTGATTTTATCATTAATTAGTATTTCTTTTAATGATTACAGTTAGTTATGGTTGTTAGTAAAAAAAAAAAACACTAATGATGACAAGGTTGGTACTTTTTATTATTTATGTTTCTTTTGCTCACGGCACACTGATGATCATGCATTCAGGGAGGGAGGGGGGGAATCTCACTTTCAATACATTATGGATGTGCATGCCATGTACCTAGAGACACACCCACCCACCACACAAAAAAAAAAAAAAAATTGTATTACAAACTAACTCATAACAAAAATATAAATAGGAAATAAATCAAAATAAAATAAATCAAAATAAATCAAAATAAATCAGCTACACACCAACAAGTGTGAGAGAAGCACAGATGAGAAAGAAAGAAAACACAAAGCGTGCACACACTGCACACTGACATGTCATGCCAATATATCTGGAGCCCAGAAAGATGACAGGAACAAAGAGAGAGGAGAAAGAAAGAGAGAGAGAGAGAGAGAAAAAAAAACAAAACTATTTCACACTCACATGCAATCAAAAATAAAACCACCAAACAAACCCCATAACAATAAAAAAACTCAAAACCAAACAGAAATGTCCAAAAAACCCTCTAACCCCAAACACATGGAGGGAAATGGGAGATGGAAGGAGAGGGAGGAAGAGGAGCAAGTGAACTTGATGTGTTTTGCTTAGATGTTGTTAGTGGTTTAAAGGGAAGATGAAGGAAAATAGATCGAGGCCAGAAGGAGACGGGCGAGTCACCAGACTGGACATGCCATGCAGAGTGTGTACTGAAACAAACAACCGGCTGAGCTCCTGTCGGCCACGGCAGGTAGAGGTCAGAGAAAGAGAGAGAAAGTGAGAGAGAGAGCAAGAGGGAGGAGGAGGAGAGAAAAAGGAGGGAGGGAAGAGGGGGAAAATCAGGAGAAAGAGGACAACTCCGGCCAGTTTGCCTGTAATAGCCGTTGCCACAACAAAAGGATGAGAGAAAAAGAGAGCCTTCACCACCATGGACTAGAGGCCCTGCAATGGTTCTGATCTAGAAACCTTCAGAGTTAAAAACAAAAACCAAAAGGGGAGAAAAAAGCAAAATGAAAAACCAAAGCAAAAGAGAGAAAGCTAAATGCAAAAGCAAGGGACAAAAAACTCAACAATTTATCACTGGAATGGCAAAAAATAACTGAAGAGGGAAGTGAAGAAATCAATGACAGAAATGTCCAAACCCCATTTCCAGAAGAGTTGTGTCAGTTGCTTTTGTTGCTCATTTTTCCATTAAAAAAGAAGAAAAAAATAAAAAAGAGGGGGAAAAAAAGTATTTTCAAAGAAATTAAAATTAAAGGAAGAAGTAAGTATAAAGGAGGGGGGGAAAAGAGGGGGTAGGGAGAGGAAAAGGCAGGTAACACACGGCAAACCCAAAAAAAGAGACAATAAGAATGATATCTACCAGACAATGTAGTTTGTTTACCATAGCGTGTCCAATGCCTGAGTGCTTTGCGGAAAAGGGGGAAGAAAGGAAATTAAAAAATCGTGAACAGAACGATTGTTAATTAAAATAACTAAAAGCAAAGATGAGTCGTTAGGGTGTTAGTACATTAGTTGGTTAGTAAAAATGACACATTGCATGAATGGTCTAGTGTTAGTCTTTCAAAAAAAGGTGTGGGGCACCTGAGACACACAAAGTGAGAAAGAGGACAATATGACCAGGACTCTATGGGGAACCATGCCATCTAGACTGTAAAGAAGAAGGGTGCTGCCTAGTCTTCCCACCCTGGTATTAGTCATTAACTTCAACTCTCATATACATTATCCAGGGACTGAAGCAAAGTTAGAACAGTGCAATACTTACTCTCCAAATGCCCATCAAAGTGCTTTCCTCAAACAAGAACCTTACCCTCAGATATGTACACACAGCACACAGTCCCTTCAGCACAACCCCAACCATGACCCTCTTCTTCCACCCACCTACATTCCTGCTCCTCTTCCAAGCCTCACTACACTCAAGTGTCGCAGAGTATCACAAGCAGGCTAACATTTCCTTTGGCTGGAGGATACAGATGAAGATGAGTCCAAGACTCTGAGTCTTCCTTCCAAGTTGCCCAGTCTGAAGGTGTCTTTACAGCAGGTGAGCTTGTGACTTTTAGGAGAAGCACACAAAAATGCCTGTGCTTGGCTGTTTGC
Organism: Athene noctua; assembly: GCF_965140245.1. Taxonomy (NCBI): domain Eukaryota; kingdom Metazoa; phylum Chordata; class Aves; order Strigiformes; family Strigidae; genus Athene; species Athene noctua. The sequence goes on along the minus strand of NC_134042.1, from coordinate 29,027,698 downwards.
CTGTAGCTCACTTCTGTCATCCGAGAGTATAGGTATTGAACCTCTCCTGCTATAGGAAGAAATGTGTCGAGGAATTGTGTAGGAAGAATTGTGTCACTTGTGTCAAGGTTGAAGGCAGAAGAATGACAACATTTAGTGTCTCCCCTGTTATACTGCATCTATATTACAGAAGACCTAGGAGAATTTACCGGTCAGTTCACTTAGTTGGGTTTAACAGAACTTTGCAGATGATTTCTTAATCCCTCCCAAGGCATGCAGATGCCAACTGTTCAAACCTATGCATTGTTTCTTGTTTGCTTTTTCACAGTTGGGGAACTTAAGATCTTTACAGCAGATTTTGCATGGTGAGTAGCTTCAGTGTTAAAAAGGAAGTGGAGCCCATGGACGCTCCAAGTCCTTGTTCCAGTGTAACTGAAGCTGGCAAGAATAAATTACACAAGCAAGATCTATGCTGCCTCATGTGAAAAATGCCTGCTTGCAAATTTCAGAGTTGTGCATTGACTAAGGAAGTTTGTGAAAACTTTCTGTCATTGAACATAATGTCCGAAGTCTATTTTATTTATCTGTGGGAATGAAATTGTAATATTCTGTACTTGGGTATAATAAGCACAAACTCCTGAATTCTTCATCAAGGAAGTTTCATAGAGATATGCTGTGTTAGCAAATCCATTTCTGCAAACAAGGTGCTGGAGTATGGGACAAAGGGGAGGAGCATGCTAAAAATGAGACAGAGTGTCAGCAGCAGACATGAAGACAGACCTTCAGTCTCCTCTGCTCCTCCTCCTCCTCCCACCAGACCACATTGCCCCAAACATGCTCTGAAAGCCCTGGTAAAATACAGCCATGATCCTATTTCTAGTAAAGGTTTCTCACAAGGCAGAAAGAGGGCTTAGGTTTAACAGAAATAATAAGAAAATAAACAAGGAGATTTGCTTTGACATTAACAATCACTACTCAAGGGAATCTGTGGGTTCACTTTGTTTGTCTCTAAGGAGATTAACTGCTGTGATAGTCATTTGATTAAAAAAAAAAAAATTAAAAAGCAGCACTTAGTACTCTCCTAGCTTAGCTACAAAACATTTAACAATTCCAAAAAGTACTGGGCAAAAGTCCAGCTATTTAAAGTTCTGCTCTAATTCTGGGAACAGCCAAAAAATTATGCAAATCCTCCTCCCCCTTCTCCCAACCCCAAAAAGAGCAGAGGAAAAGACTAGATGGCATCCTGAAGCTGCTGATAGACCTTTTACCTGAAATTCTTTTAGCTTTGGATCATATTTCTTGGAATTTCTAAATGTTTTTAAGTTGTTTTTAAAGAGAAAAATATTTATCTCCAGTGCAATATTTTCAACCAACCACAAAGAGGCAACTGATTTCCTTATAAACTTTCAATATTCAGGGGCAATGGTTTTTGTTGGGGCTTTTTGTTTGGTTTTGGGGTGGGTTTTTGAGGAAACATGAGCACAGCTAGAAAAAAAGACTTCCAAATGACCTATACTATTCTGCAACTTTACAGGTGAATTTATGTCAGGAAAGATGCAGAGGAGATAATTTCTTACATACAAAATTACTCAGGATATACAAAATTATATTGGATGCAATTAAGGATGAAATGTGTAATTTTATAAATGATAAATAATATTTGTCCTTCATTACATCTCCTATATGAAGATATCAAAGGACTTCACAAGTTCATAGTCTGTCTGAAAAACAGTTAAGTATTTTACAGATAGAGAAACTCTTTCTCATGTACACACAGACAAAACTAGGAGACATAAGCTGCTGGAAGCTGCTGTCAGAACAGAGAAGAAAACTCCTTCATCCTGTGCTTTATTTAGAACGGTGTCTTTATCTTTTGTGGTTGTTAAATGAAGCATTTATAAGGTCAAGATATAGAGTGACCATTCTTAGTTTTTTGTCCTGAAAATGTCCATAGCAGGTATTAATGAGCTATCAGTCATTCAAGTTTTCAATCTTTTCCAAACTCTCTATCCTGAAGATTGAAGCGTATTAAAATTTTTTCATATCTAGTAATATCAATTAAAAGTAAGAATGCACAGGACCTGACAGGAAGGCTGCAGCATTCAAGGTTTCTCCTTATTGAAAACTGTGGTTAAACTTACCAATAATTTTTGGATAACAACTTTCAGGACCAGCAGGATTGCTTCTCCTCAAGGTCTCATCAGTTACAATTTCTGAGGACTTTTAGGTCCTGAGTCAATGTCTTAATTTTGAGACTGAAGTTGATCAGAAGTTACAACAGAAGTATACAGGGAAAAGATGACTCAAAAATATTCCAGAGTTAATATTTACTGGGTGAACTGTATCTATAGAATTATTAGCCTTTCTATAGAATTGGACCCCAAATCACCTCTGCTACTTATTTTTAATTTCATCTTAAGATTGGCCTTTCTTTGAAACATCTTATTAAAACATCCTCTCTCTTGCCCAGACAAGTTGGAATTCAGGATCACATAAAAACATCCATAGTGAGTAGATCAGGAGGATTTAAAATTTGTGGTGCTGCTTAACTGGCAAGAGACTCACCTGCTTTCTAATGATTGTCAAAGCACTGTTCTGGTCTAATCAAAGATGAAAAGGCATAGACATATTTCCATTTAACCATGAAACAAGAAAAAAAACACTGACTGAAAGATTAGGAAAAGAACGCGAAAGCTTCCCATCCATAGTTTTGCCTACAACCCTTCCTCACTTTCTGCTTCTTCAAGACCCAAACCAATCCTGGCAGGAAGCAAGCATTCATTTTGCTTCAGGCATGTTTGCCCGTTGAAAACTGATTTCCAACAGAAATAAAAGGTATGATTAACTAAAATGACCAGCAAGCTCTACTGAGATATTCAGCGACCAGCCATTCTGAAACCATCTAAAAATAAAAAAAAAAAAAAAAAAGCATCAAAGCCATTTATTCCTACTCTTCCAGACTGACAAATCTCAACCAGTTGGTGCATCTCCCTTTACTGGACTGATGGGAACGTTTGAATGAAATAGGATCATTAAGACCCATCCACTGCATAAGAAATTATATTTGCATCTGCATATAAACTGCTGAAAACAGACTCATGTTGCCATAAGTAAGAACCCTGCAGTCTCATGAAAGTTTGATGACAGATTTTTCATTGAAGACCCAGAAATCCTGAGCACTTAGAAATACAGGGATTCACATGGGAAAGACAAATAAGTATCTTCAGCCCCAAATCCAAATATTTAGAAGAAATATATGAATCCCCATAACAGATAAATTATCCACTGACTTCTACTAGTAGAGGCTGTTTCTGATCTCTGGCACTGATTATTCTATACTCACAGATACATCTTATCTTAGCTACTGTAAAATGTTACCACAAAAGCTGTTTTCTCAGCAAACAGCACTGTGTAAACTTAAATGAAACTAATAAGGGTTGTGATAATATTCACTTTAATGAGCAAATAAACAGATCATACAGTTTTCACAAACAGATTTTAATATCTTAGTTTACAAGCTATTTCTGCTGCCTCTACCAATCAGCAAGACACCAAATACCTCCTATTCACAGAGTAAACCTCATTTATCATGCAGTGGATGGGCCTTAGTGACTTGATATATACACCAGCTTTCAGAGCAAGGTTATTTAATTTTATCTTATCTATTTATGTCTGAATCTATATTTCATGAGGAAGGCTTCAGGATTTTAAGGCTAGCCTACTACCAAATACGTCACCTGATAGAGTTGTCTGCTTAGAAAAGCAGCAGGCAGATGCACAAAATGACAGTGGTAAAATCAGAAAAAAATTTCCAAAGTGGAATTGTAGCATGCTGGATTGATCTGGGTTTGCTTGGCTTTTTTTGTTCCTTCCACTTTTCCAGTCCTCACAGCCAACAGAAGAGTCTCATAAGCAGAGACACAAGAAATAAAGTAGAATCTCATTATAGAAAGAAGGGGGGAAAATCAAAAAGAAGGAAAGAAGAACAGAGAATCAAGAAGACTCAGAAAGACTCCAGCCAATTAATTCCAAAGCTATAAAGTTAAAATAATTACACACATACCCACCAGCCTGCATACCTGCACACTCACATGCACACACAAAAGGAAAGAATAAGTAAAAGAAAACCAAAAGACTTCCCAGATTAGAATTATGACATCATGGCAATGGTTAAACCAATTAACGAAACTGAAAGAAAAAGAAGTGTAGAGCACTGGCTGTTGGAAAAAGACTGTTCCCACAGTAATTAAATGCAACAAGAATATTACTGATAAGATTGAATCATAATTAAGGAAATAATAAAATTTAAAAAAAGAAAGAACAGAAAAAGAGAAAAGGAAAAGGGAGATGAAAGTAAAGTTCTGTTACAAGGTTTTATTATTAAATCAAACTGGAAAAAAACAGAAGATTAATAAAGTGGAAATGAAGATATTGCAACAGGGATAAATTCCCATCAACTAAAGTTTTTTCACTGTCCTTTAGATACCAAGATCCAGAAAAGGTGAAGAAACTAGCGATTCCACTGAGCATCCCTATTTCTCCGTTACTCTCTCCCATCTGCCCATCCCAATAAAACAGAATGAAATTTTCCCCAGCATTTTCTCCCCTTCACCATTACCTGCCGCAGGTTGCGTGTCACCTTAACGTCGTGCCACGCGTTGTCATTGAACTTGCCATTGACTGGCTCCACAATGGCCTCGAAGGCCCCAGACCCCAGGTTAATGACCAATGAGACCGCACCATCTTTCAGGGCCAGGTTGACATAATCAGCTGACTTGCCAGTGTGCAGAATGAGCCCGTTGCGTTGCCACGTCTTGAAGGAGAGAGTGATCTCATCGCTGCTGCTCTGGATGGGGTTTTGCGACAGGTCATAGCAAAGGTATTCAGAACCACGGAAAGTGGCCGTGTTCTCATCTCGCGCTGGGAAAAAAAAGGGAAACAAAAGAACTATTCAGCAGTCAGCCAAGAAGAGATTTAAGGTTGTCATGAAATTTCTAAGCAATCCCACAGCACTGTTAATGAAACTATATATCATGGCATGCTAATGACTGTACAGCTCCTCTTGTAAATATGGCTATCAAGAGAATTAACGGCAGGGTCCTCGATGCTGAAAAAATTTCAGCGCTGTGTTTTCAGTTTCACTGCAGCACTGTCACCATAGGGACCGTTCAAAAGTATGCAACAGTGTCTAGGAAAAGTACATTTAAAGACACTGCTATAAGACACCTCATATTCTTTTTGGGAGAGTGATGGAAAACTACTATTCACAAGATGACCACCACGTATGCGTTGTTCCAAAAGAAACCAACATTTCCCAAAGACTAGTATTTAGATTCTAACTTCTCTTAACCCCTCTGTCAGGAAATTTAAGACAAGCATCAGAATACCATCCTGACAGAGCTGCCCCTTTATTTCAACAGAATGAGAGATCAAGCAGACAAGAGAGCCACCTGAAGTGTCCTATAGTTTCCTGCTCTGAGAGCATGAGGAAAGTCCACATGAAACATTTTGTCCACAGGTATAACTAATATTGTTGCTGGTAACCACATCTCAGAACTTTGCCTGTTTGATCACCTTATCCAGAAAATCTGTACTAGACAAGCATTTTTTCATACAGCAAAAATAAACATGGGGAATTTATTCACAGCATGACATGAACTATTTCCTCATTAAGAAAAAAAATCTCTTAGGTACAGTAAGCAAAGCCACTGAACTAATTTCTTATCAATTGGAGGCAGTATTTGAATACCCTAAAAACCCTTCGTGTGAGCTGGAACTCTGCTTTACTGTACCTGGGCTTCCACAGTCACTCAGAGCCAGCACTGCTGCTATATTGGGCTCACATCACTTGAGCCAGCTGTGTACCCCAGTTTTCCCCAGTGGAAGAAATACTGTACAGTGATGGCAAAGCTTGCAGGAGGGCTGTGTGTAGCCCCTCCCTACCAGTGCCATCTGGGGGAAAATGGTACTTACAATGGAGTTTATACAGATCCCCCCCACTACATATTGCAGCACCTTTCTCACTCCCAGCTGTGAAAGCAAGTCTGAGCATGAATAACTGGATCGTACAAGCAGTCAAGCTATAATTGCTTACAATCCACTGCATAAGGCAAGTGCTGGTGCTATTGCCATTGACATTAAGAGCATTTTTCTGCTTCATTTTGTATCATTTAGTAATCCTAATACAGATTAGCCAGAATTTATTAGTACAAGACTGAAGGGAGAATACTCATCATAACCATTCTTGAAAAATAACTACATGGTAAAATCTGTGCCCTCAGAGCATGAAACAGTGGTGACAAAACAGCACAGTGTTGCAACATGAACATATATCGTCCTCAAGAGATAGGTCTGCTTTAAACAGAGACTTTTGTAGTCTTGATTGAGGGTACCACAGAATTAACTCATTAAAAAATCTGGGCACTTTGAAGGCAGCAGTGATGTATGTTTGTACTTAAGTGAGCAAACCATGTGTCTGTATACCCCTACAAGCAAACAGTAAGACAAATTTCTCCATGCAACAGTACAGGTTGGGAGCCAACTGGCTCAAAAACATCTTTACGGAAGAATACCTGAGAACTCCGGTGGACAAGCTGAGCACAAGCCAGCAGTGCTTGCCCTTCCAGCAAAAGTCAGCCACATCCTGGGCTGTATTAGCAAGCATGCAGCCAGCAGGCCAAGGGAAGCAATTCTTCACCTGATGGGCACTTGTGAGATCACAACAGGAATAGTCTGTCCAGTATTGAGCTCCCCTGTATAAAAATGGCTTCAACATACTGGAGTGAGTCCAGCAAAGAACTACCATAACACTCATGGGGCTGGAGTAGGTGATGTGTATGAAGAGGCTAAGAGATTTGGGTTTGTCCTGCCTCAAGGAGAGACAGCTCAAGGGAAATCTTACTGCTCTCTGCAATGACTTAATGGGAGAGCATAGATTGAAGCCAAATTCTTCTCGGAGGTCTGCAGAAGGAGGAGAAGAGACAACAGACATAGCTGGAATACAAGAATTTCTCATTCTAGATAAAAAAACGTTTCATCTTGATGATGGTCAAACACTAGGAAGAGACTAGGGAGACTCTCAAATCTTCATCCTTAGAAACACTAGAAACCTGATTATGCACAATCCCGAGCTGTCCGCTCTAACTGGGCCTTCTCTGAGCTAGTGGCTGGACTACACAGCCTTTGGAGGTCCCTTCAAAAATGGTTCCGTGATTCTATTCTGAATACATTTAACTACCACCAAGGAGTTCATATGCTTGTATCAGTGTTCAACCAGCCTAAGCACAGAGGGCTGATTGATTGCAGTTCTGGAAGTCAGAGCTGAGCACTTAACAACCCTCTCCATGATGATAATTCCACTGCCTAGTCACTCCTGATCCATCGGAAGGGAATGCGTTACAATCAAGTCAGACACATGCTCTATGTACCTGCAGGTAATTCCCATCAAATAGCCAGTATTTAAGGGCAGAAGTCAAACACGATCATTATGACTGAGTCTTTTTCCCGCAGACATAGATGTGTAAAGCACCGAATACATATTTGACGTCTTTGAGAAGGGGGGCGTGGGGGCTGGATTGTTCACTTGGTACAAGACATATTAACAGGGCTCATTTTCACTTTCTCAACCACTTAGACAAAATCTGACTGATCTATCCAGTCCAAAGGAGAAGCCAAAGAGTAGATAAGAAATCTAAACAGTAATTTAAGGCAACCACCACAGACTCATCAGAACAGAGCAGAGCAAATTTAGAAGATTACTCTTACTTTACCACTGTTTTTAAAATAAGGTGCTGTCAACACACCTCTGTATACAGCTATATCATCTGCCTGTTTCTTTCAGTCACCTACTGCTGACCCTTGCCACAGATGGGATTCTGGACCTGATCCATCCTCGTGTCTTTCCTGTTCTTGGGAGAATGTCACCTATTTATCACAAAATCACAGAATGGGTTGGGTTGGAAGGTACCTTAAATATCATTCCAAACCCCCTGCCATGGGCAGGACACCTTCCACTAGACCAGGTTGCTCAAAGCCCCAACCTGGCCTTTGAAAACCTCCAGGGAGGGGGCATCCTCAGCTTCTCTGGGCAACCTGTTCCAGTGCCTCACCACCTTCACAGTAAATATTTTCTTCCTTATATCTAATCTAAATCTACCTTCTTTCAGTTTAAAGCCATCACCCCTTGTCCTATCACTACAAGCCCCTGTAAAAAGGTCCCTCCCCTTCTTTCCTGTAGGCGCCCTGTAAGTACTGGCAGGCCGCTATAAGGTCTCACCAGAGCCTTCTTTTCTCCAGGCTGAACAACCCCATCTCTCTCAGCTCATGAGGGAGGTGCCCCAGCCCCCTGATCATCTTTGTGGCCTCCTCTGGACCCACTCGAGCAGGTCCATGTCCTTCTTATGCTGAGGGCCCCAGAGCTGAACACAGCACTCCAGGTGGGGTCTCACAAGAGCAGAGTAGAGGGGAGAATCGCCTTGACCTGCTGGTAACACTCTTTTGATGCAGCCCAGGACATGGTTGGCTTTCTGGGCTGTGAGCACATGCTGCTGGCTCATATTCATTTGTGGAGGTTTGAACTCAGGCGGCAGCCAGATGCCACATGGCCAGCTGTTCACCTCCCCCTCCCCCCTCTGGTAAGATAGGGGAGGGACAAAAAGAAGATAATTCATAGGTTGAATAAAAAGAAAGAATTTACTAAATGTAACAAGAGAACAACAGTAACAATAGTGAGACCAAAAAGAAAACGGGTAAAATGTAGCAGTGGCTTACCGAGCACGGCAAGTGAGGCCCAAAGAACAACACAGCAGGACCAGCAGACTCCCTAAATCCCTGGGCCTGACATCACATGGTATGAAATACTCCAATGCAAGTTAACTCCATCCCGGTCAAAACCTGGACACCTATCCACTACTAATCCCAAGTCCTTCTCCACAGTTTGCTCCCACTCAATCCCCTTATTGCCCAGCCTGTATTTGTGCATGGGATTGCCTGACCCACGTGCAGGACCTTGCACTTGGGGTTTGCACAGGCCCACCTCTCCAGCTTGTCAAGATCCCTCTGGATGGCACATCCCTTCCCTCCAGCATGTCAACCACACCACACAGCTCGGTGTCATCGGTGAACTTGCTAGGGTACACTCAATCCCACTGCCATGTTACCAATGAATACGTTAAACAGCACCGGTCCCAACACTGACCCCTGAGGAACGCCACTCGTCATTGCTCTCCACTTGGACATTGAGCTTTTGACCACAACTCTTTAAGTGCAACCATCCAGCCAACTCCTTATCCACAGAGTGGCCCATCTGTCAAATCCATGTCTCTCCAATTTAGAGACAGGGATGTTGTGCGGGAGAATGTCAAATGCTTTGCACAAGTCCGGGTAAATGATGTCAGTTGCTTTTCCCTTACCCACCATCTCCGTTTTATATATTGTTATGGGGTTTTTTTTCCCTTCCTCCTATGGCTGCTCTGGATAGACATTCATATTTGCAGATCACTACACACTAAAATCTCTCTGGGGTTCACTGGAGAATCCAAATTCACACCTGTCCACCCCATGTTTCATAAGCACAACTCTCAAGGTCAACATTGTCTCTAAAACTGTATTCTTCAAACCACTAATTCCTAAACATGGCTGGCCATGTATGATGAAAATCACAGTCTTTCCATGTTGTCCTGCCTGTTAGGATGCTCTGACATATGTGATGGCTATGACCATAAAGTACATGAGAATTACCAGACAGGGGAAAAAAGAATACGGGTTGTTTCCACAGCATATGAAGAAAAAATGCCCCAAGTAGGCTGCAGGTCTCAGTATTTCACTATGCTTTCAGGCATTGTCTGGTGACATCTGGAAGACCACAGAGTGGTAAACTGCTCGTTTTTTGTTAGCTCATGACCCTTGTGCTGTACATTTCTGAAGACTCAACAAATTGCACTGTGATATTTATGGCTTCTATATTCTTTAAACAGTGGTAGTGTACCAAGGACCTTCTGCATAGCAACACAGCTAACGTAGAACAGCTAAACTTAAGGCCCAAATCAAAGTCAACAGGAATCCTTTGTTCATGTTACATGAAGCAACAGATCAAACCCTGGTTTTGCTGGGATGTGAAACCCTGTATATAGTAAGTGATATTAACTTGAATTGATGATCTAGCTGTTCAAATGTAATGATGTAACTGTATAAAATAACATCTCCTTTAAAAAGCATTTAAAATATGTATGTAAACTCTTGATTTAGACATGATTTGCAAGACTGAATTTTTAACTCAGTTAATACGAGACAGATTTACGAAAATCAGAATCTGAAAGCAGGTTAGCATATGTAAGCAATTAAATCTTCCATTTTGCTTGTTAATAGTAATCTAAACCCATTATTTATTTTCTAAGATGTTCACATAACTAAATTCTCTGCAATGGGATTGCTGTGATTTGCAGAGATCCAAGACCTGTACAAAACTCCACATTCAGACTTAAACCGTTGACATAATCAAAGATTCACAGAAATCAGCAGAGCAGAAACAAAACCCAGGATCTTCAAACTGACCAACACAGACCTTTACCATGAATGAACGGAGTCACACATCACTTCAAAAAGGGGGAAAATGCTACCACCACCACCACCCCACTGCAAAGCCAGTTTTGCAAGTCTCCAATCTATACGGAGATGTGTTTAAATATGTTCAGATCCCCAAATCAGCTATGAGTACATACAGCAGGCTGATAGCAAGAACAGAAACAGAGCATGGCCAACAACTACTTAAGGCAAGCTCCTGGCTCTTCTCATCCCTGCAGAAACCAAAGAGCTTGCTGAGTCTCAGGTTCCCAGAAGTAAAGACTGGGGATCTCTCCATATTGTGTATGGCTATAGTGCCTGTTCAGAAGAGACAGATGGTAATTTTAACTTCTGTTTTTATGTGCAAGGCTGTTGCTATGTGTTCCTGTCAGAGCTATCTCTACAAAGGAGGACTCAAATATTCAGAATTCTTAGAGAAACCTTGGCATTTTGATTTATGTATGAGGAAACCAATACACAGATATCTTAATCAATTTATTCATGGCCACCAAGAAAATCAATCGTAGAGGAAGCATTTGAGTTGAGGAGCACCTAGTTTCCCATTCTGGGCTCTTCCCACAGGTTCTTACACATTTGTGGAGGGAAACCAACCTCCTATTTTTCTCCAGTCCTGTCAGGAGGTCACCCCAGCAAAGAATGTGGAGCAGAGGAGTCTCCAAAGATTTAAATGACACCTAGAAATAAATACTTCATGAATGTGAAGCTGAAAACAGCAAATCCTAGAAGCACTGATTCTGCCCAAGGGCAGGAAGTTTAATACTCAACAAAAGCAGAATCTCACGTAACAGGATTTCTGGCCTCAGACACAATTAGGAAATGTTTAGAAAAATATGAAATGGACAGTGACTTTCCTGAAGTCTGCTGAGGAAAACTTCAAATAGCTCTCTTAAAAACAAAAGTTGGCTGCTCACCCTCTCACCTTCTGTCAAAACCCACTGCATCACAAGTGTACTTTGAGGCAGTCCCTATCTCACTGGGGTTTTGTTTACAGTCAACATTGGAGCATGTCTTCTGTCAGTGAGAAAAGCAAACTCTCTACACTGTTTCAGAATTAATCACTGTTCAGTGTGATTTACATTATCTAAGTGGTTTGCTGTGCTTTGCACAGAAGAGCTGGTGCTGTGTGATAATCTAGGAATGATATAACACTGTCAAGCATCAGGCTTCTCTGCCAAAGCAGAGTACATTAACGATGGAGGCAGCAGAACATACAGGTACCTCTGATCTTCTGTCAAACAGAGATCAACAAGGAAAATAGTATTTACAGGAACCTTTTCTCCCTAGCATTTAGTAGTTCTCTATAACTTAAAAAAATCCTGCAGATATTCAACTTGTCTTAAAAAATCTGCTTCTAAAGTTGGCCACTGACTACAGAACTGTTATTAAAATAGAGGACTACCATCTACCAGGTCAGGATAAAAAAAAAACAAAAAAAAAACAACCACACCGCAAATCCAGAACACAGAAGGAAAAATAACAATGTATTCAAAAGGTATTATGGGAGTTAATGCAATAAGGATATATGTCATGGTTTAACTCCAGCTGGTAACTAAACACCAAACAGCCAGTCACTCACTCCTCCCCCAGCAGGATTGAGGGGAAGAGAATTAGAAGTGAAAGTGAGAAAACTCATGGGTTGAGATAAGAACAGTTCAATAACTGAAATAAAATTATAATAATAATTACAATAATTTTTAAAGTTGTAATTAAAAGGATATCGCAGAAAAAAAAAAAAAAAAGAGAAAAGAAAAGAAAAGAAAGAAAACCTAAGAAAGACAAAATTAAAGCAATTGCTCACCACCAACCAACCAATGTCCAGCCAGTCCCCAGGCAGCTGCCCCCCAACAACTTCCCCCCTAGTTTACATGCTGAGCATGATGTCATATGGAATATCTCTTTGGGCAGTTGGGGTCAGCTGTCTCAGCTGTGTCCCCTCCCAACTTCTTGTGCACCTCCAGTCTCCTCGCTGGTGGGGTGGTGGGAGAAGCAGAAAAAGCCTTGGCTCTGTGCAAGCACTGCTGAGCAACAGCTAAAACACCCCTAAATTATCAACACCGTTTCCAGCACAAATACAAAATGTAGTCCCATAGCAGCTACTATGAAGAAAATTAATTCTACCACAACAAAAACCAGCACAATATGGCACAGTGTTATAAAATACAGCTATGCTGAAGGCCTAAGTGCAAGGAGGTTAAAAAAGGCAGAAGTTCTCGCTCTTGGCATTAGTCCTGTTGCTTGAATGATGGGCCCTCCTCACCTGAGGACATGCTAGTGGAAGCAGAGCCATGGTACACAGTGGCTATGAACTTACTGCACTTGGGCATCGGCTATGCTTTCAGCAGCATAACATTTAACACAAGGAAACTGTCTCGTTTATTTCTGATGGGATGACCGGCTAACATCATGATCCTACCAAGTACAATTGGACTTGGTGTTTCTGGTAACAAATTTTGTGGCAGTCTTCCTGTACTGCCAAAATTAACAGGTATTCCAGCTTTGTTACTGTATAGCTGGGTATGGACATAACTAAATGTCTTCATGCCAGTGTGTTTATCTTTGCCTCCTTTCTATACCAGTTGTTACACCATAAAAAACTCCCTGTGAGGGGGAAGTGGAGCAAGCTCTGTGGAGATGGGGCAGTTTCTTTCCCCCTCCCTCCTGGTCTTGCCCAGAGACAGAACTTGCCAAACTGTGCAGGTACAAGTCAAAAAAAATGAGAACCTTCTGGAACAACCTATTGTGCATGCACAAGAAAGACTGTATAAAGGCAGCACCCCACATATGTCTTTGTTGAGCTACCACCTAAAGACCAAGCTCGCTTCTCTATGACAACATGGGATTCAAGGGTAGTGATTCCCCTTTTCCTATCCCCTCCTCTTCTCTTCTTTCTTTCCTCTTTTTGCTCGCTCGCTCTCTTTCTTATATATATTCATGTATATAAGTTTTGTACAAATTGCAATCAGTTGATCAATGACGGGTTATTAGGAAAATAGTCTTATCACCAAAGTGTCTTTATTCATTTCCCAGATGGTTATCAATTGATTGTTGCCAAATTATCTCCATTCACTCACTAAAGTGGTCAGTTAATAAAGTTACCAACTAAATTGTTCCTCTGAGTCATTGTCATGATTCGGCCTGCCCTGCGGCTCTGCCAAGCAGAGACTGGCTCTTCCACTGGCACGCAGGCTCTCAGGGAATTCATAAGATTCATCCCCCTCATAACCCACCACATGGGATGAGACAGTATGAAATCTTTTGACCCGAGTCATAACAAAGTCTGGAAAGAATAAATTCTACAATAAACCACATGAACTAAGAGGGAAATAGACTTTGAAGCTGTTCTACATTATGAGCTGTGAGAGATCAAGGCATCAACTCCCAAAGGATGGGACAGAACCCCAGTCTGGGAAAACCCCTGTGAACTCTACTAGGAGGTAATTCTGTTCTGGGTAGAAGGGTTGTCCTGGGAGTCACCTATAATATCTATGATCCTCAACATCGTTACAGAACAACAAGTGATTTACTTTCCAAGTCACTTTCACATATATCTGGTGTTCCCTCAGAGGCTAGGAGAGGAGAAACTGGACATCAAATATCACAGAAAATAAGTCAGCTAACACCTCTGAAGGACAAAAAAGGTGAACTATTTCTATCACGCTCCAAAAGGGTTGTCCAGTGACTGAATGCTGAAACTCTAATGAAAGCCCTCAGAAGCAGTCAAAGCAGCTCACTCACATTTATGTTATTAAAACAAAGCTGGATAGTTTAGTAACAATCAGGTGTTACTCTAAAGCGATGGTGACAGACTTCAGTAATAGCTAAACAGCAGATTACTGCATCCTCCATTAAGTTGTCCAAACCCTTTTGTTATATTCCTCCTTTCATGCCTTTGGGCAGAAAAATTAATACATCCAAACAGTTGTTTTTTCTAGTCTGGACATTCTTCACACCAACTGATTGAGTTAGTGACACCACTAATCAAACCCTCTCAAGAGGTCCCATGCTCTTTCTCTCACATACACACTTTTGTGTTCTCCATAATCAAAAGCAAGTATTGGTTTGAAAAGTCTTACAGAGCTTATTTAAGTGTTTAGATACATAAGAAACAGTGTGAAAAACATTATTCTATTCAGGAAGCATCTTCCAAGCATCACCAACAGTGATACTGATACATGGAAGCTTTGAGAGTCATGTCATATATTGCATTTATACTCCACAAACTGTAAAGTAAGAACTTTTAAGGCATCTTAATGTCATAACGAAATGACTGAACTGATTGAATTGATAAAACTTTATAAAAATAATATTACTTCTAACTTCAAGGAAATTATAGGAACAAATTTTCGGAAGAAAAAGAACTTTTGCTATTGGAAAAAAAAAATTGTCTGTAAAATCATAGAAAGAAGTTATAATGGAGAAGACTAAGCGCTAAGCTGGTCTCCCACAGTAAAAAGTTGTTTCCCAAATGCTTACTAGCTTTAAAACATTCTGGGTGAGGTGATGTGAGATTTTTCAGGAATAGTGTCATTTATTGTTTCCTTAGGCCACTCATTCCCACTTATTGTATCTACGTAATTTGTAACTTAGAAGCAGAGAGGAATCAGAGTAACAACATCAGAAGCTGTGCAGGTAAGAATCTATGGAGGACAACATCTCTCCTTATGTTTAAGAGATGTAAAGGGCAGTGTTAGCCTAGGAGCCCAAAGCAAAGGTGAGATGCAGTCAACAGTCAGTATTCTTTCAGTGCCGCACTCAAATTTTGCACAGTGTAGCAGCTCTGATCTGACACAAAAATCTCTTTCATCTCACCAGTAAGAGCAAAGGAAGCATTTAGTTACACAAGAGAATGTAAAGTGCCTGGCATGAATCATGCTCTCTCCTCCATTATCTGCTGCTTTACACATTACCCTTCAAGTCTAAAGGAAAATGCTTGTTTAAACGTTCTCAAATTTAAGCCTAGAAGAGATCAAGGAGACCTGGCAATACAATGACTGTTCATCTTTTGGTCAAACTTGACTAATCTATTCTTTCCCTGAGCTCTAAAGCTCTTAATGAAAACTGGGGAAATAATTGCTTTCTCTAAAGACACTGCATGCGAGCTCTAGAGCCACACGTTCTACCTCCGCTTGCTGCTGCCTGCGTCCTTGGACAATGCTCTTTGAGCTGGCTGCAATACAGAGTACGCTTTGACCCCCTGGACTGCAAACCATGACTAAGAGGTCCAGATCCGGCCCTGCAAAGTGACTTAGCTCTCCTGATGAATTTGGACCACTGCACAGCGAAGACTGAGACCAAAGAGTGGGAACAGGCATGACAGTGCCTGAATCTTTAACCCAAAGAAAGAAGAAATTTCCCCTACACTCTGATTCTGAAACAGTTGACATGTACTATCTAATGGGAAAATGTATAAAGCAGTTTCCATGGATCATTTTCACCTATCAGTGATAGAGCTAGTAGTCTGGTAGAAGCATGACTGCTTTAAATTTCTGGAGTATGCACCTATTAAAGATACAGTTGAAGTTCAGACCATCTAAACAAATGAAAATTCACACAAATGAAAAGCTGTTTTGCTTCTCAACCCTGGAACACTCTTCTTCACTCAACAGGTTATTGCTGTCCTTTCAACAACACCTCTTCTGAGAGGAAAAAAACAGATGTTTTACAGAAAATGTCCTAGTTAGGCCACATATTCAGCATAGACGGAGATTATTTAAACCTAAATTCATCAATAATATGAGTCACAGATTCCCTACTGATTCTCTAAACCACCTTTTCTGTCTTTTTCTGAAGGTAAGCAGAAAACAGAAGGGTCTGAAGACGATTCTGAACCTGTGTGAATGAACCATTTACTACAGAAATCACACACCAGCACAATTTGCTCCCATACCATGCAAAATAGCTGAAAAATGCATTCATACAATCTTTTAGCTAAAATGCTTTGATGACAAAAGTATTAGCACTACAATAATGAAAATTAATAAGATGACATATGTCTACAAAAGATTATAGCATATGGTTGATAACATCATTTTTTAAATTGCTCACCAGAATTGATCTAAATGACAAACTACAGGTGTAGAAGTCAAACTGAGTATTTTATTCTTGACTTTACCACTGATTTACTGTGCAACCTGAGGCACTTAATTAACCTCAGCTGTCTCCATCTGTACTACAAAGATAACAAAAATATAGGTTAAGTCCTTGAGACCTATGGGAAAAGAATGCTCTACAAGTTTAATAAAACTTCTCTGCAAAACAAGAAATGCTCCACATCTGTGAATAGAAGCCACACGCCAATCCAGTGTATATGCAGTGTACAGCGTGTCCTGGGCATCCTTCTCTCTGCCTATTTTCCATTGCTTGCTAAGTACAAACAACTGTACCGGTATCGGTGTGTGATGTTACGTTCTCTGCCATTTGCAAAGAAAGAATAAACTCCAAATATCAGTCTGACTGTGGCCCTATGTACTTGGATCTGTGCTCATTATTTATGTTCTGATCACCTGGTCAAAGAGAGAAAAAAACAATCCTGTGACAATGCCTTGCTAAACCCAAACCGAAATCCAACAATTTTGGTTTATGATTCCTTAAAAATACATTTCTTAAGAAAATAGAGCTTCATTTTTTTTAAAAAAAAAAAAAAAATGAAACGTTTATTTTTAAATGAATAATGCTGAATAAACCAATTTAAAAATATAATTTGCCTGAAAAAATTTGATATATTCATATAAATTCACAATTTGTTTTGGTTGAACAAAGTATACTTTTTTCTTTTTGTTTCTCTGAATGATTTTGCTACTCTCGTTCCCAGCTCCAGAAAGTGCAGGAAAGGCAAGTTGTTGCTACTACTTTTGTCAAGAGCTAAGATACCATGATGATGTGCTGGGTGTAAGAACTCCTCACTGCTGACCACGGGCAAGGACAGCTCCCACTGCTGTTGTATTTACTTTTTCTTATGTCTTTATTTTGCTCTGCATTTCTTCTAGATTACTTATTTTCCTGGTGCATCATTCTAAAACATAAGGATGCCAGTCTCTGAACATACCACCCAGCAGAAGTGTTTTTCTTACAGACTGAACATTCAGCAGAGTGCAAACTGACCAGAGAGAGAAAACATCATAGCACCACAGATGTAAAACTCAAGATTTAATGTATTCACCAGCCCTACTATCATAGAGGTATCTCTACTGCTGGGTTGTTACCCAGCCCCTCTGCCCTTCTGTGGAGAACACGCCGGGTGGTACAGCAGTGTAAGAGCATGCAAGTGTACAGCTATGCTCTTAATGCACCAGCTTTTCATCTTGCATACTCTCTTGAACAAAAGTGATGTTGTTTTATACAGACCATGCTTTTTTAAAAAATGGAAACAACTTGCATGTCAACAAGTAACATTATATTCACCTCCTAAGAGAGATTTATTATTCTTCAGTAGCAATCGGTATCCCAGTTGCAACTCCCAGTTTCACGTTACCCTTACTCTTCTTGTCTATTAAAAAACAGAAGTCAAACATCAAATACTAATCCTGATGCTAAGTATTTAAACCTGTTTATTATTGGGTGTAGGCTCAAGAGCACTAATATTCAGCTGATAAAACAGGATGCACTTGTGGCATTTTGGTTCCTTGCCATACTGCAGACAAGGTCTTCCCCAAACTTTCTGACCTTAACAAAAAGCCATAGCATTAGGGAGAAGAACGTATTGGTGGCAATTACAGTCTTCCCTACATGTGTGGTAGGATTGGTCCTGTTTGGGAAAAAACATGGAGACTGTTGGTGGGAGTCTTCCAGGACGGACTGCAGGAATGAACAAAAATTATTTATGCCAACATTGAGAGAAAGTTGAAAATTGCTTTCAGACAAAAGCACATCTAAGGAGCTCAGCAGGAGGAAAAATTCCTGCTTCCATTGAAGAGCACTGTTTTAGAAAACTGCTGGAAGGCTTCAAAGGAAGGGGCTGGAAGGACAGGCACTGAGAGACAGCACTGTAAGAGGTGTGAGTGTGCACTTGTGCATGCACACGTGCTTGTGTTAGCAGCAGCCTTCCAGCAGGCATCACGCTTGCTGTCGAGCAGGGAGCCCTTTGGGCACCCTTCCAGCCTGAAGCATGAGTAGAAAAGTAGTTAACACTAATCACTGTAATAACACAATAATGATCCACAAAATTATCCTTTTCAATACCCAGTGAGTTGTATTGAAAGCCATGTCCATGGGAAAGGGGAGATGCGAAGGAAGGTGAAAAGCAGAAGTGAGGTGGAAGAGAGGTGCAGAGCAGGGCAGAGCAGCGCATGAGACTGGTATCACAGAGACTGTGGCAAAGTCAGGTCCTCACAGCTTCAATATTATTGGAGAGCATGTACGTGTGGAACCCAGTACTGCCACAGTATCACAATACACTGCCAAGCACTACTGCTGCCCTTCATTTATGCTCGTTGTGAGACATCATTAAGACCATTTATGGAAGCAGCAGTATCCAAACCAAATTTGAGGCACGATTCTTCTCAAAACAAAGCCACAAGCAAGGGACTGTTACAGGCTGGCAGAGCAGCTTTGGCCAGTAATTATTTAGGGGTAAAAATGTGTGCATTTGTATGCAGTGAGAAACAGGCTAGACTTCTGATGTCATGTGTGTTTACCAGCATAGTGGATGCGTATATGCAGGTATAGGCAGTACATTTTCACAGCATATTTCTGTGAAAAGGCAGATAAAGTGCATCTGGACAAACACGAGATACACATAAAGAGAAGATGTGCCCTTTGTTACAGCATGAAAGAAAGCAGGCATTAGTGTGAAAGGATTTACAACAGAGCAAAAAACGCAGAAAAACAGCTTGAAGTAGCTATGCATGCATACATGTAAAATGTGGGAGAATTAACATCCTTTTACACCTTACAGTGTATATATTAGGGCAGGAATTAAATCCATCTCCCTCATGTAACTTCAGGGCACCCACACGTGAGGACTTACACTCACATGTATGCACACAGAGAAAATGAATATGTGTCTTGAACAGGTTTAAATACGGGAGTGAATGCATACAGTCTCAGGGTGTAAGCACAGACTCACTCTGTGTGAGGATGCAAGTGTGGAGGAAGTGCACCAAGCTCCAGCATTGTGCACGGGGGCGAGAGGGAGGGTGCGCCAGTGTTTCTGGCGCATGCTCCAACTTCATCCTGGGCTTTTTCCTTTCCCACTTTATTTTTTTTTCTGCGGCAGAGCAGACTCCATGTCTACAGGGAAGATGCTTAATGAGTCAAATCCAATCTCTTGAATGCCTTATCAGTTGTGGACAGGCCTGTTTCTGACAGCTGACCTTTCCCACTGCATGCCACTAAAAAACCCATACACCACAAACAATTAACACAATGCCGAAAACATAAAGCTGAAGGAAGGGAAGACT
Source organism: Athene noctua (assembly GCF_965140245.1). NCBI lineage: Eukaryota > Metazoa > Chordata > Aves > Strigiformes > Strigidae > Athene > Athene noctua. The sequence continues at coordinate 29,007,740 of NC_134042.1, read as the reverse complement.
AGACCGTTACAGACAGCACTACAGACAGAAGAGAGAGAGTGATGCACATAAAAATGACAGAGAGCAGCTATACAAGGCTTCGGTTCCACCATAGTTTGTCACGCACACATTTTATTACCTTCTTTACAGCTTGGCTGTAGCAAAACTATGTGCAAAACCAAGGCCCATGTAAAACACGAAAGGAAAGCAGAGATGACAGGGAACACTTTTGTGAGGTATATCATGACGTTAAGCCCATGCCCAAATAAATACATGTCTGTATAAATATATGCAAAGCTAACAGAAGTAGCAAAGTTCCTCACTAGAAAACAAAAGCACAGGTAGAAGAAGTGAAGACAAGTATCACCCTGCCATCTATACCTCTGCTGTTGTGGACTCCTAACAGCACGTAGATAAATACATTCATTAAAAGAACTAAACTGAATACATCCAAGTTAGAAACCTCGAAAATACAAAACCTATCAAAAAGTCTATTCTAATAATGACACGGAGGCTCATCCCATGAAGACTGCAACTTGAATTCCAAGTAAGCAGGATACTGCTTCTTTTGGGAGGCACAAACACCTAAACATAAAGTGGATGTTCTAGTCAGTTGTCCAAAGGATTTGCTGTCCAGGAAATGTACAGAGAAAACGTGCACATTCTTAGCTCTGCTGCCAGCTCAGTGCGAGTCTTGGATGAACCATACACACTGAATTTTCTAAAGTCTCTCTTCATTAACATGGTTTTCTGTAATAGCTGCATGCCACCAACAAGCTTGAAGATTAAGACCAACATATCTCAAATTTCAGGAGGCACACAGAATTCACATGCTAAGTTGAAAAAAGTAGATGTCAGTCTTCAGCGCAGTGGCCTTCCTGTATGTGCAAAAGACAGCCCAGCCTACTCTTATCAAATGTTTTGGTTTTTTACTATTATTGCATTGCAATAACAGAGACTCTAACAGGGACATGCTCTTCCATTTTAGAAGCTCTTATATGTACAGAATGGGAGCTAGATGACACTGAGAAAAGTATGCATAACAGAAGTTTGCCAGAAGCACCACAAAAGTCATCTGGACACAGCATCTAATTCATCCAGGTGCTTGTGGAAAACTAAGCATGCTTTCAAAGACTTTGTGTGCAATCCAGAGAAGACTGAGTGGAATAAGAGGTATGAAATGTCATCTGAGGTCAGAGAATGGGGGAAGCTCAACAGCAGTGCAGTAAACGTTTCAGTTTAGCAAACTCTATCTGGGAAAGATGCCAATGAACAGAGAAAGTACTTAGGTAAAAGTATTCCAGTTTATCACTGGAAGTATACAGATTTCTTCAAACCCCACCAAACCAAAAAGATTTTGAAACTATTTCATTATGGTGGATGTTTTCTTTTCAACTGAGAAAGTTACAGCATGACTGTAATCATTTCTTGGCTATTTCCACATGGTCTTTTGATATATACATTTTATATGCATTTATTTCAATGCAATAAAAATTCATGCTTAGTATATACTCTAAATCTCTTAAAATAGTTATCAGTTCACCTGTTTTCAAAAATTTCTGAAATTATCTATGCTATTTGGAATAATAGATCACAGCTATTCTATCAGTTCATTCAAAATTAGTAACTTCATCTCATCAGTGAAATTACTTTAATATCTTGATGTGACAGCACCAAGAATGAGCCCAGCTGTTTTCATTGGTTCAAGATACTGGGCAGCACAATCTTACTAAAGCCTTGTACAAGTCATCAACATTGGATATCAGCTAAAACCAATAAAACACAGCAGCCAAACCAGTGCTTCTCTTCAGTCCTATAAGCCAAACTCTGAACCCACTGGCCCTGATAACAATTAGGAATAATTTTATGGTAATCGGTGAAAGCATACTGCTGGATGTAAGACAGCGATCATGCTGGTATCTGTGTTCATGTTATTTTTCCTAAGCCTGTTGCTAAAAGGTCAGAACTGATGTAATTCTTACTCTTACAAGCAAAGCTCAGCTGCTGAAAAAAATTACTTTTCAAATCTCCCTGCAGGAAAGGTGACACAGGCCTTGTGTTACAACTATTGTTGAAAAATGTGTTTCTCTTTCAGTTTGGAAAGGTGCTGCCATTATTTTCCTGGAGATGAGTTTGCCCTGGAGCATCTTGATTTCTGTAGTTTTGTGTTCTGGGGTTTGTTTTGGTTTGTTTAAATAGCAAAGACTCTTATTCTAATCTGAGCACCAGGGTCACTTGTATATTTTATAAATATTTTCCAACCCATTTTACCAAAATGTTGTCCCTCTTCAAGCTGTTCCCCACACTTTCACAATTTCATTAACCCACCCCCACTGGGGTCTTGCTGTTTTGGAACTGAAAGCAGGTCAGAGGTTTTGGGAAGAAGGAATGGCAGTTTTGGTCAAGACCCACAGGGCAAACCATTGTGTAACCTTGTGCATGGCCAGGGTGAGGAATCATTGAAGCCCCTGCTATGTGGAAAGGACCTCTATTTTTAAATTACAAGACAATTCTGAAAACAGGCTTTAACAAAGTAACCTTCAGAGCCTCCAGGTTAATTGTCTCTTGACAGCTATCTGGTCAAATGTGCTCAGTTCCCATAAAAATAAGCAGGTTATTTTCCCTGTAACTGCTAGGTCTGCCACTACTGTGTGGAGTCACAGACAAGCTGGAATCTTTTTTGCATGCTACCTCTAGCAAAAGAATGTAGGCAGACCAAGTTCTACTCATACCTTCATAATGCCATGAACTCTTATGGGGCTTCTGAACGAGGACTGTTGGAGAATTTGGCCCTGACATTCTAATTTTAAAACCTATCCTGTTAATGCATATGTCAGAACAATTTATTTTCTCAGAACTGTGTTGGTTCTGCAGATCTAAAAAAAATAAGAAGGGGAAAACTATATTAATTTATATAATTGGTCTATCTATATATACATATATGCAGTTTTATCCTTACATTTAGGCATTTGGTCTCAAGAAAAGAAAGAAGCTCCATTAAACATTTTTTCCCAATTTTACACACCTTTTCCTTGATTCTAACTATACTTCAGTCCCACAAACAAAAGGACTGTGTAACTTAACTACTCTGGGAGGACAAACGAGCAAAAGAACTCACTGCAAATAGTACATACCAGCATTGAAAGCTTTTGTAGTTACGTGATAACTTACAACATTAAGGTCCCCCATCTGCAGCCCACAGAGGATCACAGTTGTTCCTGCTGCTGTCTATATACATTTCTGGGCATCACTTTCCAGTGTCTTTGTCCTAGAGATAACTAGCTAGATTTCAAAATTCTGCAGTCTGCTTGGCTTGATCATACCATGATATCACAAGACAGAGCTGGTGCCCACTCACCAGCAACATCTCCTTGAATGGCCTCCCACAACAAATGCTAGTTTAAAAAAAAAAAATTCTCAAGTTACAGAGATATCAACAGACAAATGTTAGTGCTGACCTTAAGATTTCGTAACACCTGATAGAACAAACTTGTTGGCCCCTAAAATTCTGTTTCTTAATGGGGATTAATTAAGACCTTGTTTTCAAGCTCTTACAAGAATTATAGCAACTCCATAAAGTACCTTTCGTCCCAGGTGATTCTAGTGTGGTTTATATGTATGTGCTGAAATAGCTTAATTTGGCAGAAATGAGGCTGCCAAGCTCCAAAAGGTGAAAATGGCCCCTGATGAGAATTGTTATCATCAACCAACTACAATTTCTGAGAGTCATGCAAGCACCAGTCAGAACTGACTGTGATGAAGGACATGGGCAGTGCAGCCAGCCCTGCTAATCCTTCAAGGTGTTGCAGCCCTGCAGGCATATGAGCCTCCATACTCCACCTGTACCTGCTTTTTCACCTCTAAAAAGAGAGAAATTACTACAACTAATACATAGAGCTCTTTCCAGAGCAGACTGTATCTTGTGCGTATAGCTCTGCATCAACATTGCATAACCACCGAGGACTGAAATGCAGTCGGGTATGTGATCTTTCTTAGCTGCAAGAGGAGTTCAAAGGAGCAGAAAGAAATTACAGAAATGGGAAACCTGGCTTTTGCACATCAAGCAGTAACCCTGACTGAGAGGCTGGACACTCATGTTTCTGTGCAACATAGAAGTGTCTAGAATACATCACATCAGCTAATTCATGGTAGCTGCCCACACGCATCACCTTACCCTTCAGTAAATGCAAGGCAGCTCACACCTCAATGTGAATATGCTAGGTTAGCTTGTTTTCCCTTAAAATTACAAGTGTACATATGTCGTTGCTTTGGAATAGGTAAATTCATAGTCTATCTTAACCTCAAAGTGATTTGTTATTCCATCAATAGCCGGGGTCAGCTACCCCCCTTCCAGCACCACCCACCTGGTATTATTTTAAATTATTTCAGCATTCACATATTTCACTAAACTGTTCTGGGACTCTTCACAAGCTCCCTGAGCAGTGCTAAAGATGAACGCACCGGTTCCCTGAGTTGAACTTCAAATGTCAACGGCTCCAGCCCTCTTTCATCCCCTTGGTTGAATCTTCTGTGAATCACTAAATCATAAACACAATCTATAACCTGTAACATCTAAGTTTAAGTTACTTCCCTACTGCTGCATCTGCCTGCCTGAGCTGTTAAGCTTCCATTGGGATCAACATACACCTCTGATAAAGGAATGTTTGTTTGCTAACTTCTTCATATTGATGTGTTTACAGTGAACACCCGCACAAAGGGAGGGGGAATAACAGATTAAAGACCAGTTCAAGCAGGTTATTTTTATAACACTTATAATATGCATGTGGTTACAAACAGACTTCAAGGCTTTATTTCAGCAGACAGAACCACAACAGGAAGAACTATTTTTTTTTAACCATCTGGCATCACACGGTAGCAATCAGCTTTATAGGCGGATATGTGGGAAATAACTCATATCTGATGTTCCTGCTTGATTCTAAATAAGTCAAAATGCCCTTATAAAGGGGCCAATAGAAGCTCAGATTATAAAATCAACAGATGACCACAAGAAAGCACGTTCAGTAAATATTAGAGCATGATCCTCAATGCAGATTTTGCCAACCAATTTGCTAGATCTTAGTAACAATCTGCTGGAGGTATCTAACTTTGCCTTCTGCTCACTAGCATTCCTGTGGCCCACTCAGTGCAGTGAGTTGCCTGCTTTGGAACAACCACATGGGTGTGTGGGAGCTGATCACTGGATGGACCAGTTATAAATGATCCATACGTGACAAACCTGTATCACAAAACAATCAATGCAACCCACTGGTTGATTGTTTCAGCAGAAGCCAGTAACTGAATGAACTATGGATATTAAATTCCTCTCCAGAGCTACTTTCTGAACCAAGCAAGGCTCTGATGTACACCCGTTAACCATCTGTAAAGCATTTCAGTCAAAGACGACTCCCAGCTTCATACTCATCTCCTGCATTAAAGTGCTTTCTGTTTAGGCCGTTAATGATGGATAGGGAGCATGAAAAACAAAAGGTGAAAGAGCCAGAAGAGCAGGGTAGTGACAGAAGACATTTTAAAAGCCAAAAATGAGCCTGTCTTATTCTCCTCAAAATAAAGCCAGAGGAAGGGGTCCCTGTAGAAAACTGGGTCTCTGTTGTTCCATATGTGAATATGAAACTTCATGTGTGCAAGCACACACACAGCTGGAGCCTCCTCTCTCTCTGGTGAAGCACATAGTGTCTCCAGGGCAGTTCTCATTAAATTGACATCACTGTCACACTGCATGTGGGCATGTAGTATGTTCAGCAAAGCAGACATCCACAGACATGCAAAGACCCTAAATACACAGAGGTACAGTCATTACAAACGCATGAAAAAATTGGGTTTGCACCTGCACGTGACATGTGCATATGCAGACACATGCATGATGACATACATGCATGTTGGTTGCATGAGTGCTTTTGTATATGTATGTGCAAGCAGCAGCCACGTATTTACATGGGCCAGGCAAGGTTCCTTTCTCTCTCTCTTTTCTTCACTGAATGGGAAAAGGCTGTCAGCAATTTTCTTCCGTCAACAGCTGGGAGATGCTTTTCTGCAGTTAGCTGCAATTTGTTTCAATTATGTATATTAATCATAGCCTGCTCCTGATGGTATTCTTCATTTAAAAAAAAAAAAAAAAAAAAAAAAAAATATCAGGGCTTTTCTTTTTAACAAGCAGTTTCGTCTCTCACGATGGCACTTAATGACTGCAGGTTTGTTGGGAGAGGGGAAAAAAAAAGAAAAAGGAAAAAAGGAAAAGAAAAACCCAGACATTTCCATGTTTGCTTATTTTATTAATAAGCACTACAGCTCAAGAAGCTGGCATGGCATGCAGTTAAAATGGGGGTCAGTGCACTGGCATTTCAGTTGTGAAGAGACAGCACTGAACAGAGTTTATATCTAAAAATCTCCTAGCTTCAGAGAGGTGGATGGAATGACATCAGTTAAGGATTTTTGGAATCCAACTTGCTTGCTTTGAAAACTAAAGAAGAAAATCCACTAAGTTCCATGGAAATTAGTTTCCCACTGTTTTAATATCTTACAACAGGGATTAATTTTAAAGACACTGGAAAAAATAGTGAAAGACTGGGAAACCCATAGCTGCCCAGGAGTACTCCCGAAGTCTATTGGAACATAACCAAAGTATCAGTGAGGATGCATGGTATTTCACCAATCAACTGCACATCAAGCTGTGATGTCTCAAAGTTGCCCATTTCATGTGTGACTTCTCACGAGATTTCTGTGGAACATGCAGCAAAGCAGTAAATAAAAAGAAAATAAGGTATGTAGTGTGTTTGTTGATATTCTGGAAATATTCTAGTTAAATAAGCTCATTTGCAGAGATATGATGGTATGCAAACGCATAAGCCAAAAGGATCTCTCCTTCTTTCTCATTACCTCCTTTCCTCTAGTGTTTATTATCTTACCTGCAATTGTATTAGAGATTCCTCCCACACTCATTTGTCGTCAACTACAGCAAGGGCTGGCTAGCTCAGAGAACTTAGGAGTCATACAGATTTTATTCAGAGGTGTAAACATTTCTGGGAAACTACTTAGATCCAAGCAATGGGCACTTATTCCACAGCCCTGGAATTTTAGACCAGAAATTATCCAAGTACCAAAACCGCAGATGATCTGCAAGACATGATCAATGTATTTTATCAAAGGCTGGGTTAGAGGAACCCCGTGCTAGAACAACAAGAGAGTCTGTAAGATCTGTACTGCTTAAAACTCTACTGCACTGAGCCCTCGCAAAATTTGCTTTTTAAGAACCTGCTTCGCTGTATTTGGTGACTCCATCACACTTAGGAAAAAGGAGAATGATCTTACTGTAGGTCTATATGGTACAATGTGAATAAATCGCTTAGACAATTTAGGTCCACTCTTACCTTAAGATTTAATGGCACAGATATATCAGTTGGTTGTACAAAAAAAATCTAACATCTCCTATAATCACTGAATCAACAATGACAAAACTGTGAGTGCAGATGTCATTATACTGGCAGAAATAAAGCTTTGCTGGTACGATTTCTTTTGACAAGGCAACAGGCACACTAGCAAAAAAATTTATGAAGGACATCTGTATTCAACTGAGCTCTTTGCATGCTAGGCCAATAAAGCCCTCCAGGCACAAGCAAGGCCTCAAACAGGTTCTTCATCACACAGGTTTTCCAGGACACCAACATCAGATACGGATAACGTGAAGTGATCCTGGACATAGCTACAGTGTTAATTGCAGCAAGTAGGGACTGGGCGGCTTCCAGAGCTCTGCCACATCATGCGGTTAGGAATGCACACTGCACAGATGGTGCACATTTTGTGGGAGAAGATGATGCTATATCTCCCCTACTCTACCCATCAAATGCATGTCTGGACAGTGATGACCAGCAAAGGTCAGTCGCATAGATGCAGCTACACCCACATGTGAGGATTTCATGTTTCTTTGCATGAAGACATGGAGGAAACAGGCAGTACTGAAAAGAGATGCTTTTGCCTGTATCAGCTGCATCCACACTGACAGCCCTTCACTGAGGTCAGAGCAGCCTTTGAGTAAAGGCAGTGAGTTTTACAGGCCTCAATTCATTCCAGATAAAAGGTAGGTACCTGAAAGCTCACTGCTTAGTTTGAAGCTGTATCTGTGGAGGGACAGGTCTCGTGAGACCTGAGAGAGGACCACTCTCAGTTACCACGTTAGGGCCCCTGGTTCTCTGACACTTCAGATTTGCACAAGCAGGACATTTAGAAAAAATCACCCCACAGCAATCACAAAGTGAAACTAACTCTGGATAATTAAGATGTGAAAGAGTGACAGCATTAGGAACCATTTAGAAACCAACATGATCCACAAGCCAGATAAAAACTACCCAACCTCTGGGCACTCTGTGGCCATCTGTAAATAAAGCACACAAACTCTGGCACCAGAAGAAGCAGAACATACCTTTCATTAGCACTTTCCTCTACATTTCCACCAAAAACTTTCATTACTTTGTCACATTAAAACAGCCTGCAGAAATATGTGGGCTGAAGGCTCATCAAGCACATTTTATCCTTAGTAGACTCATATTGACATGTGCACACAGACAGAACAGAGAAGTAGGTTTAAACTAGAAAGAAAACTGAAAGTCTGAAAGGAGCAGAAAACTTGGAGCTTCACAGGGCTCTCGGGCTTCAGACACAGCATGCTCCAACACCAGAAACAAGAAATCCAGTGGACAGTAAGAGTTAGACAACATGACAGAGGAGGTAAGAGAGACGAGAGGTGGGAAAGGAGAAAAACAAGAAAGAAGGAAAAGAAAGAAATAGCAGAAAGCAAAGAAGGGACAAGTGCAGAAACGGGCAGGAAAAGGAAAGAAGAAGGAGGAAAAAAGGAGGGAATGACAGAAAGTGATAGACAGGAGGGGAGAGAAATCTCTGCTGGTACAGTAACAAATAAATCCTTGCAGCATGACAGGCGTCTGCTGAAGCATTTCATTTCCCCGCAGCATAATGGTGTGTTATTGCCCATTATCTGTTCTGTCAGTGCCAGAGTCGATATTAAATGAGGGGCAGCTGCATTTAGCTGCCATTTTTCAGCTGTCTCCCCGTAACCATAGAAACCTGCTTGGTTTTTGATGAACCTGGCTGTGAGCAGAGGGGTGGGTGCGTGCATGAGGCGGGGGGGGGGGGGGGGGGGGGGGGGGGGGGGGGGGTAGGGGGGGGGTGTAGTAAGTGCCGCAGAGCAGTGAGAGTGAAGGACAGAGAAACAGTGGAGGAACGCAAACAAGGGGCGGGCAGGTCCCTCGCACCCTTGCAAGCACCACAAAGACAGCCATTTCAAACACCCTGTTAATATGCAGAGGGGCCGACAGCCAAGTGTATGTGCAATCCTCTGACTTTCACAGGTTCCAGTGATTGCGCCCCTCATCCCTCTGCCCTTCTTTCCCTACAACCCCTGTCCCACAATGATAGCAATCCCCCCCCCCCCTCCTCTAGTACCTCTCCAGCAGCGTCTCTGAAGTTATTGGAAGCAGTGATGAACTAAGGCTCTCAAAGACCATTCAGCAGGTTGAGGAGCATTAATATCCCTAAAATACTAATCAGAAACCTGAACCACAATGAGATGGGGTTTGTCCCTCTCTTTCACAAAGATTTATGCAGCAACTTGCTGGCACACACAGGTCTTGAGACCTGGAAAACTTTATTCAACATTTTCCTGCTTTAAATATAAGGATGTTCCCTACAGGAAAGTGTGTGGGAGACAGCTACACAGTGAAGTGGAACCAAATGAAAGACATCCCGTATCCTTTTCCTGACTTCTCGATACAAGGCTTCCTTAGGGGAAAGACACACTGGGCTCTCCCATCACCATTTACTTAATGGTGTCAACTCCAAACTTCGCATCTAGCAGACTCTTGTATTCTATCTCTAACACTGTTGCTTTAGACCCACCAGCAGTGCACCTGCAGTGGTTGGGAGAGCCCACCTCTCATTCTCCAGGGGCACCCCAATCACACCAGTACAAGGAAAGTTGCCTGCCTGAAGTGTTGACCATGCATACACCAGAGTTGAGCAGTCCAGTTCCAATAGGAGTATTTTCAGTAAGATGTTGATCTCTCCTTGAGAGCCTTGTTTCTCTCAATAGCTTATGAAGGGTTTTAGAAACACTGGAGAGACTGACATGGGAGCCTGGGTGCACTCCCAAGCTTTGAAACATGGTAGTTTTCAATTTTAAATTATTAGAAAGTCTGATATGATTTTTCTCATTTTAGCTAGCACTCTCAAATAATTCCTGAGCACAGCTCAGGAGTTAGGATATGCCCATGACCATTCCCAGTACCCAGTTTGTACGCAACCATCCTGTTCTGCATGTTTATGAGCACATACAGACCACGGCCAACCTTAGTACCAGGAAACATTCCCAACCATGCTCAGCTGATCCGTAGAGACAACCATGTGGCCCAGCCTGCAGACAGCCAGGACAGTATTTTGTCCAGTCCCAAATTACAATGATAAAGGTCTTGCTGGCATACCCTAACACTGTGCACCCTAACTCTCCATCAAAGGGCTGATATGCACAGCTCTGATTATCACACAGGCTAGATGCGAGCACAGAACAATGGAGCCATAGCTCCCCTCTAAGCCTCTGAATACTCAAGCCATAGGTCTGCTGAGATATATCCTCCTAAACAGATAGATAGGAAAACCAGACCAATAAACCCACTCAAGCTAACAAGGATAATGGGATACCTAAAAAGAAAATCACAGCCTTAAGACATGTACCAAGAGCACTTCCAGGGTCTCAAATTTCCCTAGCAGTAGATGGGAATATTCTAATATTACACTCCCAGCTCACAGGCAGCCTCACCTCTGCATCAGCTATCACAATACCAAAAAGAACTCTTTGGTGTGTAATGTTTATGATTAAGGATGAAGATGCCCAGAGGACATTTACTCCTTGAAGGTGAATTTATGATGCAGAGATGATGTCAGACTCTGAGAGCTTTCAGCTTTTCAGGAAGCAGCTTGCTCTTCAGCTATTTTTGTTATATACATTTGCCATGAATTCTGATTTACAGCTTTCTAGTCCAGCCTTGGATCATGTTCCTCAAAATATAAACCTTACAGCTAGCTCCCTGAAACCATCCCACTCTCTGTCCTGTCCCTTTACCCCAAACTCCCAGATCACCATGGAACAAAGACTTAAACATCTTTGCTAAGAAGTTGTGAGTAGAAGATACAAACCTGCACACACCCAATTGTGATTTGCAATGGAGTGTCCCATCTCCTCTGCATGCATGTGAAACTGAAGTAACAGATACTGATATAAAAGTAACACCAAGGAATACAGGAACAAGGAGTATTCTTAACTTTTAAAATACTGATTTGCCACTTCCTTTTAGCTTAGAGCTCTTTTCTATTTTATCCTATCCTTTCCACTCCCCCTGCTTTCCCAATGCTTTTCTTAGTCTGAGACTTTTCATTTATTCATTCACGGTGTCCAGCATCACATATCAAATAACTTCACAATACTCACTCAACTAGTAAAATACTTTTTTAATAACTGTAAAAAGTACAGTCCCTTTCAATGACCCATTGCATTCTTTTCCAGTGAACTGCTAGCGCAGACAATTCCAGCACTTTCTTCATTTATTCTATTTATTTATTTTTAGATGCCATGTAAAAGTCACTGTTTCTCAAGCCCTGCCTAGCCCTTCCATGCTGCATTTTAAGAGACAGCAAAAATAAAGGGCCAAAGTGCTTCATTATATTAATTCTTAACTCAAGTCCTCATCTCCTAGTAGGAACATATCCCATGCCTTAACATCTTCTCATCAGAGCCCCTTACTCTGACGTTTCCAGGTGTAAAGTAACTTTACCACTTGGGGCCTTCTGAAACTTGACAAAAAAACCTTACAAAAGTAGATTCTAAAGTGTCCTGCTTTGAGTGAGTGGCGGGACTTTTCAGTATCGGGGTTTTTGTAGCAGGGAAGGGGGCTTCAGAGGTGGCACCCTGTGAGAAACTTCTCAAAGATCCCCTAGCTCCAAGTTGGACCTGCCTTTACACCAGGGCCAAATCAATTAGCGATGGTGGTTGAGCCTCTCCTGTAATGTATTTAAGAAGGGGAACATGGGAGGAGTTGTGGGAGTTGTGAGGAGAAGTTGCGAGGAGAACGTCTGTGTGAACGCTCAGGTGAGTGGAAGGAAGAAGAAGGGGAGGAGGTGTGCCAGAGCAGAGACTCCCCTGTGTCCCATGGTGAGATGGCAGGGCCACCCACCACCACCCACAGGGGTCTATGGTGGAGCAGATCTGGATTTGCGGCCTGTGGGGGGGCCCCACGCCGTGCCAGGTGACTGCACCAAAAGAAAGCCAGGACCCTGTGGGAAGAGGCGCCGCTGTTGTAGTTCAGCGCTGGGAGGATTGCAACACACGGGGGTGACCCACATGCTTGTGGGAGTGACTCATGTTGGAGAAAGTTTGTGGAGGACTGTCTCCCATGAGAAGCGGACTGTGCTGGAACAGAGGAAGAATGCCAGAAGTTTCCTGCTCCCTGAGGTGGAAGAAGTGGCAGGACTGACTGCACCCCCCATTCCCTGCCTCCTGCACCGCTGAGAGGGGAGGAAGTAGAGATATTGGGAGCAAAGTTGAGCCTGAGAAGAAGGGAGGGTGGGGGAAAGGTGTTTTCAAGATGTGGTAATGCTTCCCACTCCCCTACTCTGTTAAGTGTTTCTGTTGTTAGTGTCTGTATTAAATTTATGTTTTTTTCTTCCCCTAACAAATCTGCTCTTTGCCTGTGCCTTAAAGGATATCAACCCTCCTTGTCCTTATCTCAAATTCCTAGGTCTTTTGCTTCCCTCTTTCTCAGCGCTGGGAGGGAAGGGGAGAAGTGAGCGACTGTGTGGTTCTCAGTTGCCCTCTGATCTCAAACCACAACATAAAGAAACCCCTCAAATGACATTTAATTGGCACAGTGCTGTTGATCCTTCCCACAGTTGACATCTGTTACCCTTCCACATCTCTATGGTAGTTGTCCAGCATAGCTCTTCAAGCATCTTTTCTTATCTTGCTGACTAGTGGTTTCTGCAAAATTTCTGACTGTGCCATGTTTAAAAACAAAATCTGCCTGAATTGCTTATATGCTAATCCTTCCTTCAGCTTCACTCTGCTCCCACAACCTTTTGCTTTTGAATATGGAACTATCTTAAGCACCACACTGAGCATCAGACAGCCATTCAACTTGCAGGATCTTGTTTTTACACTGAGGGGTGCCTAAATTCAAAGTGTCTGATCAAACTCTTCTATGTAGTCCAAGAAAATTTTGCAAACAGTATTGGAAACAAACAACTGATTTAGATGATTGAAAATATGAATGCTAATGAACTTTTTAGCTTGTTGGGTCAATGACACTAGTTTTGGGTTCAGTGAGTCAGGGAAGCCAAAGGAAAGAAAGAAATTTTACATAAGACTAAAGAAGGGATTTTGTTTTAATACATTCTCTGGTCAGCAAAAGATTGTAACAAGAACATTGACAGAGCAGTCTTTGAGACAAATGGAAAAGCAAGAGGGAAATTATGCTGAAGTGCTCTCACAAAACTTTGGGTCGTTTCAAGGAGCTGCTAGAATTGTGCTGTCTGTGATTAGACTCAGTTTATACAGTACAGACAAGCTGGTTCCAGAACCTGCTAAACTGTCCCATTCAAGTTAAAGAATACATTCAGAAGAGCAAGGGAACTTGCAGGGAATTCCTTTAACCACATTCCTCACACCCAACAACTCCATCAGCTCAGAAACAAAACAAAGCAACAAAGAAACCTAACTGCTAGATGCTACAGACAGATCATATTTATTCAGCAACAGTTTTTAAACAAAAGTATTGATTTTCCAACACTCAAGGGATGCTTTGTGGAAAGCTTTCTGGCAGACAAAACTAGCACTTAAGTTTTGGGGAAAGAAAAAGAGATATATCTACCTTTGGATTTCTTTGCGTCTTTATTTTCTCCACTCTCTCTTCCCAAAATCTACAATAACCATCATCTTCCTTTCTACAGCCTACTACCTTGAGTCCAATCAGTGAAAAACAGGTATGTCATGACTGGCTCTGTTTGCACGCATTTAGTACAAGACAACATAGCTGAGAATTATATCTATGCTCCATGTGTCACCAAAGCCACTGGTATTTCACCAACAATGCTGGTTGACTGAAAAGTAAGAATTCATTAAAAGAGCAGTCACATCCAAGATGATCAGCATCCTTGGAAACTGTTATCTTTAAACCACTATACTATTTTATCCTGTGTTTGCCTACTGTCTCCCCCAAGACTCTTAGAAGACTTTCCCAGCCTTGATCAAGCAGCAGAACCAGGCTCAACGGACTTGTTAATATGATTTTTTCCATTTTGCACAGAAGAATATTAAGGCCTGTAACAGTTAAGTCCCCCACCTCCAGTAAACCACATGTGAAAGCATATAAAGATTACTTCATTTGTTCAGTGTAAAACATATCCAAATATCCAGTGAAAATAGTAAGAGAAACGCCATACTTTCAACATGTACTTTTGCAAAATGGCATTCCTTAATTTTCTTGTCTATAGCACACTGGTATAGTGCTAAGAAAACAACTCCCTTACTGACATCCTCCTGTATGCAATTCTTCAATGGCACTCACAGACCTGCCCCTTTAGCTCTAGCATTAAGAACTGGTGCTCCTGGTGCGGGTACTCCTAAATCTGAATCCTACTGCTGAAGAAGGAATAGCATACATCACTCTTCCAACAGCAGGTGTGTTTTTCTGTGCATCAAAACAGGATTGAACTTTGAATATTTCAATATTCCAAATACCAACAGAAGCTGGGACAGCTCAATTCATCAGACTGCAGGTCCAAGGGGCAGACATCTGAGAAGGTCAGAGCCCAGCAGCACAGCCAGCTTTCTATAAAAACTTGGCCTCAGTTTCCACTATTTACTTCAGACCTCAGTGTCCCTGGTCCTGAGCACTTCTCATGCCTTGCCTGTTCAAAGGTTATCATGCCATTCTACTGCAGAGCTGGGAAAGAAAGTTGGGTCTTCTAGATGCAAGCCTTCAGCACTGAAGCCTCTTCTTTTCTAATCCATAATGTCCCAGGAAGAGATATTATATTTTGCAGAGTACTAAAAACACAGTCACAAGGAAGCATAAGCAGTGAAGTGAGCTTTCATGTCACAACAGACTTTATTAGCATAATTCCTAATTGTGACTGCTTAGAAGCCCCGTAAGAGCAAGAATAATTATGTTTAACACGCAGAGTGATAAAGAGACAAGATTAGTCAATTCTTCATCCCCCTCGCTCTCAGACTGCTTACAAGATCCTTTTCGTTTCCTCTACTGTTGAGGAAGAGTAACAATGGAATGTATTCCACAGAAAAGAGCGGCCATTTCTAGTGTCCCTTGGAATCTTCTACTTGTGACCTCCTAATCCTAGTTGCCTTGAGTGGGACCTCATACAAACCTCCGAATGGCAGCACAAAACAAAGACAAATTTAGAGCCCCACTAAAATACAGTCTGTAAGAAAAGGCAAGATGCAACTGAGTAGAGGCACAGGGAAACCCAGAAGTGCTGCAATATATTTCAGAACTTCAAACTGTGAAAGGAAACCATTATTCATTTAGTTACAAGTTTGCAATATATTTCCACTGTGATCATAAGAACATAGGAGACAAACACATTTAGTGCTTTTTTTGGGAGCAATCACTTTCTAACCTTCATCACTGACCTAAAGTATAAATCGAGACTAAGCCTTTGTGGTGCAGAACTGGTCAGAAGATGTTCCAGGGGATGCTGAGTGACTGAGCACAAAGAATTTCTACTGCTGTAGTTGGACAGGATAGTCTTGCAATGGGGACTTGCAAACAGTTCAGGTCCATGAGGGTTTATGGACAGAAGGACCTCCTCCTCCCTGAATACAATTATAAAGAGAGCGGTCCTTGCAACAGTGGCTCTTTTTGGATACAGTGTCCTATACTAGATACTAGTGACTTACTACCAAAGAAGAAAACATGCAGGAGACTCAGTGAGGGTAGTCTGTCTTGGTAAAAGGATTGCTAACACAGATAGCAAGTCAGGGTCCTGAGTATACTAATACACTGGGCTGGGTGCTGCCCCTCCTGCCCTGCTCTCTCCCCAGCCTGCCCAGCTCCCTCTCTGGAAGCAGTGGGACATGCCCTGGCCAGCAAGGCCCCTGGCCAGCCAGCCCCACAGCTCCCAGTTCCCGGTGAGCTGCCAGCCCCCATGGTGCCCTGATACAGCATAACATCTTTAGATGCCAACTGGTACCATCCTCAGAAAACCAAGACCTGCTATCCCAACAAATACAAAATGATGCAGCTATTCCAGCTAGCAGGCTTCAGAACACTCTTTTAATATGCATTAGCCATTTTCATTACAGTCTGGGGACAGCTGAACCGTTTCACCCTCTCCTTCTGTCCTTCAACTCCTCCAAATCTTAAAAGAACATTTGTTTTCAAGCTGACTTGTCAATTAACTTCATCCACTCCCACAACTATCTGCAGTTGCAGGTTCAGACCAGGTCCAGAACTGTCACCAAAATACAAGGAAAAACACTTCTCTCCATTTCAACTACATTTTACATAACTAGAAGATTAATGCAGCCAGAGACTCTGGGGTTTAATGCAACTCAGACTCTCAGGTGTGATTCTGTTTTGTTGCAGGTATTTCAATCTCCATTACAGACAGGAGAGAAACAGAATTTTACATGGTTTCATATGCATTTGGTTCGGCTTTTATAGCTGGTGAAAAAGCTATATTAATAGCACAGCAGGGGCTGAACTGAATCCAAAGACCTGGAAAATAAAATATTCTCAGTATCCATTATTTCAGTACTTGCAAATTCCAACAAGATGAGACTTCTATATGCTTATCACGGAAGAGAAAAAAACAGGCATGGATTAAAATAGATAAAAAAACCCCTCCTTATTTATAGAAAAAAAAAAAAAGGCAAGTATATTTGCAAATTGTAAAAGGCATTACCCTCGGAGTCCTAGAGATTCTAATGTATCAGAACAAAAAGTAGGCATGCCAAATTTAAATGCTCAAAGAAAAACTGGGCGAGACATTTGCAATCTGATATGCAACTGCTGAAGACAGACCAAACTGACACTGAGAGCAGAGCTCTGAAGGCCTGAGTCATGAATCCAAATCTCAGACACCTGAGTTTTTACAAGATGTCTGTCATGTCTCATCATAAATCTAGCATGAACCTGATGTATGAATGTGGTCAAGTCACTTTACCATCTCTTTCTTAAAATTAAGAATTTGATACTGAGCCATTTAAAAGTGTTGTAAGGTAAATCACCCATAGTGTTGCAAAGCAATAATAATGCCACTTAGTTCGCTCAGTACTAAACCAAAAATCTTCAGGAACCACTTACCTGCTTGTTGGGGTCTAAATCCCAGAAATAAGAGCAAGTGTCACAATAATGCACAAAAATCCGAGTCTTCAGGATCCCTCTCCCATTCCACCCTTGACTGCATCAGTTAGTAAATGAGCCTTATCTAAGGTAATTGCAAAAAAAAAAAAAAAATAGGAGTCCTTCAAACAATTGATCAAGAAAGAAACAAAGAAATATGGAGGAAAGGATTCCCTTGGGCTAAAACCAAAAGATCTAAATGTGCTAATAATAAAGGGCTTCTCGCTTTTGAGGCCCTGCTAACCTTACTGACACAAATTTAGGGTGGGGGGTACATAGGTCTTCACAGCTGATGTCCTACACCATCCTGCAGTGCTAAGCAAATACTCTTTACAGGCTGAGACTCTGGCATTCAGATATTTTAAGGAGAGTGGCCATGAACAGGTGCTATACTTCGTGGGTATTTCAGTTTTCTCTTTGCACAGCCTAAACTCTGATTTTATTTTGTATCAGAAATGAATAGGTCATGCTGTCCTAAGATGGCACTGTCACATTCTGAAAAAACAAAGAGTGATCCCAGACAGCTTAAACAGGAGAAAGTGGGACTAGAGGCAAAGCTTGGGTTGAAGAGGCAGTGAGCCATGAACACCCCCTCACAAAGTTTTCAGATGCTGGAAGGAAACGCAGAGGAGTGGCTAAGGTCTGGGTCTGCTAAGGTCTCCCATCAAAGACCTCAGAATCTCGTGCTGTTTTAGCCACAGGGCAAGGATGATCCAAGAGCAGAGCTTAGAGAATTGCCCAGGCAGCTCCATGCTGCTCTTCTGCATGCATCTTCATGGCGTGGGACTGAGCCCCCTGCTCAAGGCAATGTCCCAAGGCTGACTCTTTCCCATCGTTCTGTAGCTGTGGTGAACACCCCCAAAGCCTTTGCAGATCACCCAGTGCAAGAGACCATGGGTCTGAAGGGCAGGTCTGGGGGCTGAAGTTTCTCTGCAGCTTTAAGAAAGGTGTTGTCAGGGCAGTAACAGATCATGTTCCTTCAGATACTCTCACACACAGAAGCCTGCAGCAAGCCAAAGAGTTAGGGAGGAATCCTACTCCCACAGTCAGTCTCCAAACTAAGTGTTAGCAAGAACTGGTACCCAAGCACTGAGCAAGGAAAAGGTTTCAGTAAATGCTTTAGCCTTTCAGGAACTGTTCAGACACCCCTGAACTTGTTTCACACACATGTTATAATTTCATGGAGAAGTTGCTATTTAAATGTCAAATGCAGCAGCAAGACTAAGACCACTGGGCAGATGCATGCGTTTACTCTGGCAAAAGAAGGGGTACATCCTCTACTGATGTCTTGTAGCTACAAGAAGTTTAGTTCCTTTATCAGCCAAACAGTGATAACAAGGGCTAATCCTGCTATGCAGCCATAAATAAGTGAATAAATATGATGTCCATTAAAAGCACAGTTATTCATAAGATTATGCTGCCCGTTGACTGAGAAATCACTGTCTACTTCTCTATCAGACGTCTTGTCAGTGATACAAGACTGTTTGACTTATAGCACAAGATGAACCGTGCACTAACACTTTGCCCTGATGATGTAGGAAACTAAAGGAGAACATATATGCTGCAAAAGTCTCCTCACTTAAGGTTTCTTTCCCAAAATATTCTGCTGAGAGTTAATAAAATAAATAGGCGGGGGGGGGGGGGGGGGGGGGGGGGGGGGGGGGAAGTTTAAAAATTAAATAATGAAGAACCACTCAAATTGAGCAGCTAACCAAAACCAATGAAAACTGGGCTTTTACAATGGCCCCCTTTCATCTCTGGTGAAACAACTGTAAAACACAACTCAGATCTGTTGTGGTCTTTTTGATCAAACAATTAAAGTCTCCACCATGAGAAGAGAATAATTTTTCAAATTTTTAAATGTTTCTATACAAAGACATACCAAGGTCTCTAACAGCAGTATAATTTCTGTGTATTTGTGATGACCTGCCTGCAAACTATACATAAACCAGGACTTATTTGCTAAAAGAGATTCATTGATAAATTCCAATAAACAAATTTCAACAGCATTACAATTAATTTTCCAGCAGAAAAACGAAGTGGCAAAATGTAAAAAAACAAAGCGTCCAGTTCTCCCATTCCCTCTGCTCCAGCTGGAGTAGTGTGGCTCGAAGCTAATGGAAAGGTCTTCAAAAATCAAGTGGGAATGTTTCCCTGCTGGAGGCTGTGAATCAGGCCCTTCTCCTCTAGTCCCTGCCCTTCGCACAGATTACAGCTTTTGCCATGGACAAATCATTTCAGCTTTTAATTCAGTCTCTCCTTTTGTAAAATGGGCCTAATAATACTCACTTATCTACTTCACTAGGATGCTTCAAGGATTAAAACTGATGCGTCCCTGCTGAAGTAATGTGCTATAATTACCTTGTTAATGTGCCCTCTCTTAGATAGAAAGAAAATTGCTTAGCTGTGTGTCACACATGCCACACTGCCCACCGCCTAGGCCCCTGGGCAAGCTCAGGCAATTGGACGATGTTCCCTGAAGCAGGTTGCTCTTGTGAAGTTGAAGTGCAAAGAAAATGGCAGCCCTGCAGCCAAGGGATGCAGCAAGTATGCTCTACTTCACAAAGCAGACTCAAAGCCACAAATTATGTAGACGAGTGCTCCTTTAGATAACAGTGGGAGCCAAAGACTATTTTCTACCTACATTTGGGTGTCAACCCCCCCCCCCCCCCAACTTGTTGAAAACCTCCTTTTCATTGAACTGGATCCTTTCCTGACTAAAACAGTCAAGCAATCTTTCTCTCTTTTAAACTCATCTGCAATATGCCCATCCCCACCACTTTTTCCCTCCTGTGTGATTCTTCCAAGCTAAGTGTCCCTTTTTCCTCAGCAACTCTAACTTCTAAAAATGAGAATAATGTAAAAAATTACACAGCATTAAGGAGGAAGATCTAAATTTTTCTCTATTTCAGAGATAAGTAGCCAGAAGCATCTTTATTACAGACATACCCTAGCAACTGCAAGTCCATCTCTACTGTCCAGAGATGTGCATAGCCCAATCCATGCCTACAGGCAGAAACAAGTGAGGCTTGCAGACAGGATACGTCTCATCTCTGCATCTCTATTTGCACTGCATCACATTACCTCACTTCCAGCCAATCCAGCCTTCGCATGCCTCACCACTCTCCTCTCGCCTAGCTGCTGGAGTAGCTGATTGCCATGGTGAACACGGGGGAGTTCAGTAAATTATATATGGCCAGCAGTTTGCATTTGTGGAAAAGCAAATAAACAGCACAACTTAAAAATGGGTTGGCAAGAGCTTGACATGAGGATCTTCTGACTACAAAATTTAAAGAAACAGAGCAATATTCATACACTGAATAGCAGAAGGTTATGTCCTGATAAATAGGTCTTCCTGATTTCACAACCCAGTTACAATAATCAGGAATAAGGTGACCCTCCTGTCTCAGGAGAAGCATTTCAGGAGAGTGATTCTGAACAGCAACACAAATAACGGTGTTTCAGGCAGCAGGCTGAGGCCTCTCAAATTCACTACACAAGTGGGTACAAAGCCAAGATTGCAAGAACCCAACCCCACTTCTTTGCCCTTATCCAGCTTGGAAATCTCAAATATCCAGTCTCATACATGAGAATCCTTCCTAATCAACCCTGTTTCAGGGATCCCCAAGTATTATCACATGAGTCGTAGAGGTCCTGCATTTTGTATAGTTATTTTGCTTAAAGGAGTTTCTGCTCAAGGTACAGTGAATAGTTCTGTTGTATTCCTTAAAAAAAATAAGCCATTGTAAATCTTCATAAAGTATTCAGCACAAACACAGTGATCCCTTAGCAATGACTCCACACATTTGCAGTATGCACGTATTGTTTAAAGCACTGCAGACATCTAGGACTGATTCTCCTGTTGTTGTTAAAAGTGGTCAGAAAATGCAAGCAATACTAATGAGATGAAAGATGCAGGACTGTGGCTCACTTGTCTGAGAGTCACAGCTGTGCTGGGAACAAGGGAGGCCCTGAGATTGAACTCTGTAAAGAGCAACTTTCTGCTAAAACCAGCTCTGAAATGGCCAGAGGAAAGCTCAGCTGACAGAACTGCTATGACCTCTGTCTATCACAAAAGCTTTGCTCTAACAATGCCATCATATGGCACTGAGCTGCAAACTCACTGCAACATCCAACTGCTCGCGTGATCATCCCTGCCCGCCTCTGCCTCGGTACAAACTGTCCTGACAAGCAGCCCATGCTGCCAGAGAGAACAAGATTTCCAAGTAGTTGCACACAAGATTATTTACTGCTATGAAGATTTTTTTCATAACCCCAAAAGTGAGAGCTGACTTTAAACTCTGAACTGATTCTTTTCAGTCTTTGAAAAAAGTACATAAATATGCAGAATATTCACGCTATTTCTATCAATATCTAGTACCTTGTTGAATTTTTACCTACATTTCCAATGAGTCATGGTGTGGAGTAAATCCATCAGTCTAATTATCCATTAACTGATAAATAGGTATACATATATATAACACATATATAATGTATCTATATATCATTCCATCCATAAAATGGGTATGTTTTGGAGATCAAGTTTTAGTTTCAGAAGAAGACACAACTTGTCTATCTCCTCTCAGGTCTGTTACATTTTTATATACATTCTCTTGTCTTCTTTCCAGCCTTTTCAAACTACTCACAAATGAGAAATTTACATAGATTCATGTAAATGGTCAGAGCAGAGCTTAAGGTTACTGTTCCCATTGACTAAAAAGAGGATTAAATAGGACACTCATCTATGTTAGTGTTGAAGGTGGTTTGAGTTCTTCTACACTCCAGTTATGACTGAACCTGACCACAGTCACCCAGAAAGTTCTTTTCTGTATGTTTCTGTACCATTTTTGAGGGCCAAACGCAGCTCCACATTTCTGTGGAGCCTTCAATCAGGCTGAAGCCAGCAGAAGTGCACACAGGCTCTAGTGAGCATTTGCACGGGCTTTTGTATGAGGCAACCTGAATGAACAGAGCATCAAGGCAAGGTTGCACATCCCTGTAAGCTGACTCGAGGAAGGGGTGCCTAACAGAGGTTGAGAGGGCAATAGTAAAGAAAGAAAAAAAAGAAAAGGTTGTTGGAAAGGTTTTGGTAGTTGGAGAGGGAACATGCCTATGGCAACCCTCAAAAATTTCCCACTCCCTCAGAAGCAATATAATCTGTTCATGCTGTACCAAACACACACCAGTGACAGCAAGAGGACCATCCTCAAAAATGACAGCCTTTCACTGGCAGGCACTTCTGCAGCTACCTCCCACACATTCATACTTCTATTCATTAGGCCACACAAAAAAAATCCACTATCACTCCCACTTCAATTTTCTCAGACTTTTCCAAATGTAAGTTTTGTGATTTAAAAATCAGCATGCACTAGGTCATTCATGCAACCGGGCACCGTTCTGTGACCGTCTGCACAGGCCAAGGGCACCCATCCCGCCAGACCCTCAGGGCAGGGTGGCGGGCGCTCCTCTGAGAGCAAGGGCTGCAGCTCTGGCCGGGGGGTCTGCACCGTCCACCCCAGCGGCGGCCGATGCCTCCCCCAGACGGAGCTGTGAGGGGAGAGGCTGCAGTGCAGGCCTCGGGCTGCAGGAAGGGCCTGGACCTTTCTCCCGGGGCAGGGACAGGCAGCAGACCTGCCTGCAAAGCCTGTGCCCAGGGGAGGGTGTCCTGCAGCAGGCGCTGAGCTGCAGGAGGCCCTGAGAAGGCTGCGTAGCATCACAGAGCGGGAGGAGGAGTTCAACAGCTGGTTCCAAGTGCAGTCTGCCGTGACCCACGGCCACAAGACTGAAGAGGAAAGAACCATCACATCAGGAGAGATGCTAGAGCTCAGTAAGTCAGCCCGACCTGCTCCCTGTAGAACGACCAGAGCAACCAAGAAAAAGTGACTGGTGACAGTAGTAGGCAAGTCTCTTCTGAGAGGTACAGAGGCACCCATCTGCTGACCAGATACACTCTCTAGAGAGGTGTATGCTGCTTACCAGGGCTTGTATCAGGGATGTCACTGAAAGACTGCTGAGCCTTGTACAGTCTGCTGACTATTATCCACTGCTGTTGTTTCACATGGGCATCAATGATACAGCCAGGACAAGTCTGAGGAGTATGAAGGATTACAGAGCCCTGGGAGCAACGGTAAAGGGACTCTGGAGTGCAGGTAGTTTTCTCATCAATCTTCCCAGTCAAAGGGAAGGGGTTTGAAAGGACCAGTTGAATCTGGCAAATCAACAGCTGGTTACAAGATTGGTGCCACAGCCAGGGCTGCGGCTCCTTAGACCACAGGACTCACTTTGAGCAACCTGGTCTACTGGGAGCTGATGGGTCCACCTGTCAGAGAAGGGAAGAAGGCTAGACTTGCCAAGTTGGTGAAGAGGGCTTTAAACTGAAGTTGCCAGGGGATGAGAACCTCAATTCCTCCCACTCCTACCAGGTTGATACCAGTGCTGGCAATAGAGGCTCAGAGCCTGGAGAGGGATCACAGGTCAGCAGGAGAGCACCTGACAAGCAGCACAAAGGAATTCCAGCCAGTAAGTCAGCTTCATCAGGGGCCCGACTTAAATGCCTCCATGCAAATGTGCATAGCAGGAGGAATAAACAAGAGGAGGTAGAAACGTGCGCATGCCTGCAGGGCTATGATCTTATTGGCGTCACAGAGACTGGTGGGATGGCTTCTATGACTGGAGTGTTGGAACAGAAAGATACAGGCTCTTTAGCAGAAACAAGCAGGGAAGACAAGGAGGGGGTGTCTCCCTCTACATCAATGACTATGTGGAGTGCATGGAACTCTGCCAAGCTGTGTGGTGCAGTTGACATGCTGGAGAGAAGGGATGTCATCCGGAGTGACCTTGATAGGCTTGAAAGGTGGGCCCATGCAAACCTCATGACATTCAACAAGGCCAAGTGCAAGGTCCTGCACATGGGTCAGGGCAATCCCATGTGCATACACAGATTGGGTAATGAGTGGATTAAGAGCAGCCCTGCGGAGAAGGACTTCGGAGCAGTAGTGGTTGGAAAACTGACTGTGACCCAGAAATACGTGTTCACAGCCCAGAAAGCCAGCCATATCCTGGGCTGCATCAAGAGAAGTGTGGCCAGCAGGTTGAGGGAGGTGATTCTCCCCCTCTGCTGTCATAAGACCCCACCTGTAGTACTATGTTCAGCTCTGGGGGCTCCAGCATAAGAAGGACATGGAGCTGCTCGAGCAGGTCCAGAGGAGGCCATGAAGATGATCAGCACCTCCCTTATGAGGGCAGACTGAGAGAGTTGAGGTTATTCGTTGGGGAAGTGAAGGCTCCAGGGAGGCCTTGTAGTGGTCTTCCAGTACTTAAAGGGGGCCTATAGGGAAGATGGAGAGGGACTCTTTACCAGAGATTATAGTGACAGGACAAGGGGTAATGGTTTTAAACTGAAAGAGGGTAGATGTAGATTAGCTATAAGGAAGACATTCTTCAGTATGAGGATGATGAGACAGTGGAACAGGTTGCCCAGAGAGGTTGTGGATGCCGCCTCCCTGGCAGTGTTCAAGGCCAGGTTGGACAGGGCTTTGAGCAACCTGGTCTAGTGCAAGGTGTCCCTGCCCATGGCAGGGGGTTTGGAACTAGATGATCTTTAAGGAACCTTCCAAACCAAACCATTTTATGATTCAACATATACCTAAAGGCCTGTAACTTCTCCAAGGCAAAATGTAGTAACAAACCCCTCCCAATCTTTAACATAACTTTGCTTTACAGAGACTAGAAGGGAGCAGCATGTATTACTTCTGTCCAAGCAGTATTGCCTGCTCAATGTCTTCAAGCTGCCCTCTGATAGCTCCTACTATATCTATGATCTCTGATAGCTTCTATTGCCCTGTTCACCAGGCTTCACTGCTACACCCCTCCAGGCTGATTACATGCTGCTTAGGACTCTTGTTGGACAGAGCTAGGACTCTACTTCATCACACCTTCTTTGACAGCACTAGCATATCACTGTCTGTGTTGTGACATATGGTCACTTTCCTGCTTCCACTAGTAATTCTGGTATATTACAACATTCCCTGTGTGCCAGTTGTTTAAAAAACACACGTTAGCAACCAGAGTATTTCTGGAAAGGACTTGTGTCTTGAAATGAAGCTGTGCCAACTGCTGTTCCATGTTGTAACACAGAAAGTGCCCTGATATCTGAGTTCAGCAGTGCCTGTGCTAAGGATGACTGTCATCAAAAAAGCAGAGCTGGAAAAGCACCATGGAAAACACAGTCAAGTTAACAAATACACGGTTTTGAGTACATCTGCTTCAGAGGTATCTTCTGCTCTTATCTCATTTCACATAAGAGATTTCCATGGACAGATACTTTGGAAATGTTTGGCCCAAGGTCAAAGGGATAACAAAGCAGGGGAAATGAGGCAAAGAAATTCAAGCAATTTGTGTAAGAATACTGAATTGCTGCCCAAAAGCCAAGAATGCTGGCATCAGATCTTCACATAGTTCAGTGACCAGTATAGCATCTGTACCTCAGATATATACAACTACCCAAATAATGTCACAAGTTTAAGAAGCTGATGTCCAGATCAGAACTTTTCCTTTCAAGACAAAAGTGGGGAGAATGGTGACAAAATGTTTATGAAATCCAGAAAAATTAATGACTGGGTATTTGGACTGCAAAGTGCAGTCAGATATTAACACAATGTGTACTACAGAAACAAAATATTCCCAAATAACCCAAAAGTGCATCGGATTTTTCTGGACTCTCTTGTTTCAAGGATCTATTTCTGGGACTGACCTGACAGCTGTTATCCTCTCCTGTCAAGCTGACTCTCAGTATTTTCCAAGTATTCTGAGAAACATATGTATTAACAAAATTACAACTGCTAAAGATTCCATCATTTAGATTTGTGTGGATTTCATCAATACTACACACCGTGAGCATTTGGAAACTTAGGGCAACAGTGACGGCAGAAATAACATCCACAGGCTTGAAAAGGACAATTTTCTGATACTGTTTATGAAGGAGCATCTCCATGTAATCAGCAGCACAGGGATTGTGGCACACATGATTAATTTGCAGATCTACCCCATCAGAAGCAACAATGAAACAAGCATCAGCTAAGACTTCACAATTTTATAGCACAAGCTATTGAGAACTTAGACTTATTTAAGGAAACTGGAAGAGGGAGAAGAAGCAGTTATGTTGGGTTTTTCTGCATGAGGCAAAGTCTGGCAGGAGTTATGTGCAGGCTATGGACAAGTTTTTTGTAGAAGGGTAGAAGATACTTTCTCTCCTTACCTAAATTATGTTATTCTCTCCAGACATTTGCAGAGAGTTGAATTAAGTAGCTTATAACAAGCTAAATGCTGCAACAAACATGTATGTGCACTTTCTGCCTGCCATTATTTGAGTGACTGACAGCTACTATTTCCTGCATTTCAGCACACCCAGCTGCTGAGGAGTTTTAATTGGGAAATTTATTTTGAAAAGCTGGGTGATAACATCACCAAGAAGCAAATACTCCAGAAACAATGAGAGAAGAAGAGAAGTTTCAAGGATGGTAGACAGCGTCTATCCAAACCATCTTCATCTCAGGTATGCAATTGCTTGCTGAACCTTCTCTTTACAAAAAAAAAGGCTGCCATGGTGTTTCTCCTTCCCAGCTGCCACAGGCAACCAACATCAGTCCATGCCACCCCACTCCTAAAGCTGTTATGATCACTGAGATTCTCTTTTAAATTACAACCACTGGAAGTTTTCACCAGAGCTCTTCACCCAGCCTACATACCCATTAGGAACTCATAAATCTATGCTGCCAAAGTTTGCACAGTTTGCCAAATGTCTGTACCTGATGTGTGTGCCTTCATAATACAATTACAATTGCATTTCAGATTGAAACATACATGCAAAATCCACTAGAATTATGTTTTTCTGACAAAAGGAAGAAATTGCCCGATAGCTGAATTCACCACTAATACAAAACCCTCCTGCTGGCATCATCTTCACCCAGTGCATCTTAAGATACTGCTTATTTTACCACCTAAATTGCACCCTGCCCCTCCCCCTTAAATAAGGGCCATTAAACCTTACCAGAGAAATGCAGGTATTAATCATTTCTGCTTTCCTGTTCTTTCCACTATCTATGCAAGTTGATTTCTCCTGGCATTGTGATTGCAAGAGAAAGATCCGTAGTTTCAAATATTCCCCTAGAGCTAACGGAACACTTAGAGCATAAAAACCCTTCTAAAAAATACCACCTTTTGTGGAGTAGAAAAAGAATAAGCTACCTAATGTCATGTGACAGATTATGAGGGGATAGCTAAAAGTGAACCCATTTTTTCTCTGAAGGTGTCTACCTTTCAACAGCACCTTTCAACTGGACTATTGTATGAGCTTTAAAATATTCATTAACCTAGTTTCATACGATTCACACTACCCATGGGCTACTGAAGGTCAGTAAAAGTAGTCACACATGAAGTAAAAGGAATACACACAGATAGTGATTTGCCTAAAATAGTAAGCATAAACTCTTTCAACATAGCCAGAAAAAAGGCAAATCTTTCCATGTCCCAGAATGCACCTTAACTGCAAGACTATCCTTAGATGCAGCTTGGTCCTTCATAGGAAGGATTAATCAAATAATACTGTATTTCCTATATTAAATGTCTTTCACTGCACTGGAACTTCGTTGTACATATATCTGTAGGTAGAGGCAAGTTATAAATAATTAATACTATTACATACGATACGTATCGAGCCTGCAATAAATTATGTATGCCTGTCTCATACTGCATCTGTTGGGATACTGTAATGTAATTTAGCAGATAAAACACACTGATTATTTAAAAGGGTTATCAAATTTTGAAGCTACATTAAATTATACATTGAGTCATTGTGTTTGTGGAGGTGCACATACTCCTACAGTTTCTGTACACAAATCAATCAAATTGTCTGTTAAGCCCCTACATGTGCACAACCCAGAGCACTAGACTGTGCAAGGAGTCAAAGCCCAATACAGCATAAAATAAATGGGTTTTAACACACACTCTGGGCTTGGCCCTAAAAGCAGCATAGATGTACTACTGACATTTTCTAAGAAGAAATACACAATTCAGGAATGTGTTACACACCAAATCTGTACTGCTTGATTCCAAACCAAAATAGCAGCTCACCGTGCATGAGCGCATGTCCATGCATGCACATTCATCTGAGTTCTCACCCATTTCTGCTGCAGACATACTACACTGCCTCCAGCACATCAGGTGTTTGGACCCCACTGAGTTTGGCGGGTTCATTGTGGAAGCAATACGGCAATGATCATTCCACAGAGAACAAGCACTTCAGACAAAAATAATACAAAAGAGCACTCTCTCCTCATATTACCCATTCATGGTATTTCTGATCCATCTGACACTTTATAAGGCCAGGTGAAAGCTTCTTACACACAGTTCTGCCCATGCACTCTGGTCCTGACCTCCATCCCAGTGCTATTTTCTCTAATACAAGGGCTGTGAGGAAAAGCCTGACAGGTTTTCTAATATGTGCCAGCTGGGACCCAGCAACCTTTTTTGTTTTGCTCACCAACAAGAGTTTATCTGGATACTCGGGTCTTGCAATAAGAAAACAGCTACGTCTCTGTGATACTGTATTATTTATGCTGCTGGCTGAATAAACGATCATTGTTCTAGTCCATTCACATTGCCAGTACAAAAGAACATGAAAGCTTTCACCCTGAAGAAGTGTTAAAAATCCTTCATACAGGACAAGGGTCCCATGCACATCCAGTGCTCCATACACACACATCCCTACTGTAATTTCATTAACTGACAGAATGGTTTTATTCAGATTGTGTTCAGTACATGGTCACTCAATTTTAGAGGGCACCATCAGAAACAGAAAAGGTACTTAGGATCATGAGGATAAAAAAAAATATGAAGACAGGAGAAATTACTTCAGTATAGAAAATCCTTGGTTTACCTGAAATAAAGGATACTGTAGAGTTGCAATAAACAATGAAGCATTATATAGCGCACACCTGTCACACCTTCACATAGCAGGAACAAGAAAACTAGGATATTTTTACATGATGCATAATTACCTGTGGAACTCACTACCACAGAGTAACACCAAATGCCAGAGGCACAACAGTATGCAAAATAAGGTCAGGCATGTAGGCAGATAATGGAAACTGATGCAGTCACAGCATATACTTATTAAACTCATTTCTAGAAAAACACACATAAATCCTCTAAAACATACACAGAAATACTCAGAAAAGACAACTGCCAATGCAGATATGGTGGCTGGAGTGAGAACCTCCATCTTCAGCTCCCCTTTTATATGTCAATTGTAGCAGCATTACCAATATACTAATTTTGACAGCAGTCTGTCTGAGAAGTACCACATCTGATTGTCTTCACGCCAAATTGAATAACTGACATTTTTCCTTCATGAATGTTACCTTTGCTACTGACATTTATTGTATATTCCTCCATATGACAAATAAGAATGTCAGGTCACAGCAGAATGCCTGTTTTGGCTCCCTTATACTTCCAGGCTTAAAGGGAAGGCTCTTCTTGTTAATTACTATGCAAACTGAGATCACAGAAAGATAACAACAAGTAGCACATAAGTTAATATATTTAGCTTTTTTGCTGCACTGGGAGGGTCTGCCAACTCTGAGGGGTCTGAACTAACACTAATCTTTCTGCACTTGAGTTCAACTCCACTATTCCCCCCTTTTTTCTGCAAGCATCTTGCTTATATCTTCATAGCTTTTCCTACAACATCATTACTTGCTCAGAAGGACAATGCAAACAAAAATTAGCTAGTCATTTCCCAACTACCTAGCTCATCCTTAGAAAGGATCATAATCCCATAGGAATTACAGACCAGCATTTCCAGATTCTATGTTATCCACTTGTGTTGCTCAGGGAGGGCTGCTCTCACCACTGCAAGACCTGGTGAGCAGAGAACATGATATACCATTTCTATTCCTAGTTCTGCCACTAATCACTTCACCTCCCCTTAACATTTACACATGTGTAGAAATACTCAAACAGTTCCCTCTAAGCATAATTCCCATCAGAAGTCCCAATTATGGTTTTCTGTCTGAGACAGAGAATTTCTACAAGCTTAATCTATCAGCCGCAGAGATCAGCAGAGAAAGAGTAACTCCACTTAAAGGCACTGATTCATCAGTGATCTATTTAATCAAAGGTGAGCAAATTTTTTTTTTTTTTTATAGTTTGTTTGGTTTGGGTTTGTGGTTTTTAGTCTTTTGCCCTTCATAACTTGCAGAAACCACCTGCTCCTGCTTCCCTGGGTGGATCAAATCTCTACGAGCTTGGTCCACAAGTCATCTATGCCCACATGAAGTAGTGCCAGATAGTACTATGGACCACACTAAACAAGTCCTAAATAACCACATCTCTTCAGATTAATATTCCTAAATATTCCTGAAAAGTAATTTTCACACATTCACATTCACTCAGTGGTGAATTATCTTGCAGTTACTAGGTGGAGCTGGAGCACACCTAAGAGCAGCTGAAGTTATGTGGATTTAGGATAATACCTTAATGGTGCACATACAGCCTGTCAAGAAAATAGAATTTTTAATCTTCAGAAAATTACTTTTTAGCAAAAATTATAATACTGATGTATCTGTATTACCAAATTGTTACCAGAGGAAATCAGATTCTTAAAAATTCCGTCTTAATGACAAACTCCTGAAGCATACATTTCATGATACATCACAATCTGTCCTCCAGGCTAGAGAGGGAGTGCAGACTTGGGAGTCACTGGCCACAGGGCACAAGAGAGATAGCTGTCTGGCTGCCAGTCAGAGCACACTAAAATAGGAAGCCACCAAACAGCCAATGCTCTAGAGGCACTGTCACGCCACGTCTACACTGCAGTATTAGTCAACTATATTTATTTTTGAAGGAATGAAGTAAAATTTTCTATAAAAATTTTTTTTGTAGCTTTTTTGACAAAAACTTATATTGGGTCAACAGTGAATACTTCTACATTTTTCCACTGTAAAATAAATTGCTCTAAAATCTTGAATGACATTAGCTCAAGATCCTGAAAATCTTCCTATTTAAGATGGTATTATTGCTTTGCCCCTTATTAAACTTCAACAGCTGTTAGGTGTGAGCTTCTGACATGCTGAATGGGGCTAATGAATCACTCTGGTCCAGAACCATCTCTGGGTTCTGTCTTGCTCTTTGGTTCATTTCTGGGTTTGAACTTGTACAGGGGGAAAAGGTAATTTGGTGGAAAAAAAGAGCAGTCCCCTTCAGGAGGTTCTAGGAGCACTACTCCTCAAGACATTAGGAATTAACTGAACAAAGACAAGGAACAGAGACAAAAAATTGTAACAGGTGATCCTAATGGCTCTGACACGTTTGTATCTCCATGGTACTCGTACTTTCCTGCTCTTCACATTCATGATCCTTCCACACCCCTGCAGCACAGACAGTCCTCGCATCTTTCTCAAATAGCCTTGTAATGCCTCACACCAGACACTGCACCTTTTCCTTTCAAATGACAGGAAAGGGCATGGATCTTCTGTAGCAGTAAAACCAGGCTTCCTGGCTCTCTTAGGAGTCAGATACATGTCTGAAAAAGGTCAGTAACTTCTGTACCTCTTAGAAAGATCATACATTGCTGTTTTGGCCATCACACAGAACCTCAATCTAAAGCATAATCCAGCAAGGTGGTTAGTAACCTCAATTCCTTCTAAATTTGTGGGTTTATACTGAAAACAAAATGAGTTTCCTGCTTACAGTAATGTTATTTCCGTGCTTGCAGAGATATGCAACAGGAATTAAGGGAGCTCAGCAACTCTGACGAGGAGTCTGGCTTCAGATCTTTCAAACTCTGTGCACAACGACTACGTAGTCCTAATTCCTGTACTAGGATGGACATGCTTGGGATAATCAGCAAAAAACAATAAAATCACAAGGAGAGTTAGATAATGCTATTTCCTATATAATAATCTAAAGACATTTTATGTGTTCAGTAATGGACCCAACCTTCAGGGCAATGTCCAAAGCCAAGTCAACCTCTGGAAATGCTTGTTTTAACCCACAGTGCCTCTCATACGCTTTTCTACTTTAAAAACTTAGTCACACACTTTCACCTATGTCCTCTTGGCTGAAACATTGCCCACTATTGTAGCAAAGCTATGCAAGGTCCTGTGGGTCAGCTGTTCAACACTGAAGGACAGGAGGGGAAAAGTCCCCAAATTATCTTGAGAAAAAAGCAATTTAAAGAGCTAGGAAAGCCATATTGAAAATTTAAGCTGCTGCACAGCCCTGAACATTACATTTCTACTTTTACAAGAAGCTGTGGAGGACTTCTACTGAACAAATTTAGGCACAAACATATCACACACATTATCCAGTCTTAAACATTTTTTTGCACATAATCACAAATTCTGATTAATAATCTCACTGACAGACAGAAAATATTATTTATGAAGCCTGTAAAGGGAAAGTAGTTTCCCTACAATAATCCCAGAGGCCAGTGGCACAACCTGAACCGCTCCCTACTTCTACCAAAACCCTGCCAGAGATGCAGCTTTATTTTAGTTCACAGCAAGTGACTGGGATTTTGGTTTGTTAATTAGTGCTGTGACATTTGCTCTTCTAACGCTGCAATTGGTGCAGGTTAAGCTAAAGAGTTCACACTGCACAGCACAGCACATTGGCATTTCATTGGAAATCTGCAGAAATATTTACCATGCAGGATCTACTCAGCCTGCTAGACCAGGCATGACCAGCACATTCAAGAAGACTAGAGGAAGACCACAAACAGTACCTTATACCAGTACAAAAGATTTCCATCAGGAAACCAGAAAAGGAACTCATACGTACATTTGAAATGCTATGGAATAAAGTCAGCCACCTTCAGTGGAGTTTAGCAAGTACAGCTCCGTGTCAGGAGAAACAGCGGGTGTGAAGTGTAATTACTTTATTTTTTTTCCCCTCCAAACCCTGTTTGTGTTTTACAAACTAGAACTGATATGAGAACAAAGAGACTGAAATAAAAGCAGGTAGGGGCTATGCAAATAATGAGCAGTTCTGTTTTATCATCACTGCTTGTTTGAAAACCTAGTGTACAACTAGCTGGAAAATGCAAGGGCTGACAGACTATGAAGCAGATCTGAACTAACAGTGAGAGCAATAGCTAAAATACTCTGCACAGTCAGTTTATTTATCTTTATCTACAGCTTACATGTTTTTTGCAAAAAAATATACCTGCCCATGGAAACAAAATTGTCTGCATTATTCTGCATCCAAAGGCCTAATGGTATTTTACAAAAGAAAGCAGAACCATTACTTTTTTACAAAGGAGGAAACCTAAAGCATAATGATGGTCTCAGACCAGCAGTGGCAGAGTTTAGTTCTGCTGTTCTAGCCCTTGCCTGTGCTGTCTTTCTCAAATCTCTCTCCCTTTTCCAAGTATGAACAAAAATTATTTCTTCAAGGCTTCAGTGAGACTGAGCAAGCGATAAATGCAATTTAATCTAAAGATGTCAGGACGTAAGATCTAGAGAAGCTGAATAAGATCTAGAGAAGCTGAGCAGATTAGTCAGCCATCTAGCCACTAAACTCTAAAAAGGTTTGTGGCAAAACACACACAACAAAAGCAAAACATTTTACGGCCAGTTAAACATAATTCACCACATTCAGGATTCTTATGTAGAATAAATAACCACAAGATTCACCAATGTAGGATTTGCATTTAACTTAAATAGCTATTTAACATTTCTCTGGAAATTATAAAGCAGTCTTTGTATAAATAAAAATCATTCCATTGGGAAACTTGTATCACTGAGGCCTGCTTAAAACTTTAACACGGCATTGAAGAGCTTATCAACGGTATTTGACCAGGATGGTAAAAAGACATTGTAACTGGCACAAATGTGCGTCTGCTGTGTCTAGAGAGAGCACCACCACAGATCACACAGGCCTGCCCTGTTTCCTCCCTCTCTCCTTGTCTAATTTGGACCTAATTAGAAAATTTGAGAGGAGCCAAAACAGCTCCCACACACTGAGCTGCTATTACCGTATAAGAGTTTTTGTTCATCCCCTGTAGCTTGGCTTCAGCATGCTGCAAATCATAAACTCACCATTTTCCTCTACGAGAGCAAACAGCAGCTCAGGGAGGCAAAGGAATTATCAGCTACCCAGGACTGCAAGTTGCCCAGTCCCTTGTGTTATGAGAGCCTACTCTCAGTCATTTCTCAGTCTGCCAGGCTATGAAAACATGACTTGGCAGATTCTACAGTTTTCTGTGAGGAAGCTCTAGGACTTTCACGCTTTGGAACAGGAACTTGAATTTAGTTGATGCACAGCACAGGTACCCAGGATGCATCTTGTAGGCCAAGTTCTTGTATTAGAAAAAACTTCTTGGTGACTAATACAAGTATAATGCTATTAAAGCTCAGTAGCTGTGCTCTAGGATGGAACTCTCACAGCCTTACCTGTGGCAAAATTAGTTATTAAATATCTTCTTAGACCAGAGAGAAAAATTAAGGTTGCATTTCATACACAGTGTTGCCAAAAGTTACTCCTTGTAGGTTTGACCACTTATCTCCTCCTTCCTCCTCTGCAGAAGATCTAGCAGTTATAAGTCTGCCATTAACTAATTAATCTTTAGATCCTGTTAAATGCAACATGAAATCTCACCATAAAATTTCAAGTCCAATACTTGGAATGCTCTCTCAGTACAGTGAGGACTGAGGCCCAATCCCTTCCCCTCAATCATGCAAAGTTTCAGGACTCTGTATGACACCCATTACAACACAGTTTGCTTTTCATCATCTCACTTCTCATGAAACGTTTTAGAAATTCTTTCCTTCGTAATAATGCTAAATGGGAACATTTTTGAAATTTCAAACAAATTTAATGGAACAACAATCTTGCTTCCCACCTAGTCATCTGCAGCATTTATGATGGATAATCTTGGGGAAACAGCTGAGGTATTTCCACAGACAGACAATGAAAACATGCAGAGCCTAGGATGAAAATACCTGGCATACCTTTTGGTTTTGTGTATGTTGCTCTTGGTACTGAAAGATAGGTGGAAAATATATGCATCGAACTAAACTAGAAAAGGGAAAAAAATATTAAGAATGATGCTGTACCATTCTTCCTGGTGCATACAGCAGCCCTATGCTGTGGACAGAATACCCAGAGCTACATGTGTGAAATTTTGTAATGCTCGAGGTCTACAGATCAGGAAGAGTCAAGTTCTATATGCATCCAGGAAAGAAAATTGTGAGTTGTGACAGAAACAGAGGATTTCAAGTTGGTGACACTCTTCCAGGTGTGCCAAGAGAGCACTCAGGCTCTCAATGGGCCGCAGGTAGCCCTTCCTTGCACACTGGCTGTGTTCACCCCAGACCCAGCTTCTCCTCCACAGGAAGCTTCTGCCTCCTTTCCAAGGCACTCTGCCTTCAGGGCAGGGTGAACCTGAAGGCAGCAGAAGAACGAGCATCAGTGACACAAGGCCCTGAAGCCCTGACAAAGGGAGAAAGAACAGGACTGAGCAGCTCTCTGTGATCCTGCAGGGCTGCATATGAGTGTATCCTCCATCCTGGTGCCTCAGAGTCCTTAATTGGCTAAAAACACCCTTGGGAATCCTCTTTAGAGGTGCAACGTGGCTAGCACAGGCCCTGCTACACAGTTTTAATAGGACACACCAGTAGATTCAACTGCCAAAACTCACCATCATCATACATCTTCACACCCTGGTTCCTAGGTGTCCAAAAATTCAGTACTCCCATTTCTGCTTAACCCCATTTCTTTGGGCCCTCATTTCAAACAGAGAGGTCTGTGTTACTGAATTAAAAACTAGAGTTTAGATGTATTTGTTCTGTCAACTTTGTGACAGTAGCTTCTGTACAAGGCTGGAAACACACTGGCATTTACACTGCCATGAAAAACACAAAGTATTGGAGTGCTTCAATGAAGAGGTAGCCTTAATAGCTTTCAAAGCTGA
Source organism: Athene noctua (assembly GCF_965140245.1). Classification (NCBI taxonomy): domain Eukaryota; kingdom Metazoa; phylum Chordata; class Aves; order Strigiformes; family Strigidae; genus Athene; species Athene noctua. Next base: position 28,971,350 of record NC_134042.1, on the reverse strand, counting down.
ACTAAAGCATGGGGGAAAGGAACCTCTTCATTAAAACCACTTAGCTGTCAGTGCTGGCCCCAGAATTCTTCTCTCTCCTGCTATTATTAAATTATTATTAATAATACAGTTCTTATTGAGGGAGCAGCTGCCATTTACTTGTTGGGTTTTTTAAAAAAAAAAAAAAAAAAAAAAACACAAAAAAAAAACAACACAAGAAAGCAGGGAGTATTTAGAATGCTGCTGCAACAGTAAATATCACCTCTGGCATATTTGTCCTAGAAGAACAGAGCACGATTTGGAATACCTAATTGAAATGTGCTACAGGAGATAAGACTGGCTGCAGAGACTGACATTTGAAAGCGGGAGACACCAAACAAGACATGAAATATCACTGTTGCTGCCTCAAAGCAGAAAGCCACTTTCACAGAACTGAAGCTTTCTCTTCCTCACCCCTTCCCACTCTCCAGCTCTGACAGACACAGCAAGAAGTTAACCCCTTCTATGATATCACCAGTAATACCACCCCCACAAAAATATTCAGCGTTGCTATGACTTGGTGTAGTTGTTCCCCCTTGCAAATCATGCAGCCCTGCGTGAAACAGCTTGTCCTCCCTCTTCCCATTCCCACTGTGCAAAAACTTTTTCTTCCCTGACACATCAACACGTCAAATTCCAGCACACAAAATGCTGGAAACAAGGCTCTCTTCCTGCCCAACCCTGCATGGCAACCTGTGCACCCTTATCTGCTTCTGCCTACTGGCCTCTGAAAAAGAGAGCTAGGAAGCTCCTTCTCAGCTGGAAGAGAATCTAGGGATAGTGCCAGAAAACCAGAGCTGAGAAAAAACCCTTGGCACACAAGTGAAATTATCAATTGTTTGACTGCTCAGGCTTTTGCTGCCTTAGTCAGAAGGAGTACTGGTGCCTTTGAGCCATCTGATCTGGTGTTGTGGGCAAGCATCAAGTGAAGTAAATCCAGCAGATTACACCAACCACACTTCTAGCAAGGACTTAATTAGAAAGTTACAGTTCATTAGAAGAAATCAGTTAGTTAATTTCAATTACATTTTTTTTTTCTATGCCAGGGTAGCGGGGCAAAGATTGGGATGCATGCCAGAGCCAAGGACCTTGTGCTGCTCAGTGAAACATCCCAGTGTCCTTGAAGGAACAATCCTGGTTAAAAAGCAGTTTTGAAAAAGCTGTCAGAAAACACCCTCTGGAGTTTCTGAGCCATTCAACTGTCCATGTCAGCAGACTGATCACCAGTTTTGAGCAAAATAGGAAATCCTAGCCCAAGAGAAGTGAGATATTTTTAGATTTAAGATTTAGATTTTTGGTTTCAGGCTACTGACCAACACTTTCTTTCATACAGCTGCATCTGGTATCTCCCTGCTTCCCTGAAACAGGATGGGCCAAAAAAGGAGGTTCCTTTCAGTCAAAGAGAAGATACACAGTGTGAAAAGGTCCCACTGGTTAACCAAAGAGACTCAAGCAGACCTGAGCCTGTTTTCTTGAAACTATTCTTGTTGCTCCCAAACAGACAAATTGGCACTGCACAGCACGTACTGCCAACTGAGAAGGTTCTGCTCTACCTTATAATTATGAACATTAAACAGCTGTGCCTCTACATGAAACCAGTTTGGAGATCAGCTTGTGGCATATATTCCACTCTCCCTTAATGGCTTTCCATTGCAGGATTAAAAAAAAAAAAAAAAAGAACACCCAAAACCCCCAAAAAACAGTTTTGTGACGGTTTGTGGGCATAATGAACTGGTTTCCCTCTAAATAGTCACTGATCTTAGGCTCTCTGGAGTAAGCTCTTGGCACCATTCTGTGTGCTGAGCAAAGTACAAGGGATAAAGCACAGGACTGGAGTCAATAGGAAATAGAGGAATGCAAACAAAGCATAAAAACAACAACAAATTTCATAAACATAGTAGCAAATGGTGAGATTACAGATCCCACCTCATTGTCATAACTTGAGAGGAATGGGGGAGGGGGGAGAAGCACAACTGAAAACATATACACAAAGTTAACAGAAGTAACAGAAGACTTCTGCCCCTACAAGCTAATTGTTCCTCAATCAGTATTCACTCTATGTTCTTAAAGAAAAAAAAAAAAAAAAACCAAAAAAAAACAAACACCCACACCAAAACCAAAACCAACAACAACCAAACAAGAAACTTCTAAATGTCTCATTTTTCAGTTAGGACTTTAAAAGAGGTTTTGTTGGAGCGCATGTTGCTTTGCTTTCCAAAGTCTCAGAAAAGCAACCACTGATCTGTTCTGAAACAGAAGTGCAACAGCTGCACCGCAGGCTGAGTACATTACCAATGCGGCAAGGAGAATGTCTCTTCAGCTGACTACTTACCTGCACCAGTTAGAAAGACAGGACTGTCTACACTGCTGTCTACACTCAGCTTTGAGAGATCTGTCAGACCGTAAGTCAATCTACCCTAACATTCCTGCTCCACAGCAAGCCATAAATGGATGTCTATGGAAGAGGAAGAACAGTGCAAACAAACAATAGTTCTATCTTTCCACTGTTTTCAATTCAGACTTGCTGTTCAGGTTGTCATTTCTTTACATGATGTACTTCTCTTCCTTTAAAACCCTATGCCCGATTCTGGAGCAATTTTGTCCATAAAACTCAATACACAGAAACAGTGCACTCTCTGGACCCTCAAATAGCACTTTCAAGTGGAAAGCTTGATGCACAACATAACCAGAAGAGAAATACTAAGAAGGCTCATCAACTCTTGTATCACAGCATTTCAAAGATGCATGATAGAAATATTGCTCATATAATAAAAATATCTCTCATACGATGCACCCCTGCCTCATAATCAATAGTTTCATAAATCAAGTGAGGTTTGTCTTGAAAATGTCTTAACTGTATCCCAGGAAGATATCCAAGATAACTACATGCAGACCAAAGACTAATGGCAGATGCTGAAGACGTGCAATTCTTTTCACAAGCAATCACCTGGTCACTTAAGGATTTGCAATAGTGAACAAGTGCCCAACATTTTGTTTTCTTGTTCTTCAGCAATATGGGTCACAAGTTTCCACTAGAAGCTGCCATTCAAAGCAGGTGGCCAGTTTCTCTGTATGCAAGCCCAGCCCTGACAGTATTGCCATTCTTCTCTTGCCCTCCTTCACACTCCAAACTGAACAAAAAACTCCACTCCATTCCTGTACAAAAAATTCAGTTCCTGCTCTGTGGTTCACAGTGTTCAGATGTGCTATAAGCACACAGCAGGCTACTTCCAAATCATCCAGTACAGCCATTAACCTAACACTTGACAGTTCCCAGCTACACCATATTCCTCAGCACTAAGTCGACCTGACTCTTAAACATCTCCAGGGATGGGGACTCCACCACCTCCCTGGGCAGCCCACTCCAACGCCCAACAACCCCTTCTGTAAAGAAATACTTCCTAATATATAGTCTAAACTTTCCCTGGTGCAACCTGAGGCCATTACCTCTTGTCCTATTGCTTGTTACTTGATTAAAGAGACTCATCCCCAGCTCTCTGCACCCTCCTTTCAGGGAGCTGTAGAGGGCGATGAGGTCTCCCCTCAGCCTCCTCTTCTCCAGACTAAACACCCCCAGTTCCCTCAGCTGCTCCTCGCTCCTCGTACGACCTGTGCTCCAGACCCTGCACCAGCTTCCTTACCCTTCTCTGGACACGCTCGAGTCATTCAATGTCCTTTTTGTAGTGAGGGGCCCAAAACTAAACACAGGAATCGAGGTGCGGCCTCACCAGTGCCGAGTGCAGGGGTCAGATCCCTCCCCTGTCCCTGCTGGCCACGCTATTGCTGACACAAGCCAGGATGCCATTGGCCTTCTTGGCCACCTGGGCACACTGCTGGCTCCTGTTCAGCCGGCTGTCAATCAACACCCCCAGGTCCCTCTCTGACTGGCAGCTCTCCAGCCACTCCTCCCCAAGCCTGTAGCGCTGCTGGGGGTTGTTGTGGCCCAAGGGCAGCCCCCGGCATTTGGCCTTATGGAAACTCCTCCAGTTGGCCTCAGCCCATGGCTCCAGCCTGTCCAGGTCTCTCTGCAGAGCCTCCCTGCCCTCGAGCAGATCAACACTCCCACTCAACTTGGTGCCATCTGCAAACTGACTGAGGGTGCACTCGATCCCCTCGTCTAGGTCATCAATGCCCTTAGGGCTGACAGTCCTAAATTGGTTCCAGAGTAGTCATCTACCAGGAACAAGGTACAGTAGCAAAGCAGAATATGCAGGAGCCCAAGAAATGGTGAGAGAGCTAGGGAAAGAACATCGGAGCATATGTCTGAGCGTGATAGCCTGCCTATGCTTTCCCTATCTGCAGTTAATATTACAAGCTTTTCATTTTTGTAAGTTCTGAACTCATCCCATTTGAATTTGAAAAGTCTCTAGTCCACCAATGAGAGATTGTTGAAACTGCTGCTGGGGCTTTACTGAGGCACAAGTTCATGTCTTCAGCACACCAGTCCATGCTCTTGGGTATCCTATACACACAGTTTCAAGTAAAAACACACTTTATTCTCTTCAATCTCTTCTCTTCATCCCTTTCCTTTGTTTTTCTATTTGAAATAAATAAAAAGCTCCCTTGCCAGTCACATTCCCAGAAATTACTGTTATGTTACAAATGGTTTTGAAAGTGCCCACAACGCAGGTCCTTCTACAGGAGCATGAAGACAGCTACACGTTTTAGGTATCAGTTTGAAGTATAGCTTACTTCCTGCAGCCCCTGCTTGATTCTGCATCCTCTAGGATCACTTCAAATTAGGGGGATCTCAGCAGCTATTTTAGGCTCATACTGCAGTGGGGCTGGTGATCTCCTAGTTTCAATGTCTCTGCTAATTGTGCAGGAAAATAGGGAAAGGGTGTGGGGGGCAAGCATGTAAACATGTGCACTGTGTAGTGCAAACTTGTCCACCTTATTTTTCAGTAGCTTCCAGATTTTCTTCCCCTTTTTTTGGAACTGCTTATGGATGTTGACAGGAAGGGAAGGTGAAGGGAAGAAAATTTAAAAAAAAAAAAAAAAAAAGAGATAATTAATCCCAGCTATACACTTATTTTTTCCCCTTTTACCAAAATCCTCCCCAGTGAGATCATGGTAGATTGATGAGGCTCTAGAAAGAGACTGAACAATTAAAATGAATTTGCCAGAGTACTTCAAAGCAAGCAGCCTTCCTGGAAAGGGAACTTCCTCTGCCTCCAGACTTGAATCCTACTGAAGAAGTGAGCGTCCCGTCCCTGTATATCAAGATAGCCTAAGGCAATAGGGATTGGCTTTCATTACCCATGAAGTCGCCCTGTTTCCATGTATCTGTACTCTACTTGCTATTCATCCTTACAGAGATTATTTCCTTCCATATGTTTGACTAGTATCAGCCCTTTCATTGCCTTCACAGGATGTTGGAGATTCTCCCAGCTGTGCAGTCATTTTAGGTCTACACAAAGCACACCCTAGCGAATTAATTTTAGTGATTCAGTGAATCACTATGGGAGACCACTAATATAAACAGTGCAACTGAGAAAGGAGAGAAATTAGGGAACTACCAGGCACTCCACGAGAAGCATGGAAGTCCCATAATATCAGACAGAAGGAACCAGGGGAAGCCACAAGGGGATACTACGAAACAATTGATAGGACTGTTGGTTTTTTGTTAGATTTTGTTGTTTGCTTCATTTTGCTTAATAGTATGGGATAAGAATCAAAGCAAGCATATTTCTGGGTGAATCAACCTCACCATTAAAAGGTACAGATTGTCTACCTCGTGCAGCCAGCAGCAAAAAAGAACTAGTAAACAGAGGTCAGCACCACTATGAGGTTGTGCCACACCATTATTTGAGGGCATAAGCAGTAGGATTGGCTTTCCATTCTCTCCTACTGAAAGGCTAAGAAGCATCAAGAAAGAATCAACAGACCTGAGACGGCCCTGACATTAAGACTTTTCTGGCACGAGATGACCTTTCAGAAAAACAGACTGGAAACACTGACAGTCACTGAACACAAATACAATTACATGGTGCTGCCAGTCAGAACAAATACGTGACCACACTGTGTTGCGGTCAGGTGAAGCAGAACAGACCCAGCCCAGGAGGCTGGGCCATAACCAGCAACTTCAGAGCTCCTACTGTCATGCAGGCTTTGGTTTCACTCCAAATGACTCAGTACAAGTTTTCTGATCTTCTAAGGGCGTTCCTGTCCTCATCTTTAAATTAAGCTTGTTTATTGTAGGATGCCTTTTTTTGCCCTGGGTTATGCCTCTGGGTTTGCTTTTGCATACTGAGCTGTGCCTGTTACCATGTTATCACACTAAGGCTGAGTAATGCCTTAGATCCTTACTAGGGATGAGAGAGAGGGTTTGTTTAAGGATGGAAAGGGTGGCAAAGCTCATGTCCAGTTCTCACCTACTTCTACCCTCTTTAATACATAGCCATGATTGTACTGTCTGTGACATCCAGTTTGGCCTGGGCCTCAGTGTAAACCCAGGTACAACCTGCCTTTTACCAGGAGACAGAGAGGGACAGCAGGTGAAACAACATGAGGACACCATCCATCTGTGGTGCTTTCCTACATCTCCACCCACACAGAGCTGCTAAGTAAACACCAGCTCACACAATCGTGACTGCCAAGCTTAGTAGGTTGTTCCTCCTCCTCTCCAGTCTATAGGAAGAAGATTTGAAAGGGAAGCTTTGGCCATTCATTATGTATCATTGCCCCATACCTCACACCTCTTCATGAAGTCTGTGGCCAAAGAGGGTCCTCTTCCTGCCCTCAGCCTCTCTCCACCTCTCCCTCTTCACCATAACCTTTTTTCACCTGCATTTTAATCTCAGCACTGTCTGTTAGTGAGCCAAAGCTCCCTGAAGTTAATGAACAGTTGAGATCTGTTCAACAAATTCAGTGATTCTTTAAACGAAGAGAGAGTCATGCAATAGAGCACATCACCATCCCAACCAAAGTCTGACAAGTAGTTTGTACAACCATGGCCTTCCTCTAAAGCCTGGGACTGGGTGCTAGGAAAGGTGCTTGCTATTCCTGTCTTGGCTGAAGACACATACAATGACAGACAAGCCATTTAACCTCTCTCTATTTGCTCTTCCTGCCTAAACAATATTAAAAAAAGTGATCATTTATGACTTTGTGACTCAGCTGTGTCTAGAGGACAGCTAGAGGTTCATGGAAGCCATGGGCACAGAAGGCCAGTCCTTTGCCTTACTACTGGAGACAATTCATGTATCAACCAACTCATCATCAGAGACCCCCTCCCCCCTAAGTCACTGAAGTCTTCACTGTGCTCCAAATAGCTGCAGATGAAGGTATCCTGGTTTTGGCTGGAATAGACTTAACTTTTCTTCTTAGTAGCCAGAATAGTACTGTGGTTTGGATTCAGTATGGGATTTGGTATGAGAAGAATGCTGATAATACACTGATGTTTTCAGTCGTTGCTAAGAGATCAAGGACTCTCCAACTCCCCGTGTCCTGCCTGTACACAGGTGTACAAGAAGCTGGGAGGAAGCAGAGCCAGAGCACCAGACCCAAACTGGCCAATGAAATATTCCATCTCATGTAACTTCATGCTCAGTATATAAAAGAGGGTCAGCCAGGAAGGAGAGGGTTCTCTCTTGCTTCTGGTATTGCAATTGCAGGATTTTGGAACTGCTAACTGGGAACGGATTGGGTATCAGTCACTGGGTGGTGATCAGTCACATTGTGCATTACTCGTTTTTACTTTCTATTGCTGTTATTGTTTTATTTTATTACAATTATTACACTTTTTATCTCAACCTACGAGTCTCCCTTTACCCTTCCAACATTTCCTGTATCCCCTGGGCAGGGAAGGGTGTGCAAGCAGCTATGTGGTGTTTGGCTGCTGGCCAGGTTTAAACCAGGATGGAAGGACAACTAATAACTCTACTGTGTGCCATTGTAGGGTTTCCAATCTCGTTTCCTGCCAATAGATCTTTCTTAGGTCCATAAAGGTCTAATGAACACTGTCAAACTGAAGTGTACTAGGTGAGCTACTACTAGCAGTGTAGCCAGACAAACCAGACCAAATGGCTTCCAGTAATGAGCCTCCTGGCCATCAGGGGACAAGGTCTCCAGTAAAAGTTAGGAACTTCAGAGAAACCCTGAGGTGAAGGTTCAAGCCTGTCCCTAGGTAACATCATACAGGAGAAGCCAGAACTGCTAAGAAATTACAAGTTTCTCTGGAGCCACTTCTAGAAGGCCAAGAAGCTCATGCAGGAGTGTGAACATGCATGTTATCACTTCCCTCTGCGAATGCAGCATGGCATTTTGTTGTTTTGTTTCAGGTTTTGCAGACTTGACTGCCTGGAATAAAACAGATGGAAGCTCTGATCTTATAGGGCAAGAGCAGCATGAGAAAGTGAACAGTGGAGACAAAGCAGTGTGGCAGAGAAGGGAGATAACTCATTCAATGATGTTCAGAGGAAGACTCCAGGCTGAATGGGAGGAAGAGTTGCCAGAATCCTTGGTACAGGTGGGGAGCAGAGCATGTAATGAAGACAGGAATATATCTGAGCAGAACACAAGGAATGGAGCAATGAAATGAAAAATCTCCCTCTGAAAGTGCCTTTCAGAGTCAAGCACTTATGATCCTGCTTAACATAAAGAACACTTTCACATCCATTCAAGCAGCTATGCCTCTCTCCAGGGCTGGGCACAGTTTCATTCATAAGGTATCTCCAGCTGGGTCTGGATGCCCAGGCCAGTGCCCAGAGCAGGACTCAGCACGAAGGTGAGAAAGGATCTTTCAGGTCTCTCCTCTACAATTAGCACTACATGATCTTCTTAGCAAGAAGAAAAAGGTACATGAATCTCCAATACTTTTTCATAATACTGGGGGTAGAAGCGGTGACTAAACCCCCAGCCTTTCCAATGAGAAATATACCCATAAAAATTCTTAGCAGTTATATTCAAGATCAGAGCACCTGTCAGTTGTCTATGCAATTACTTTATTTATATTTTACAGAGAGTGTAGTATAAAGTAACACTACAGAAGAACAGGCATAGGAAAAACATTTTTAAAGACTAGGTGCCCAAACTCATAAATCTAAACAATTTTCAAAGGTCACCAATAAGCAAAGCTACAGATGCTCCTACGCTCTGAAAATGCAGCTATCGTCATGGCTGCCTACCCGCAGAATACCAACACCAAGAAAATCCTGCTAACCTCCTCTAACTCACTAATATTGGGAAAGGAAGTAGAAGCAAGTGGAGTGTCTACAGCATGCTTAACTTCAAAGAGGCTGAGATGGTATATAGGGCTAATTTAGCCTATGTAGGAGGGGGAAAGAAGTTATTTTTCAATTAAATGATAAGACAAACATTTCAAGGAATCAACTCTTTTTTCCCTAATGTATAGCCCTAATTCAGTCAATACACATAATTAAATTTGCTCAAAATTATTAGATAGGCTTTACTTATAAAAGAGAAATAAATGGGGCTGACAATGTTTGCACGTATCATTATTTAAAATAAAACCCAAAAGTTCTCCTTTGTCTGCAAGCCTGTTTGTGGGTGCATGTGCACACATAGTGATTTCAGACAGTTACCTTTTTCAACACACTGAATAGCTAATGGAAGATGACAGCTAAGTGTACCTAAGAGTTTTTGATGGGTGCTATTCACAATCAACAAACAAGCAGAATTTGGAGCAATAACTGAGTTATTTTCAATAGGCACGATCACCAATGCCACAGGAAATGCAACAGCACTGCAAAACGCTCTGGATAGAAAAGTCTACAGGGAGATTTCCAGAACTGATCAAAGCTCTTTCCTATAAGTAAAAATAGACAGTGAAAATGTCTTCCATTATGAACTCTGCCACTAGGATATATGCAGTAACATATATATTTCCCTTATTGGAAACTATTTGCTTCACTAGTGGTAACAACTATCCCATTTGAAGGGTGTAATCTTAAGCATGGAGGAAATTTTATTTTTCAGGAAAAATAAATTTCTTTTAAAATTCACTTTTTCCTCCTCTCTCCACTCAAATATGATGTACTTCAACCTGTTTTTTATAAAAGAAATAAAAAGAACAGCTGAAGATGGATCCTTGCTGTGCAAAACAGTAGGCTTTCTAGGTCTTACAAAACTAACAGACTCTTACATATTCACTAGTATACTTACCGTAAGCATTTATAACTAGATAGAGCTGCTCCTAGATACTTCTGAGCATCTCAAAGAAAACATTAAGCATTACATAGCCCTCCTGTAAAGCAATGATTATTCCTGTTGTCGGAGAGGCACAGAAGGCTGAAGTGACAGAAGCTGTACAATGGGCTGGCAACTGCATCAGGGACAGACAGTGTGGGAAGAGAGACAGCCACTGCGGCTGGAAGCAGGGCTGTCCAGCCGTCAGAGGAAGCGACCAGCCTGGCATTTTGAATGCCCAGCGCCAACGTGCACCGAATTAAGCAAGCTATTCACCTACTGCAAAAACCGCAGAGGTTGCTGAAAACAGAGAGCGATAATCCTTGTTTATTCAGCAAGGCCACTTAACTGGAAGGGGCAACACACCAAGGGCTCACCACAATTAATTGACACATTAATTAACAAATCGTGGCCTCTGGCTTGCTAGATGCCAGATGCTGAGGGTCCTCGTAGACTCCTTCACTGCCCGAACATCCCACTGCCACTCACAGACTGTCCTGGGGAGACAAGCAGTTTGCAGGAGGATTCACCAGAGAACCTGCTTGTGTAATTTCACTGTTTCAGCCTGCCTGTCATCAAGTATCACATCTAGCCCAGGACTTCTGCAGAAGGAAAGCAGCAGGCTCCATTTAGAGCTCTGGGAAGGCAAAATGGAGGCTCTATGGCAGCTAGGGACGGAGGGAGAATATTAAACACTCCATGCCCAATCGAGCATCTTTTAAAATTATCCCGACTACCTTATTTGCTCTATTCAGACAGAACAAAGAGCTGAAATGTTACAAAGCATCTGCAGCACTCGAGCCCAACAGGCACCCTCCCCCTCCTACCAAGCTAGGCCATCGCTCTGTAACACTCATGCAGAAAGCAAACGCGGGCAGAATGGGTATGAGCACCTCTCTGCTAATCTTCCACCACACGGTGCTGGTAACATCCCTCACCACATGCTAGTTTCCAGCAGAACCACTTCAACCATAACGGTTTTCTGTGGCTATGGTCCTTTATACATAAGGCTTTCAAATAAAAAAATAAGGCTTCCCTTTTTAATAAGAACTAGTAAAGAATATCTCACCAGATAAACCACCTGTAATTATTACAAGATACACAAGCCTGATTTTCAAATCAAAAAGGGAGTAAATGTATTAAATGCACAGGGGTGGTTTGACTCAATTCAAGGATAAGCCAGTAAAAACCTACAGCTCCTGATATATAAGGGGCCAGAGGCTGGAATGATCTCATAGGCCCTTTGCAGCTTTAAATTAATAATTTTATAAAACACTTTTTCTCTGACACTTCACTGCTCCAACCTACATCCACGCTCTCACCTTATCTAGTCAACATCAAACCCTGGAAACTACTGATATGAAACAAATGCATGAACAGCACTCCCTGCTCTGCCCATTGCTGTGCACGTTCCTCCCAGCCCCAGCTGGTTCACCTAAACATAAGCACCGGGACTTACAGGCATCCAGTATAAACTGAAGCTAGGGTTTTCCACAGAGCAGCCATAAGAACTTTCTTGCTCTGCAAACAGGGCAGAAAAGTGTAAGGAGTTCAGAGTAAGCACTGTTTAATTAGGGCAGTACAAGCCATTGCAGCTTATTCAACACTCTGATCACTCCAAAAGTCCCACTCCAAAAGTCCCCTGCAGAGTGGCAAGGCTTGCTGCAGACAGTCCTTTCTCCTGTGGGGTGTTTTGCAATAAGAAAGGAGAAACAGAATAAAAGTGCACATGGCAGAAAGGCCTAAGAGTGAAAGTGAGAGACTCCTTTGGAATACCAAACTAAGTTTGGGAAAGTAATGGTAATCGTCAATCAGAGCAGCCTTTTCCCTACCTAAATATAACCTAGAAAGCAGATGATTAGCCTCTGCTATCCATTTGAGACCAAACACCATGAACTTCAGCAGCAAGGAAAAAGTAGCACTGGCATCAGTGATCAATCCATTAAAGGATGTGTCCCCCATTTTTGGTTCACCTCAGATCCAAAGAAACCCCTTTAAGAAAGGCTTGCTGGTATGCTCAGCAAAAGACACACACAGGGTAAGCCAAGGTGTGACCCTGATGTGCTTCTTACCTGTGCCACTGCTCCCTTGCCACACTGACACACTCCAAAATTCACTCTCCTTCCACCCTCCCCACACTTCTTTGGAAACCCTTTTTTCCTCTTAAAAAAAATAGAATAAGTATCTAACATAAAACAACCCTGGAAAGGTACAAATTTTGAAAGATAAAGTTTTAGTGAGTGCTGTCAGTTGATGCATTCATTTGATGATTCAGTTGATGCATTTGAAAGACTTGCTCTTTCAAAACAACGTTTTCAAAAGTTGTTCATGAAGGAACTATGACAAGATGTTTTCTGATGAAGGCTCTTCAAGCTCACCAGTGTCCACTTTCTGGGCTTGCCATAACAGTTGCCTGTCTTCTCAGAGAAGTAAGTTGAGGGCTAAATTGACTTACTGAATATTTTTGAATGGTTATTCATATGAAATTAATATTGCAATTTTAGAAATAGATAGATGACCATATGATCTAAGTTTACAAGAAATCAGAGAATCACAGAATCACAGTAAAGGCTTTGATACCTTCACATCATGAAGTACATGCAAAGGAGGGCCTCAATCTCATTTCAGGTTAATCTAAGGTATATGAGAATCATTTCCAGACAAGAATCCCAGTTTGACACAACATCCAGCTCCCCAAGCTTGCATTAAATCTCGGGAAATCTGATATAATATAAAGCAATAAACTGTTGTTGTTAGACTATAAAATTTTGCATCTCTAAGACTGTTCTGTCATCTTAGTAAACAGAATAACATTCAGAAAAAATAACAAGAAAAGATTATATTGTCTGTGGTCCCTTAAGTCTACTGCTAACACATCTGCAGTTCTCCTAGGCTCTTCCTCAACTTTGTGTGAGGCAGAGTGATCAAATACAGCAGAATGTATCCCCAAAAAAGAAAATCGTGTAGTAGTTTTGAATCCTCTGTTATTCAAATCAACCTACCCCCTCAGCAGTAAACCAGCATTTAGTTCCCACTGATCTGACCTGCAGTCCCTCCCCATTCATAATGAGCAGCTCTTCATTGTTTGAATGAAAGACCTACTAAAACTGGTCTATCCTTTAGTGCCTTCTGTTTGGTAGTTACATTCCCATTAGGTTTGTTACGAGAAATACTTCAACCTGCTTCCCAAATTCAAACATGCACAAGGGTGTCAAAAGAACCTGTGTTGTCAAACCTATGAATATGTTAGTTACAGCAATGAGTCTCAGTAGCTTTTGCAAGAACTAAATTGCATAGCAGGTCATCAAGACTAGTTCAGACTTCTCATAGGCCTCACTATATTATCACTATATGTAGAGCTGTAAATCAGTTTAAGCCATCTCTGTATTTTCAAAGCTATAAGAAAGATAAGTGAGGGTGACTGAGTTCACGAGGCAGAAATAAATAGCCCTTCCTTAGCTCATCAACCTTCCTACATACTCTTACCCCTGAGTACCCAGCCCAAAGACCAGCATTCTGAGCTGAACCCTCCCACATTCATTACCTAAAGTCTTCTGCATAGTCAGTCTCCAAGCTTCTACCACTGTCACATGGGCACACACACCGAGAAGTTCTGCAATGTAAAGAGTTAATTCCCTCACATCAGCCACAGACTGAAAAACATCCTCAGGCTTCTCTCTGGAGATGAGATCCAGGTTCACTCCTGGGACCAGTGCTTCAGCTCACATGCCTGGCTTCCATGAAAGAGCCTCTGTTCATGGGTTTCTCTTGCTCCCAACACAATTATACCACATGTCAGTAGCAACCAAGACTGTAACATTTTACAGATAACGTTCATGTTCTGTCCCCCATTTTTGACCCTTGTGAAGAGTCCCTCAGATAGCAACACCGCACAAGGCTGCATGACAAACATTTATTTTCCAACAACAGTGTCCTTTCCTTTACTCAGCAAAATGCCAAAGGTTTTTAGAAGACCAAGTGCAAAGGAGCAGAGAAGAGGTTCTGTCTGTATCAAGTCCCTCTAGACCTCACTGTGCTGAGGAAGAAGGTCAATACATAACCTTCTCCCTCCAACACTTGGCTGGAGGCTATGAGAGTGTTGGACAGAAAGTATAATAGAAAGTGTAATATAGCCTGCCTTGTTTTTAATAATCTCCCACAGTATCCACTTTGAATGGTGCTGCAGATCTGATACCTACTCTGAGCCAGTATGGCCACTCACGTTCATCTCTTGATTGGCAGTTGCCACCAACTTTTCTCTTTTAGGAAAGCCTGATGCAACTCCTTACCTGAAGCAGCAAGCACAAATGGGAGCACTGCAACTCTCACTGAAATAACTGAACCATTGATCCTGGCTTTTATAGTAAACTGTGACAGGAACATTACAACACCAGCTCTGGAAGAGCCTGAGGCCGAAAACAGACAGTGGCTTTAGTATTGCAGGAAAATCCAGCAAATGTTTGGGAACTCTACAAGCATCATCTTTGGTTCCAGTCATCTCAGTGTGGGGCACTGTATCATTTGTCATGTTGAAGGAAACACAATGCTCCAGTAACGGGGCATGCAGTGCTTCCTCATTTTTTTAGCCTCAAAGCAGCAAAGGTCTTTGCTCTCTAGCTCTCTGTTTCCTATCGCCATTAAATAGCATTTTAAGCTGGGTGGTCTTGTTTGAGCCATTCTCATTAAGCTGTGTAAATACTCAGTCCAGTCAACCACTGCTTTCATGGCTGTACCAACTGGTCACAAAACCTGTCACACAAAAGAAAAAAAAAAAAAAAAAAAGAAATTCCTCCCTGCCTGTGCAGGAATTTAAGCTTACGAATAACACACAAATGTATGAAACAACAGCCCTTTAAGTATCTCGTGATAAGCATATATACCTATGTGTTCTGACACAGACATTCTTCCACAAACAGCTGCACATTCACACAAACTTATCAGAAATCACCCATCTGCACACTGACATGTTTACTCACATTTGCACAAAACTTCACTGCCATATAGTATCAAAAACCCCAGCTCAAACTTACACAAGCAGTGATGTAGACATGCCTTCAAACAGTAATTTTCCCACCTCCCTTCACTTTTTTCCTCAGCCAAATAGGCACAGGCACCATTATAGGCACATACAATTCCCATACACACCCCTAAAGGTCCTTCTGAGCTACAGCCACTGTGCAAATTTCAGCTACTCTATGTCTTGGAATGAACTAAAAGGCAATACCAAACCCCAAAAAAGCAATGAGTATAGCTGTTAAAAACATATCCAAATACATGCCTTCCCTTATAGTCATTCTTAGTAAAATCAGAAAACACATAAATTTGCAGAAGAACCAAAGCTGAGTCAGAACGTTGTTAAAACAGCGATGACAACAGACCAGCTTGCAGAACTCTTGGATTGGAAGGAGTCAGTAAGAAGTCGATTGCTCAGGATTCAGCTTTAGAGCACATCTAATTTAATACTTACATTAATCTGACTAGGCACAGAACAGGAATATGCTAAACAAATTTACTGACGTTCAGGTAGGAGGTGCTGTTAATACAAAGGAGGACCAGAATATCATAACGATGGGCTAGACCGTCTTCAGGACTGGAATAACAGAAATGGAATAACAGTGTAATATTGTGCTACTTTTTGACTATGAAATGCCATAGCCACATCCATCCTAGCAGCAGCAGCAACGACAGCTCTCCAGACAAGCCTGGCAGGCTGCATACCCTCTGAAGCCACCATCCCCTAGACACTAAAGTGCTCCCTGGCCGTAAGTAAGTTTCCCTTTACAATTTCCACAGAAGTCACATCAAGGTACCACAGTGAAGCTGGGTGCCTTTTCTTCCTCTTGTTTTATAGAGGTACAGATTAAAAAGCCTCTGATAGCAGACAGTGTAACCAAAAGCTTAAGATCACCCAAAAAAAGGCTTTGTTTATTTTGCTATTCAGACAGAATTTGTGCTTTTCCTGCAGGCTCCTTGCTGGTGCCCAGTCTCAGAGAAAAAAATGCTCTCAGTGCTGTTCTGACGAAGTGCCCACCAGCACCAGGCCCTTCCATCTCCCTCTGCACCAAGGGGACAGTACCAGTCTCGCTACCTACTACTCCTAACTACTGGAAGAATGCAGGTGTCAAAAAGCTGCATTATGTTAAAGATGAAGAAGTCCAGGATAGTTTCCCAGTTATGCTGGCTGGTCCCCAAATCCTGACAACTATCAAGTCCATCAGCTTAATTCCACACTGTCCCTGCAGACCAGGATGCTGGAGCCCACAGCCACGGACCAGGCAGTAGAGTGTCACCCACAGAGCAGGCGAAGTGACAGGGGCCTGCTGGGTGAACTAGAGAGCCTGTAATGTACAGGGACAGAAAGAGCATAGGAGCTCAGCACTGCAGGCTGTCTGGCAGGCCCCAGGCTGGGGAATCCATGGAGACCCACAACATCAGTCCTTCAGGAGCTACCCCAGCCCAAGGGCACTGCACAAGAAACAGTTATCTTTGCCTATACACCAGTGAACTCTTAAGCCCTTGTCTCAAGAGCAGGCATCATAAGATACTGTTACCATGTCACACCTGGGGGAACTGAGGCTATGGTTCAATAAGTTATCACCTACAACAAGAAAAAAAAAGGCACCAGGACAGAAACAGCCCCTTTTCTCGCTCTCACCACCCACATAGGTGCTTTAGTCAGAAATCTCTCTTCAACAGGCAATTTATCAAACAGCAGCTCCTAATAATTTCTCTGGTATCTGGCCTGTATTTATTTTTGCCCACACTAGACCTCCTCATTAGCATGCTGTCCTCTGTTTTTGAGCATCCTTTCTCTGGCCTGTGTGTAAGAGGGACCTCCTATCGTATTTCTGCATGCCATCCACAGGCAAAGGCATTCCTGCTTCTTTGAGCAGCACTCTGCTCATCTTCCATGCAGTCCTGCACCAAGCTGATTCTTGCCAGCATCAGGATTCAAAGATAGCAGAATGGGAAGAGGCATCCCTGGAACCACAGAGACAGTCCTCATTTTGTATCATGACAGAGGGCTTGAGAAAAACTAATCTGAAGAAGAGGGTAGGAGGAAGGTAAGAAACAATGGTTCTTCCATTTTATTACATTTCAGAGACAATAATTATTTTATTTTTATTTTTTTAATTCCCCTCTTTCTCAAATATATAGAAGAGCATAAAGGATAATCTGGAGCTGGGAGCTCTTTGAAATCCAAAGGAACTCCAAAAGAAATTAGAATGAGTTCAATATTTATACAATGCAGCTCTAATTAAATTAACAGGCCTGCAGATGTGTTAGGGAGATCAGCAATCTACCTCTTTCCCTGAACCATTTCATTCTTTGTTATCACTGCAAAATTTGTAGCTAATTACCAACACAACAGCAGCTTCATCTAAAAAGAAAAAGTAAAACAGAAAAAAAAAACCCAAACCAAATAGAAGTAATACCACCTTGCAAGGAAAAGAAAGTAAATAAGAGTTCAACCATCCTTCCCAGCATGGGTGTCATCAGGTAAATATTTGAGAGCAGTAGTCATCTTTACAAAAAACTCCCTCAAGTTCCTACTCTCTTTGGGAGCTACTGAAATAAAATTAAATTACTGTGCAATCTCTGATGAACCAGGGAATTTCTACGGTCATATTCAGTATTGACAACCAAATCTCTCTTCCAACCATCACTCCAGTCAGTGCTATCGACAGATCTGGGCAACTCAGTGTTGCTAACCTTCAGCTCACTGACATCTACTGGAAACTGCAGCCCTGAGTTAAGCACTAACCCTCCCACAGCCATACAGAAAGAGTTGAGTGTCAAAGGGTGGATCTGTTGCATCCTGACATTATTAAGATTCCTCACTGTGGGGAGAAAACCAGGTTCCCAAGTCCTGCCCAGTGAGTGTCCTAAACACTAAACCGTAGAGCTATGTTTACGCTTGTATGTTTACTTGCTCTCACTCTACTTCCAAATATCATAAATATTTATTTCAAGCAGAGAAGAGAGCCTTCAGTAATAGGCAAAAAGAGTTATACCTTCCATTGAAAAATTATTTGCTGGCTACAGCAGACTGAGAAATGCTATGTAACCAGTGGCTCCCACAGGCAGGACATGTGCCACAGCCACCCACCACGATGACAGACAAAAAGGGAGTGTCCCATCATTTCCATGTGCAGTCTGGTACTGTACTCCTGAGAATAACTATTAGCTTAAGTGCCAAGATTATGGGTCCTAACAGACACAAGCCACACACTGGTGCTGAGCAGCACTGTCAAGAGAAACAACTCCACACAGAGTTTTAGGCACTTCAGGTAATAAGAACACCAGCAGCCTAATGACCTGCAGCATCAGGCAGCAGTGAGGGGGGAAAAAAATCCACACCAAAAAACCCAAAACAACAACAACAACAACAAAAGGACTTGGAAGATCTATTGAGGATTTGAGCATCTGAGGGGCAGTTAAATGGCACCAGGTCCCAGCATTCTCTTTTGTGGATATAGCTCAAAGTTTTACTGGCTAATGTTTATTACAAAGCTCCCAAATAATTTTATATGGCTCACAGGAATCCCCGGATGTATCTCCAAACACAGGGATATATGTAACTTTTTGTACCCAAGATTCTCAACACTTCTTAATGTAAAGCAAGAATGCATACAACTTGTGCCAGTGCCCAAGTCCTCTACAGTACAATGTATTACACTTTCCAGCGTCTCACTTGCTCTCACCCTGATGTTGAGACAGGAAAAGAAGTCGTCCTTGATACAGCATTACAGGGAATTCCCAGAACAGCACTTTGTGTAAGGCTAACCTGCAACAGAGGGTCTCTCTCCTTACCCCCAGCTAAGATGATATGAAGTGATATGCTCAAATTCATACAGACAGTTACAAAATCAGGAATACAGCTAGTAATATTCTTTAACCTCTATTATGGCCAGAGACAATCTCTTCTTGCATCTTCCTGCCTGCCTTTTTCTGACCTAAAATACCTATGTGCATCTTGAGTGCAAAAAATATCTGGACCACCTACTTGCCATGGATGCTGATGTGCCACAAGTAATATCTTAGCTGTGCACAAAATCTCTTAGCCCCTACAGTTTTAATTCAAGAAGGTACAAAACTGTCTTACAGGGAGGAGAGAAACAAGAAAGCCTTGCATGTTTTTACTTACAATAACAACTACCTCAGATCTTCCCCTTCTATTAACTCCACCTTTAGAGTTTGCAGCTATTTCCATGGCTCTAGCAAATAACATATCCACCACATCATATCACAAAAGGCCACTTGGATAACATTACAGGCCTCTATGCCATACAAGAGGGTAGAGAAGGAATTTTCCTATACCATCTTCCTCAGAAAAAAAAAGGTGCACAGAGAATACAAAAGAAAGACTTCAAGACCAAATAATAAAGAAGAACATCGAGGGAATAAGATTCAAGGACAAGAACAAAGTTCATCATTCTTCCACTGCCCATGTATCTTAGGAAATGAAAGATACCCTTTTGATCAGCTCCAAACTAAAGTAGCTACACTCAAATCCCCCCAAAGGATAACTAGCACTTGTTACCAAAGCATTACACTGTCCATCAGACCATAGACTATCTGGAGAAATACCAAACAGCACAACTGTGATAAAAAGAGAGTGAACAACAAAAGGAAGGGATCTGAGAGAAAAAAATTAGAAAACCCCCTCTAGCATAATTAGAAGAAAATAGACACCAGGATAGAAAAGAAAAAAGTAGAAAAGGGAGGAGAATTTAAAAACAGAAACTTCTGGAGATGAGATTCCTGAATCTCACACCCTTTACAACAAGTACAGCTGAGAGAGACTGCTTTCTGCCTTGCTCATAAAGGCTCCCAGACCCTTCCCTCTGCTGATCTCTCTCTCCCCTTTTCCTTGACTGTTTCTTTTCACCAAAGATCTTGTTTTTCTTCTCGTCATCACTGTGGGCTTTTTTCTGCTTTCTCCCTCAGAGCAGCTGTCACATTTACTCAGGTCTCATGAACCACTGTGCTGCGGGTGCGTGTGATTAATTATACCGTTAGCCTTCATTAAGTCAGTGGATTGGCACTCCAGCAGAGAGGCAGCGGGACCAGAAGGAGAAGCTATTGAGAGCCAGCAGGATCTGTGTCCCACAGTTTGTGTGTATGTTGGGCATGTAAGGCTTTTGTCCTCAAAAATAGCAATATCTGAGTGGGTTTTGTATTCTCTGACAAACTGTAAAGCTTCTGCCTCATTGCATGCAAGGCTCAGTTGAAAAAAAAAAAAAAAAAACCCAAACAAAAAATCCCCACAAACAAAACACAAACACAAGGTCCTGGAACATTTTACTACCCCAAATAGCTTGTTTCTGTAGCCTACTCTGTTTTATGCAGTGGAGATAGATAAAAATCAGTGTACTGACAATGGCTTTGGTCCTCATGCAACTCTAAAAAGTTAAACTGTTCCAAGAAGGTGCTGACTGCTTTCCTCCAGGATCACCAACTGCCCAGTAAAGCATAGTTAAAATGCTTCTCTTCCATACTTCACAGAAAGAATGTGTTTGGTCTTCCAACAGCCTAGGGAAGGGAGCTTTATGGGAGGCATAAGACACTCTTACTTTCTGGCATGAAATTAGCCTCTCCCATGCAAAAGCATGGGACATTGTCTGATGCTCAAAGGTCAAAGGAAAAACTCCGGTTCTATTCAAAGAGCACATATTCATCTCAGCTGTTTCTACCTGGCCTGATGTTATCCCGTAATTGAGACCAAGTTGTAAACACCTCATAGGATATGATAATTACAGTCTAAAATCTCCAGGAGTCTGCTAATAACTCTTTACTCTGCACAATGGGAGGCATGCAGTTCCTAAAAGTTATGACACGTCCCTGTTCTCTTTGGAGGGGTTCACTACAGATGCTGTTGGAGCTTCCCCTGAAAAGCTCTCCCGTTCAAAACACAAGTTCAGTTTTTGACATGACGATATTGTGTTTTACTAGTCATCGATGATTTTCTGCAAGAGAATTTAAATTTTGGAAATAGGGTCGTTTGATGACTCCAGTTATAATACATGGTTTAATAAAGAGAGAAGCCTAAACCAAACCAATTCTCTCCAGAGGTGTTACTTTAGTTTTAGTGCCCACTGAAAAAAAAAAAATAAAAAAAATCAAACACCAAATGATTTGTCACACTTAGAGCTCATTTTTTACAGTTTCAAATCTTGAAAATTTGGTTTACCACATATGTAAATTTTGTTATACTGCAGAAACAACCAGGAGTGCCACAGATCCCATTGCCAGTGCTGTACCAAATCCAGATGATTTGGTACAGATGATAAACCAAGGCATATCTTAAATAACTTCAGATTAGACTCAAGGACCCCAAAATAAGCAGAATCCATTGATCCCATTTGGGCAAAAAGATACCAGATAGCTCTCTAGGGAAGGGGCAAAAGTGAGTTCAACATGGGAAGCTTTGACAGATTGTTTGAGACACAGAAAGATCAGATAAAAGTTCAATAGAGCAGATGCTGTAAGAGGATTAGAACAAGCAGATTAGAAGCCTTGAGCATGCAAAGATCATCAGACTCACGATTCCTCTTTAAACATAATCAGGAACAAGTATCCCAACACCCCCTCCCCACTACCAGTACTCCATGTCCTTATTTCCTCTCTCCCTCCTCTCCCTTTTTCAATATTTCACTCTATATCATTTTTTGTTCCCAAGATGTGACTAATGTCATGTGATAGACCCGCATGAAGCTAAGTAGGGGAAGTTTCTAGAAATGTGGCAGGGTTTCTTAGGCTAGAGGAAGCAGTACTGTGGAGCTGGACAAGGACATAGCAAAAACCACAGGTCCTGATAGAAGCTGCACTCAGGTGGGTGACAAGCAGGAGGCGAGGGAGAATGCAGGTCCCAAATGGATGGAGTTACTGCCAAGAACAGAAACATAACCGGTTTTGCAAGCACACCACTGCCCAAAAACCAGCCATTCCCATGACAGCTTCATCTGTTCGTTAGAATCCCTTTACCTCTTCTTCTAGTCCTTTAGAGATGGCTGAAGACCCCACCAGGATCCACTGAGGATCTCTTATCAAGTTATACAATACTCTTCTTCACTCCCCTACTTTGAATCTGTCCAGTTTTGGCTGTACTGTCCTTACATAATGGAAGTATTTAATCACAGGATTCTTCCGATAGGTCTAAGTAAGTTTACAGATACAAGTGTTGGTAAAAGATCACTATATATTGGGCAGCAGCACTGGAAATCTATTAAATGTATCCACAAAGTATGCAAGTTTGGCATTTGCTTAACTTGTCAATACAAACCCACAGGCATCTAAAAGTCACAGCATGAAACATGCTATTCATAGGCCCAGACACACTATGGATAGCACAGAGTTTAAGTGAACAACCGTGCATATCCAATAGGCTGAAATAAACTTAAACATAACCTTTTACAAACAATTATGAATCAACTTATAACAGACAACATCTATATGTCATTCACATGCTGTAAAAATGGCTGAATTAATCAAATAAATTGATGCACTATATAAAATTCACACAACTCCAAAATAAATCATCTCACCATCAGTTTTACAGGGCCCACAAAAAAAGTCTAGAAGTGCTAGCTGTTGAAATGAACCATAAAGTCAACCAACATTGAATCCATAAATGTAAATATACGTGTGACATGGACAGCAAATCACATCTAGCCAATGTCACAGGTGACAGACCTCCTACATACTAAGTCATAAGCTTTGGAAGGGGAGGTTTCCATCTTCTGGAGAGCACTTACATTTAGACACATTTGGATGTTGCCTCTGAACTTCTCATTAAGTTCTCTGAGATATCTTTCTCTAAACAGCTCTGGATATCACCTCTGAACTTCTCATGATCCTTCCTTATCCTTTCTAAGCTGATCTGCAGTTCAGGCCGTATATGGTCCTCATGGTGTACCCAGGGCACTGTCTCTCCACCTTCTCTCCTAAAGCTTGCTTTTTCTGCTTTGTGTTTGAAAACAAGCAGATCTTTGTTTGCATGTTCACTAGAGACTAGTTTAGCAAAAGTCATAAATCACCACCAAACTTTTCTTCTGTGGATAGAGCACTTAAGTGCCAACTGCAAAAAACAGCTTTGCCCAGGATCAGCAGCAACAGTCACCTAACTCCAGGACTGCCTGTAGGATCCATCCCCAGATTTAGTCTCCCCAAATTGACACCGAGAACATCATTATTAGTCCCAGTAAATTAAATCCAAGTTTTGAGCTGTGAGAAGGAGGAGGTAAGAAAGGAAAGGGAAGAGAAACTCTGCCTGACATAAATGATTCTATCAAGAACTTCAATTAAATTGATTGATACAAGTTTGCCAGCAACGGGGAAAAGTGCCACGTACCTTCTCCAGCCTTGTTTAGACTCTAAATAGCAAAGTAAACCAATAATGCAAGGGAAGCTATAAATCTCAGTTGGCCCTGGTGACAGGCACTGTGCAAAGCTATTAGAAAGGAAGGAGATTAACTTTGGTATTCAATCCCTTAGCTTCTTGGTTCCTTCTCCTTTTCTCTTCCTGCTCCAAGGTCAGAAACTCAGTTCTTTCCCCAGACACATATACTCTTTTCACCCTTACTTTGTAAGAGCAATGCTTGTGGTATGGAGTGACAGGCTGCAATAACAAAGGATCCTAAAGAAGCGGCACAGGAAAAAGTGCAGAACAGACACTGTTGCTCCCAGAGAAGCCTCTGCCTTATGGAGCCAGCTGCTTAGGGACTTAACCATCAGTTCATGTCCAGGTTTCTCCACAGACTGCATCTACACAGGCCAGAGGAACTAAGGTTGATGTTAGAGAAAAGGGTTATTGTTATAAACTTGCTTGGCTCTGGAGGTAAAACACACATCAGAAGGTCTCTACAGTGAGCAGGTTTGGCCCAGGCTCACCACATATAGGAAGAAATCCAACTGTTTACCACAATGATTCAGTAACTTACACAGACCACTTCAGCTTTGCACATCACCTCTTCACTACAACTACTGCTGTTTGGCCTTTCCCTGGAGAATGAAGGATAACCAGGTGCCATGGTCTTTCTCAATCAGTCCCAGTGGCCTGGCTGGGCTTTCCTTTTAGTCCCAGCAGTGGGGTTTTGTGGCTACATGCCTGCAAACCCTAGCCGGCTTTCCCCTTCAATCCTTCATGTTAGCCTGCAGTGAATTTTCTATGACAGGCTGGACACCTGACTGGGGGAAGGAGAAATCCTGCCCATTACAATTAGAGACCTCAGCCAGAAACACACTTCTCTTCCAACATGCTGAGAAAGGAGACCCAGACCCTACTACAGGTGTGCATGTGCCCCCTCCCCAAAATTACCCAAGTTTCCTCACTAGCCATCACACACCAGAACAACCTGTACATCACTCTGAGGGTTGGACAAAGCAGTGCTGTTACTCCTGTAAGTCAGAGACTGACAACAGGGAAGATTCCTCTGCTCTTAACTCCTACAGCAACTGGATGGAGTAGATACAAGTAGTCACTGCAGCCTTGTACCAGTCTCTCATTCTGATGGAAGAAAGTACAAAACAGGGAAACAAGGGGAAATAAAGACAGCAGAAAATAAACTAGAAACATACAGTTGCAAAAATAGCTGGATGCAGTGAAAGTAAATTCAGGTCTCTTGTGGGGATATACAGTAGTTCCCTATGACTACCCAAGAAGTTATTCCTTCTAATGGAAAAATTTAAATTAGAGGCATCTTTAAGAATGAAATCTGTGTTCAAAGCAGAGGCAAGGAACAGCATTTTACAAGGCAGGAATGCCACGATGCTCTCAATATAAAACTACAATAGTCAATGTAAGCAGAATTTCTGAATATATATCTTGGTAGGGCAGATGATGGAGGACCAATTAGAGGAAAGCAACCGAGATCAGCACAGCAAAAGGCCATTTCATTTTGAACTTAGAACTCCAGAAAGTAGTTGGCCAATGCACCCAAATGTGACCCACTCTTTGAGCCTTTGATAATTAAGCTCTCCCATACCCCCCTCAATCTTGAATTTAACTATCCCTGCTATTAGTGCAGTTCAGGCACCTGAAATCTGAGCATCTGCCAACTGCTGAACTACATAGCAATGGGCAAGACATCAGAAGTGCAAGCTTGCATTTCATGAACTAAGATAGTCTGTGAAGCCCAGCACCTCAGAGATGAAGTAGCACATTGACTTATCTACATCTCTGCTGATAATCTGCTTTATATTCTCCAGGGAGCTTTTCTTTTTCTGGATACAGTGGGGAGTAAAAGGAAAAAGTATAGAAAGAAAATGGAGAAAACAATTTAAAAAAATAAAATAAAATTTGGCAGGGGGGTATGGTTCCTGAACTCCACTGCTGTAGAAGAGAGAACAAGACAGCAATTGGCAAACACTGGAAAACAGACAGTCACTTTGACAATAAGAATGTCGTCATCGCCTGTGACCTGCTATGATGAAAGGGAAGTAAGGATTCCTGAGACCTATCTGAAGTCATCTGCTTTCAACCACTCTGGCAGGAGTTGTGCTGACAGACTCCCATCTGCTGGTAGATCAGATACTACAGAAGACGCATTGAAAAAACCACAGTCTCCATTATTAGGAGAAAGTTATATATGTGGTTATATATACACACATCTCATCTAAGGCTGGCAAGCATGCTAGGGATTCCCCAGGAAATTCTCATCTGCCACCACTACTATTACTTTGCAGTTGTCAGATGGAGGGCCTATTTACAGCTCAAGGGGAGAACTTCAATGAACAGTTCTAAATAACTTAGTGAACCATAAACTGTCCTCCTGAAGCAGGACCCCCAGAATCTACTCCTGAAATCTAGGCCATAATAATAACTGAACTTTCCTACAGCCATTGTTTTGTTCCATTACTCACAGGCAAGTGAAATGGTTGCAGCTTTATCAGCCTGTTGCTGAACTGTCCTTCCATAAGCAGTTCTTATCTACAGAGTCTCTCCACTCTCAGCAGTTAAGTCCTGTAGTACCCTGCAGCTTTCATTCACATCAGTCAGGTTAATAAACCCCTTCAGAGCACAGCCCCAAGTCTTGTTTGATAGTTCCCTCTGAGGCATGATGCACATATAAGCTCTAAAGATTTTCCACAGGAGACCATGATGGGAGATAGGCTTGCAGAGAGTGAAGGATTCTTTATTGCCCTGTTAAAGACAGAAATCTGTGGCTGCAATTTATTGAACAGTAAGGCATGCAAGAAATAAAATTTGTCCAAACACAACAAAGAGCAAACGACCCAGTCTGGGCACCTATCAAGGGAAACAAAGACTACAGCTCAACAGCTGTCACACCAGGACAGGAGTTATTACTGCCGATGAAAAGCAACCAGATCCTAAGAAAAAAACATCCTACACAAAGGTAACAGGAGAGAGACAAGGACAGGATAAGCACACAGGGACAAGAACTCATTTGGCATGGGCAAAGACAGACCTGTAAGAGGCTGCAAATTACATGCTAATTGAGTATGAGAACAGGATCTGACAAACCTTTGACAAAATCCCAACCAGATCCTGCAATCTCTGTTATCCTTCTGTTTGTCAGTTTTTGCTAAACTGAAGCAGCAGGATTCAGTCAATAGGGCACAGGGGGAAATTAGGAACTTGGGTCTGTTCCTGCAGATCTGCTGGTAGATCTGGCTAAGCCAATTCTTTTCCCCGTGACTTGGTTTCACTGCACAGAGAGCAGGCACACAGAGAGCATTTTCTATCACAGGAAAGTCTCTTTTTCCTCATAGAGTTACAAATTATGACACTTCTAGGTTTTCATATCACACGAGGCACTCTTTGGCCTTTTTATTACCTAGTTTGTGAGCAGCAAAAGCAGAATAAATGCAGCAGATACTTGGCTTGCCTCCTCTATACAGGAGGATAAATTAAAATACTTGCATTTATGAAAATTCCCTCTTGATCAAATCGATCAAGCATCATTTCTGGGATTATGTCATTGTGTGGTGGGGTCACTCGGCAACAGGCAGAGAAAGCAGGAGCCGAGCTTTTCCACAAGCAATGGCTAGGCATGGTTGTACTTCAGGGGAAGCACTGGAGAGGCAGCTGTGAACAAGCCTGGTCTCATCCGGGAGGGGGCACTGGTAACACACATTACCCAGATCTTCAAGCTACCAAACACCAAAACAACAGAAAACTACTATTGAATTAAAATATGAATGTATATGCTCTTGATGTTCTAGTAATTTGACGATGTGCAAAATGAAATGCTGCATTCTTCTAAAGTAATACAGGTAAGTCCTCTGCACTTTTGTAAAAGCAAGGATATTCCCCACCAAGGGATCTCTAAAAGCATGCATGTCACTATCAAGTACTGGTGTCTGGCCAGCAGTGAGCAGACAGAGCAGTTTGCTAAACACAGATATTAGAGATGCTGCCCACAGAGGCACACTGAGAAATTCTGTACAGGTTCCTTGCATAAACACTAGCATGCAGCAATACAAAGCTTTTCTGTACTGTCTCCTGTAGCCAAACCAAACAGTCTGCACAGGACGCAGGTCTGAGTACTGAGGCTTCTACAACTGTAAGATGAGAAAAAGAAACTTGGCTATAACAAGTACATTCACTGAGAGACCACAATGAGCTTTCATCCTGAACAGAGATGTATCTCAATGTGCTTTTCAGTGAATACACAGAGACTCTGGCTCTTTCTCTGGACTCCTCCCTTTTTCCTGATGCCTTACAGCCACAGGCTGTGACAAGCAAAATAAGGCATCAGGCCCAGTGAACACATACAAGGCAGATTTTTCCAAGAAAAAAATATCAAATGTGTATGTTTGCAAAAATGTATATCCTAGAATTTGGGAATACAGACTTTTACCTGCAAGTTGAGGTTATTTTTGCACACCTTTCTAGGTTGATGTCTGTGGAGCTGCCGCTTCCCTGTATCTTTTCTTTTTTTTTTTTTTAAGCTCCAAGCCTCTCAGGCCAAAATCAGTTTGTTACTTCCACACTGCAGACTGCAAGAGTTGGGTTTGGTCTGCATACAAAACTGGTTCATCCCAGTGCTAGAGATGTGGAGGTTTTTTCAGATCTTGCACTAGGCTAGTGATGAGTCCGAAGCGATCATCCATACAGCAACTCACATTTAAACTACATAAATCCACTGTTAGCTCTTCCAAGAGATTTAGACATCTCACCCTAAAATCCCTGACAAGGTCCCAAAAGCAAGGCTGCTGAAGAAGATAACATTCAGGAGACTCATCAGTTTGCACTGCTCTCAGTAGCTCTCATTTTTCAAACTTGGCCACTTGAGGACCTGTTTCATCCTGAGCCTCTGACTCAGCCTGAGCAGGTCCACTTGCCAAATCTCACTCTAACCAGCTCTAAGTTGCTCTCTTCACTACACAAAGGAATGTTACCCTTGAAAAATAAGTACAACTCCTCACGTAGCCCAAGCTGCCAACACTCAAGAAATGTGTTTGGTTGTAAAGCAACAAACATGCAGCCATTTAGGAGCTCAAGTCTGGATACCCCGACCAGTCATCGCTTCTGTCAGTGGTAGGGCTGGCTTCTGATCTCCCCGCTCTGTCAGCCAAAGGCCCAAAAGAGGAGTGAAAGGAGATTATGCAGCCTCAGGTCTGCAACACAGGTGGGCAGTTTTGATTTCATCCAGTAGAGGGCAATGCTAACATTCGAAAGAAAAAGTAAATAACAGCATTTCGTGCACTAAAATAAGCAAGCAAGGAAATTAAATGCCCTGATCTAGCAGCACTGAGCACAAAACAAAGCACTCGGATAGTCCATGTGCTCGTTCCATCAAAAATCCTTCCCCAGTCTTTTGCCCCATTTAGTGGAAGGCTGCCCTGCACTAAATTTTCAGATATTTGTTTCAGGTCAGATTTTTACTGTTTTGATTAAAACAGAGAAGACGTAGTCTGTCTTGGTCACAGAAGAAATATAAACTAACCTTTGTTGTTGTTTGTGAATAAAGAAAGCCTTCCATCCCACCAAACTGTACTCTGCATATTTGATGAGGGCCGAAAGATCAATGCTTCATCATTCTCCCCAGACTAGCTTGTTTTATATTGACCATTTCTTATAGACAAAGAGATAAAATGTAACAGCATTTAATCATAAATGTAATGGAACTGTCTCATGCTTGTTAGGACATGAAATTAACTTTCTATGACCAAAGCTGCCACATACACACATAGTCATATTTCTAAAGCTTGTGACAGTACTGTCACAAATTGTGCTCTAATAGCATCCTTTCACAATGAGTTTCAGAAGTTAACTCCATGTGTTTTTAAAAAATACTTTTTCAACTATTTTATAAATAAAATACTCTGCTTTTATAATCGTTCCATCCCATGACTTCAAAATAATTTACAAATGTAAATGACTGAAGTCTCACAATAAAGTTTTGGTTTCGTTCCACTCAAACAAATGCCCTTCTTTAGAGACTGAGAAGTTGAGGAATATGGCATGATATGACAGTAGGTTTTTCCAAAGTCACACCATATATCTGCAATGAAACAAAGATGCAGAACTTTTTCTCTAGCTCCAGTCTTGTATTTTAACCATTTATCCACACTGCTATTCATGTTTACTAGCACAAGATACTTTTGTTTCTTCTTGAAGTCCTCCATTGTTCTCAGATTATGGAGCAGGGAGATGGAGAGAAATTGCTTCTTTATTCACAGTGTTTTGCTATTATGTTTATTTGCTTATAAAGAAGATATTTTCTAATGTTTTGTTCATTCTATTTATTTTTCCTTTCTCCTAAACAAAAATACCCAGGACTATCCAGACTTTTTTTAAAAATCAAATAAACTTCTCCATATGTAGTAGGCAAGCCGAGTCCTACCATGACTGATCTCAATATTAACAAATAGCATATTACACACAGTTCAGTGCTAGCCGAGAGTAATCTACCAAAATCAGTGTAGAAAGGGCTGTTTAAACCAGAAAAAACCACAACTTTTGCACCTAGGGAAATGTCCTATGAATTTGCAAGTCTTGGCCCAAATTTCTACATACATGCTTGGGCACACCTACGTTTCAAGGACCTCTTCGGGTCTTCCAACACATGATAGCAGTAAGATGACACACTACTTCATGGATATGAGCCTTCTTCCTCCCTCTCCCCTGCAGCCAGGCAGGGCCAATTCCACACAGTACCATCAGAGGTGTGAAATCTCAGTCTATCTACTCTATGCAATGGTGATTTTTTTTAAGTGGACTATGGTCATGTTTTTTGTAACAATTTTTTTCTACAGCAGAAAAGAAATTAACTTAGACATAGGGTTAGGAATAGTCATACACCTGATAGAACACACAGTCACAACTTAAAGCCTGCATACACACACACAGAGTTACTGCACCTCCCAGTTATACCACAGCAGGAGCCTATTCACCATGCCTCTTTGCATCAATACTGAAAAAGAACAATGTTACCACCTGTTGCCATGGATGATTTTTAAGCCATTATCACAAGAGCACACACACAAAACAGAAAATTTTAAAACAGACCCTAAATGCCTGGGAAGGAGGAGGTCTGGGTTGTGGTCCATGTCTCACAGCTAGCCCAAAATCCTTGCCATGTCATCTCAACTCCTATGTCTCACTTTCAAAATGGGAATAAAGACATAATTGGCTTCCCTAGTGGTGACACTCAGACTTTGAAATGCTCCAGTTTATTACAGGTGACATAACATTGTGCTATCAGAGAGCAGCAAGGACAGCATGTATAGCTGATGGAGTCAGAAGAGACCATTAAGCCAGTTAGGCTAACTTCTTTTAAGGTTTAACACAAGATGCTTTAAGGCATTATCACTTAAAATGCCAGAAAATTTTCTAACTGCTAATAGCCATGAATCTTGCCATCCTATCCCTGTGGCCACTTTGCCTATAGCAGATAACTAGTGCAGGGATTTAGTTATAGCATTGCTTGTTTGAACATGACAGGTTCGTATATAACAAAAACAGTTGCTTACTTAAATAAGGCGTTTTCCTCCTACCACATAAAAGAGACTCAACCTGTAGCATCAGCACTTTCCCTGCCAGCAAATTAAAGACCCTGTAAGTAAGGCTGTAAGCACAGGGTAATTGTGTTGTCCTGTGTAAGACAGGCTGTGAGACAGCAGCAGCCTGTGCACTGCTGAGCAAAGGCAGGGAGCTCGGCTGGAGAGAAAGGAACAGCTCCGTGTCTCCTGTATCCTCTCCAAGCTCACATGCTTGGTCACTGTCACCGCAAGAGATCGTGCCCGATTGGGATTATCCTCATTGTCATCCTCCTGCAGCACAAAGCTGTTATTGCCTGAGAAATAGTTATGAGTTAGAAAAGAGGCTCAGGCTGAGACCTTAGAGAATATCACACAGTGTCTATGAGGGAGCTTCTGTATCACTCAAAAGCAAGCAACTCCTAACACGAAGATGATTGCGGGCAACAAGCAGTCAAGCAGTCAGGATGCTTCCTGCATGCCGCTCTGCAAATGCATCTTGATTCAGATTTCAACTCCATTAACCAACCCCATACAGGGCATAGACACCCTTCTTTCACATGACATGGATCCTAGAAACGAAGCTGTTGCCCACCCTCGCCGTGCTGCAGCCCCACGCAGTTCAGACACTGTGACCCTGCTCTACAGTCCTGGAGCCTCGCCACCCACCCCCAGCCCACCGCCCAGCCAGCACTCCTCAGTCGATGCACCCGTACTCCCTCCAGCAATGTGACCACCATGCAGCACTCAACACCCCCCTCCCTACCCGCTGGCCTGGGCCATCACACCATCCCTCGGCAAGGCAGCCCAAGCCAGCCTCTCATCCAACCCCTCCCACCAGCAAAGGAGACTTCACTCCAGACACCTGCTGCAGCAGGGGAACTTGAGGACTATTACAACAGTGCATTTCTATCAACTCATACAGTATGAATTTTTAAAAAATATTTATTTTTGCTCTGTATGAAGCATTTCCTTACAAACCTATGAACATTTCCTAAACAACTACCATATTTTTAAACCCAGTTTCGACATCTCCTGTCCCCTTCAACATACTGAGGCCTTTCCCATACATAATATATGCATGTTTAAGAATTTCCAAATATGTAATAGTTTGAAACTGCTCCAAACTTCATTGCTTCAAGACAGATCATGCAATTTGCATCCTACATGTGCAAAATGTAATGCAAAGACTGACTTTATCAGACCCACGTTTCAGAAGTCCAGATTCACAAGCTGCCAGATAGCTGGGGCCTACCAGGGCTGCCTAATGCTAACTATAAATATTAGCTACAAAATTATGTTCTGAGTTTAAAATGTAGAAAACGGTAGAATACATCTAAATCATAGAGGTATATAATTCTGCCTGCTTATTCTAGCTTCTACACTGAAAAAAATGTACTGAGTTTGTATTAAAGAAACAACTATGTTTACCACACACAGGGATGTAAATAATGTAAGTACTGGATATACCGCCTTATCCTTTGATGCAAAGGCAAAGCAATATCTTGAACTACTACAGAAAATAGATCTACAACTGAATGAATCAGAAACAAAGGATAGGAGTCCACAGCTAGTGAAATACAGACCTTAAACAAATGTTGTGAAAGGCTCTTTGAGTAGCTTTTGTATTTTAGTGCTTTCTCTTTAAATTGTAAAGCCAAGAGTGACAAATGGCAGGGTATATTTAAGAAGCATGATCTATCTCCCTTTTAATTTTTAATTTCCCAGTAAAAGTGACACTGTTATCTCTAGAAACTCACTTGCTCAGGGGTATTTTCATAGTCTCCAGCTTTGCATGAATTCTCCCCAGAGATCGCAAGGTCCCCCGACTCTCATCTAGCAAACATCTGACTAAACGGCCTATTAGACAATAATGCCCTCCAGCAAGAGGGGAAAACACGGCTCTGTTCCTGCGCTGTCTTCTCCCTCCACCCTCCCCCAGACCACAACACGGTACAGACAAGACCGCAACAGCCGCCTGTTTAGGTGGAGAAGTAGTCTGTGGGCGAGACATGACTTCTGAGAGTTCAGAAAGGCTCAGCAGCACAGGGGGAAGCCTGCTTGAATGGGAATTTCACAACTGTTACCTAATGTTTCAGGCTGTTGGTTTTCCTTCTTCTCTAAGTAGCAAGCACAGCCCAGACCACTGCAGGGTTAACCATTCAGCTCCTGTAGCCCACCATGCTCTCGACAAAACTGGCAAATTCAAAGCCCTCTAAAAGGGACAGGAGATGACACAGCAAGAGACAAATGTCAAACATGCCCCGAAAACACAGAAACCAGCCCTGCATTCCCAGCCTTAAGTGTTATCTGGCAAACACAACCTCACACACAAAAAGGATCCCTGCTGGCCTCTCATCTGCCAGGGCTTGTGTATCAGCACCGGAACCCAGCAGGAGAGAGTAAGAAGGTCTCTCCCCATAGTTCACTCTCCTGAAAAAAAAAAAAAAAAGTTTCTCCAAAGGACTGAATATTTTCAGAAGGAGGGGAAACCCTTGCAGAAGTGAGGACAACAAACAGCAATGAGTCTTCCATAGAGCTGCTGCGCTCAGAAGCTGTGCTTGGGGATTTACCTGCCATCAATTCCAGCATTTGCATCCCAAACCGCACTTACCATCAGCATTCCTGAGCATCTTGGTGTTGTGTGCATTCCCTCCTTGTGCAGCTATGCACTTTCCTTCACCTTCCTCAAGAGAATTGCTCCCCCTAAGAAGCTTCAAAATTCAGAATATTTTTTTCTCTGCCCTACCTTGCCGGAGACCATCCAGGATTTATGGTTCTGGGGCTGAATTCTTCTCTCTAAAGTAAGAGCAGTGAGGATAAAGGAACAATACTCACGAAAATAAGCTCAGAATCTAGCCACTAGCTTTCTGTGCCCTGGATCAGCCAGGGACGCAAATGCTGCATAGAGAGTCATTTTGCTCAAAGGAAAGAAAAGCGTGCTTCATGCAGCAGGAGAATCTCTGGCTGGTAGTCTCCAAAACAAAACAGTACTGGGGATCAAAGAACCATGCCCTTTACACTGTTCTTGCGGTACATGTTTGCTTTAATCTTCCCGACACGGACATCTACTAGGCTCCACAAAAAGAAAAGCAGTTAAGACATTTCAAACTTAACAAAGCAAAATGCATATACATTACAGTGCAGCAATGTGGAATTGAACTGGCAGTGAAACAGACTGACTGGATCAGTTAGAGCTATTTTATATCTGATTTCAATTATTCTGCTATGCAAGGAGGTGAAGGTCACAGAACAATTTAGTGGCAGGGCTGCAGATGGATCCCAGGTGACTGACAACTAACCCCTCCTCCCCTCCAGCCCTGGCCTATCTCTTAACTACCACACAGCACAGGAGTCCCTTATCAGCAAGTGACAGATGCAAGTGGGTCTCCAGGACGGAAAAAGGAGAAAAAGAGGGTCCCCCCGGTTTTGAGGGGGATGAGAGGTTGCTGGGGACATCACATTTCACTGTCTACTATTTTTCTTATTTTCATTAGATTACACAGACCAAACATACTTGGCTATTAAGCAGAAAGGCACCAAGGGATCCAAAAAGACAAATTAATTCCTGATTTATGAACAGAAAATGCAATAACCATAAGGGGAAATCAGCATATTGCTCATGTACTAAATGATTATTTCATAGACAAAACTGGGAATAAATCCAGGAATAAAGAATAAAAGCAAGGCTGTGATTGTAGTGCTGGGGGTCTAATCCACAAAGGAGTATTATGGAGAGCACTATTAATTCAGTCACCTGGAGGAATAACAGCATCACTGCAAAACAAAGAGTATTTAGACTCTGTATAGCAGGGCTAACCCAGACCAAAGTTTTTCACAATCCTAATATCAGCAATAATTTTGTATGTATGTACATACACTTACGTACATGTCTATGTAATGTTTTTAGCTTCCCATAGCACCTTCCACTTTTCTAGTCCTCCACCCCCTCACATCTCCATAGTGAACCAGAATCCTGTTTGCAGCCTTCTCTTATTCCATGCTTGACTTCTACACACAGATCTAATACAGAGACCTTGCAACGTTACACTGAGTGCTGAGCTCAGGCAAATATGTCTCAGCTGTGATCACAGAGCTGTTTGGGTTGGAAGGAACCTTAAGGATCATCCAGTTCCAACCCCCCTGCCATGGGCAGGACACCTTCCACTAGATCAGGTTGCTCAAAGCCCCAACCTGGCCTTGAACACTGCCAGGGAGGGGGCATCCACAGCTTCTCTGAGCAGCCTGTTCCAGTATCTCACCACCTCATCGTAAAAAATTTCTTCCTCATATCTAATCTAAATCTACTCTCTTTCAGTTTAAAACTGTTACGCCTTGTCCTGTCACTACAGTCCCTGGTAAAAATTCCCTCTCCATCTTTCTTACATGACTGCTTTTGAGTACTGGAAGAACACAGCAAGGTCTCCTCCTTTTCTTCAGGCTGAAGAACCCCAGCTCTCTCAGCCTTTCTTCACAGAAGAGCTGTTCCAATCCTCTGACCATTTTCATGGCCCTCCTCTGGACCTGCTCTAACAGATTCACATCTGTCTTGTACTAGGGACCCCAGAGCTGGATGTTGTACTCCAGGTGTGGTCCCATGAGAACAGAATTGAGGAGGAGAATCACTTCCCTTGACCTGCTGGCCACACTTCTCTTTACGTAGCCTGGGTTAAGATTGACTTTCTGGGCTGCAGTCACCCATTGCCGAGTCATGTCTAATTTTTCATTTCCCAATATCTTTCTCTACAGGGTTGCTCTCAATCCATTCATCCCCCAGTCTGTATTGATATCCAAGATTGCCTTGACTCATGTGCAGGACCTTGCACTTGGCCTTGTTGAACTTCATGAGATTCACATGGGCCCAACTCCTCAAGCCTATCAAAGTCTTTTTCGATGGCATCCCTTTCCCTCTAGTGAATCAACTGCACCAGTCAGCTTGGGGTCATCTGCAAACTGGCTGAGGGTACACTCAATTCCACTGTATCATTAATAAAGATATTGAACAGCACCAGTCCTGATACAGACCCCTAAAAACATCGCTTGTTAACTGATGTCCGTATGGACATTGAGATATTGACGGCAACTCTTCAGATGCAGTCACCCAGCCAGTTTCTTATCCATTGAATAGTCCATCAAATCCATATTCACTGTTTCAATCACTAAAAAGCTTTTTAAAATAAAAACAGGAAAAAAGGCAATTAGAACTTGTGCAAAATCCTGATTAATATCTCCTATTTGAAAATAATATACAACTGGGATAGCCCAGCAGGCAAGATTTATTTGGGCCACATTTGCAATCATCTCAACTCCTTCTCTTTTTTAGAAAAACATTAAAATTAAAGGGATACAAAGCATCAAGGGAAATCCACCTGGGCATCAACTCCACTTCTGCTCTCCTCTCTCTAGGTCCTCTCAATAGACCCTTAATCCCCCACCCAGGCTCCACAACCTGTCCTCAGACCACATCTCCAGCAGTACTGAATGCAATTACTGTAATTGATGTGCTGCTTTTGTTAAGACCATGGTATCAATAAATGGGAATAAAACAAGCTGCTAAGGAAGATGCAGGAAATTTATTAGAATGGATGCATGCAGTGGCTGGCATAATAACTGTTGATGGCCAATTCATAAATCACAGCTGGATTCTTTGGGAGACTTGTAACTCCCAGGTGGCTTCCCTCATAAAAGAGCAACAGTATGAGAAAACAAATGAGAGACTGCTGTCAAAGCCAGTGCAAAACCTTTGCTATGCCAGTCAGAGCCTCAAAAGCTAACAAGGATCCATTTGTTTAAGTTACCAGGCTCAGAAGCAACTAAAACTCCACCTGGAAATGTCAGACAAGTGCTCTCACCTTTTCCAGACAAGTAGAGAAGTCACACCTCAGACATGCTCTCATGACCTGCAGTTTTAAGAGAGTACAGCAACCCAGAAAGCAATCCAGTACCTATCAAAGGTCACCCAGCACTTCAGAAGCACCCAGTCCCTGCAACAATATCATACACCTAACCAGCACATCGAGACAGCCTGCACCCCGCAGCTTGGCACGCACAGTCTTAGCAGTAGCCCAGAAGCAAAAATGCTGCACTCTTTCAGTTGCCCCATCTTCTCCCCAGGGCAGCCACAACAGCCTTGTTACCTGCCTCTGCCCCCAGTACCCTCAAAAATGAAAATGTCAGGGTGGTGGTGCCCTGGCCCATTCCCTCTGGCTTCCACAACCCCCTGGATGTGCAGGGTCCCTGACCACAAGATGCTAGTAACCAACTATCTCATGCCTATCACATGGATGAACTGGCAAACTGGAGCATCAATTTGGGCTCCTGCCTGAACTGATCCCTGGAGTCCTTACCTGTTCTACATCCCCTTTCTCTCATATCCGTATCTGTGGTGTCTGATTCATGTCAGTGGTGATAAGAGGGTAAGGAGGAGGGCAGAAAGGGGTTTACAGATGACAAACATTCCATGTAAATTTTTAATGGCAATAAATGTGTTTTATTTTTATGATGATTTATTAATGTGCTTATAAATGTATGGACTGGCCTGAGGCATCATTCCATTGTATTAAAGGTTGTTGCTGCTTGCAGCTAGGGGTAGTAGGGTAATAAATAGCACTTCCTATGCAACAGACTCAGGAGACTTCTTGTTATGCAAAGAGTTTACCCTTTAGGGCACTGCACTGCCTTAGGACCAGGACTATGCACTGCAGCCTTACAAGCTGTATCTGCTACACAGCTGCTTCAAAGCCTTTTTCTCTCCCTAGCATACCCCCAAGAGTATCTATAGGCTTGGGCTGTAGGTTGAGGCTATCATGGCCAAATCTCATTTCAGTCTGTATTTACAGGCCAGTCTCCTTGAGAGGTCCATCTCACACATTACCAATCTGGTTGGCTGGCTCCATGAGGGCCATGCAAGTAATTCCAACTGTGCAACACTGTTCACTGTATCACAGTGTATTGGCTTACGCACCAAGATACAAACTCACTCAGGGCTGCCTGTTTCTCCAGCATGTGTTACAACAACACTACTATTTGGCAGTTACACTGCATGTTTCATTTAGGAATCTCAGAATGCCTTTTAGCAGCATCGTTATTCCCACATTCCTTTCTTCATGTAAGGAAATAATTCACATAAATCCCAAAAAGGGAAATGGGAAAAAGACACTTCAGTTGCACCGCAGTTGGATCTACCAGATTATTTTTCAATATATCTTACGGCCAAGAATTACAAGGTGCATACTCTGAAGATCTCACAGCACTTAAACAATATAAACTATCATCTTAATCCAGTTTTAAAAAACATAATACATTAAACTGAGTCACAGAGATAACAACAACCTTGGCTAAGGTCCTACAACCATTTAGTGTCAGAATCATTTAGTTTACAAGCACCCAAAGGAAGATAAGCAACACCACTGTTGCCTTTGCTGTTACAAACAAAAAATACTAGTTAACAATAAAAAGCTCAGGAATAGATACTAACTGGTCTAATCCCTGTTCAATCCATAAACAATGAGACCATACATCTCCCACCACATAGGCAATGGCCTTTTGTTATTTTGGGTTTTTTTAAATAATTACTGTTAGGAGATCATAGATAACCAGGCCACTTTACCAAGAGATTTACACCTTACATTAAGGCAAGAGCAATAGTTGTCACAACAGTAATATCACAAAAAGGGCCACTGTAAAGAATGATGCTTGTATATTGATAAAGAAAAAAAAATGTTGATGTCATGGGCTCCCTCCCTGACATTTGCACCTTGAGCACATGCTGCACACTCCTGACTTACAGTGTGCAACTCAGACCTAAAAGCCAAGGCTCCAGAGGCAGTGGCTATAACTGCTGTGTGTATCATACAGCTCTGAACATGCAATGAGTACTCAGTCAATAATAAATAACTGTAATAGATTTGATGGGGCTTGGAAGTGCTCACTTTTTAAAACCATCCCAATTTAACTTTTAACTCTGATCTCTCTGGTCTGGTTTTTTTTTTCTTTCCTTCCATGCTGCTAGCTTTGATGTCGAAAATGAAGGAATAAGGGTTTCCAGTATCACTGCTGTCAAGGTAATAGATGTGATAGACTCAGGCTTACCATGGACTAGGTTATTGATTAAAATTTGTCAGAAGATACTTTGGAAAGGCTGCAAAAAGATTCAACCAGGGGGAAAAAAAAAAAAAAAAAAAAAAGTAAAATGTATTTCACTCCCAGAACTGTATTTCAAAAGACTGAAGGTCAATTATCCCAGCAATTTACAGCCAGTCTCAACAATTTGGCTTGATTAGAGAGTATAATACAATAGAGGAGTTCTCCTCACTCAATCTCCCCACTCTCCCTTCTTTAGCAGCAGGTTTGAATGTCAGAAATGGCAGAAAGTGCAGGGCATCTATAGTGCTGAATAAAGTAGCAAACAATCATTTGTCAGCAGTCTTGGCAAGTACAAACTTAAAGAACATATGCTAACTAGCAAGTGCTGCAGAAGAGTTTAAAAGCCTGAAAGACTGGGTTGGTGGCAAATCAGCAAACAGGAGATAGACATTTTAATCACCAAGAGGTCATTTCATTGGTGGGAATTATCAGGCATTGGAGGAAGATGCACAGAAATTTGGCAGTTGGAACATGGATCTGTATGGAAAAATTGATAGCTTTGAACAGTCTGTTTACCCCTCACGAGCTCCCTCTTTCCTTCTGCACTGATCTGCCAGAGCCACAACATTTGCCTTTCCCAGGCCCGGCTGCCGTAGCCAGAAAGCAGAGCCTTGCTGCTCTTCCATTCCCACCATGCTGTGCCACACACCCAGTCTAATACCATCTTAGCTACCAGTATTGGATCTTTTCAATTCTTCCAACTGCTTGTTTTAACTACTCACAACACAGGTAGTAACAGTGGGTATCTCATCCTGGATGGGTAAAGCAAGGCTGCCAAGCTGCCCTCACCAGCAGCCACATACACCAAAAGTTCGTAAACTCGTATGTTATTTGTATCCAAGGTCACTCTAGTTGGGTTGGTACCTTCCCCTTGCCCAAGCGAAGCATTCTCATACATCCATGTGAACCTTAAAAAGGCCAAAGCGTGTCTACAGTGCAAGTACTTTGTCTACTGATTAGTGCAAAATGCACAAACATAATGCCTTCCCAACCAATAGGATTATAAACCCATTAGACATGCTTCTACCTGCCCATATACTAAAGGGGGTGATGAGTAATTACTGTTCATTCCTTCCTTTCAGAGGTTATCAACTACTCACTTACTTTCTCTTCAGAGCAAACAAAAAGTACAAATTCTTTCTGATCCAGAGCACACCGACGTTTTATTTCAAATTGTTTTAAGCTTCCATTTCCCTAAATGCACAAAGCTTTCTTCCTCCCAAAAGGGAGCAGAAGGAGTTAAAAGCCCACCCTCATTCTCCTTGATGGAGGCCATCCAGCCATGACCCTGGCTGAGTGGCAGACACATAGGAAGTGGATTATCAATAACTCTTTTTTTCTACCTTCTTTCACCCTCTCTCTATACAACGTCAATGAGCTGGAAAATGAAAGGAATAATGCAGGTTTAAGAGGCCAGTAATTAGGTCACAGCTGATCTCAGCTCAGATCAGCTGACAGCTGGTGCATATCCTGCCCTAGCGTGCAGAGGGGCTTTCAGGACTCTCAGTTTTAGGCCAGCCTCCCCTTCTCTCTCCACTCTACCTCTTTGTTCTCCAACTCCCAAAAAGCAAAAGTCTACAACCACAATGCCAATCTAGTAGATTTCCATCCACAGGAGATTACAGGGAGAAATGACTTTGCTTGCTTTTGTCCTAAATTACCTTAAATCCTCTTTCCTGCTGCCTCACCACCACTGTGTCAGATCAGCACCACAGCCAAGTTACCTCTCCCATGCTCTTTCCTCCCCCAACTCCATCCTGCCCACTCCTGAACATAATCTCAATGTTTGCTTGTTTTAGCTTCCATAATCCTGTTGTCTTGCAAATCTTCTCACCATAATCCTACTCTTGTCTGTCAATACAATTTGTTTGCTATGGGGAGGAAGGGAGGTGAAACGTTGCTGTGAATGGAGAAATCCTTTGCCGCTGGTTTTCAAGGCTCCACCCATTTTCAAACACACCCTGGGAGATGTGGCACTGCCATCCACTCAACATCTGAGCAGGGGGTCACAGCCTCCAAGATGAAGAGTTTGCTGGGTCAAATCAATGGCTGCTACAGAATTAATAGCACGGTACCAGGGATGTGTTGTTATATGTGCCTGCACACACCAGAGGAAGAGCGGGCAAGAAAAGCAAAGCAAGGGAAGAGAAGCTCCATTCCCTTCATGAAGGGCTTGTACTGTCATTTTTACCTGCGCAGAGCAGGGGTAGTAGCCAAAGATCCGGGCACTGCTGTAGGCAGCAACACGCAAGGGAGGAAAGAACAAAGCCTGTATCACTTGCACACTATCACAATGGTGATGGGCAGACAAACAAACTGGTAATTGATTGGTAGGAGCTGTGGCAATTTTGTGTGTTTGCATGAATAAAGAATCAGCTTAATCAGACTAATTCCTTCCAGTCAAAACACAACATAGGCTCCAGAACTCACAGCAAAACTCTGCTGCACCAGCCAAGTTTTGCACCAGAACAAAGGGGCTACGAATTCCACCAATTTGGATGCAAAACTGAGAGTCAGGCCAAGTGCCCAGAAAACACTTCTGAATTCAGGCAACCACTCGCTGAAAAAGAACAACAAATCGTGAAACTAGGCTGTGATCATAAGATTTGGGGTTTGTTTGCAAACATTTCAGAGAGATAGTACCTGAGCAAGAGCAAGCTGCTCCCCAGGTCTGCTGAAGTGAATAGGAAGAGAGTGGGCTGCATGCCATTCCCAGAATGAAAGAAAACCAAAAGCAATGTTTTCAAGAGATTAAGAAAAGTATCATTAATACCCCCTTCCTCACATCAGCTCTACCGCAGGTCTCTTAGTGGGAAAGGAAGTATTGCATTCATAAATGCAGAAATATTCAGAAGTACTGCATTCAGAATGTGCCCCACCCAGGGGAAGTCTGGCTCAAGATCTCTGCAGAGAAAAAGGATTTTTGGATTTACACTGAGCTAAGCTTGAGACCCAAGCATTTGAGATGCCAAAAGCATATTCAGATCAAGCTGCAGATGCTGTTCATCCTGCACTTTCCATTGAAAATCTTGATCTATAAAATGTTTTTGTATCCTTTTGACAATGTACAGCACCTGAAAAAGTGCATTCTGGGAAGCACCACTCAAGTTATGTTTCATTGCCAGTTATGTAACATTTGGATTTCAGTCTGTAAGGTTTGTTTGGAATATTAAGGATTAAGTCAATTAACTATAGAGTTCAGCTTATTGGAGATTTTAAGGCAGAACAAATACTCAGAACCTATAAATCAAATCAACTATCAAAGGCCAGCAAGCATTATTTAAAAACTTCTGCATCCTTAAAGCAACACAGAAGAGATTCCCAAACTAAAGGTTGCTTAAGATTCTAGGAAAGGCAGTAAAGACTCTAGGAAAGGCATTTTATGAAGATGTTTATAAACTTACATGAGCACAGTATTCATGCTATGGGAATTTACAGCTGCAACCAATGCGGCGTAACCAGGGCTTTCACAAAGGGGCTGGGACTCTGAGGAGGGAACCATGTGCAGAGCCTGAGACAGCAGCTGGGACACTAAACAATTCCAGTACTGCAGGAGTGGCCCCTTCCAACACTAGTTTCAAGTAGATCAGGAGCCTGTTACCCACCAGTTTATTCTAAAATATGTTGTGGTTTAGCTTCCTCTAAGGGGGAGACCCGCTCCTCTCCCTTGCCCCCATTGCTGCTGGATTAATATATTCACTCATATTCCTCTGATAACCTTGCCCACCAAGTCTTCCAGAGATGACATAGTTTTTATCAGCAGCTTTACCCCACTTTCATCCACGTGTCCTCACCTACCCAGGACTGAATTCCTGGCATTTATCATCTCACAGCAGCGTATCACACTCCATTTAATTTCTGAACAATCAACATCTAAAGACATGCAACTCGATGTTGTATGTCTTGAATCAAACGGAGTATTTCCAGACTAGTCGCAATATTTTGTACACACTTTCTTCAAAACCTGGTATAGATTCTGCCACCTCCTGTGGCAGGTCAGCCAGTAGTATTATTCCCATTGCAGAGATGAGGAACCTTAGTCACAGAGCGGGAAAGAATCTCTTCCTCTAGCTGTGGCAGAACCAGTAGCCAGGTGGTAAGGAACTAGTAGATGATCCTGGTTAGTGGTTTCTATTGCCACCTACAAGACTCCCTCTACACACATTTGTATCTGTAAAGCTGCACAGCCAGCCTCCTCCCCCTTCACACTTTACAAGCTCATTCCCACCACCTGGGATTCCAAGACAAGAAATGTGAGCCCATTCTGAAGTTTGAGGAAGCTCAGCTTCTCTCCTCTGCTTCCCCCACAACACACCCACATCTCCCTTGCATCTTCCCATAGCAGAAGCTTGGGTGTATCAGAGGTTCAGGCATAATTTCCCCCCATGGTCAAAAGCAAAGTCGAAGTAAAGACATGAGACATTGAGTGTTTTGAGGAACTTGCCATTCACTCCCTCCCACCCAAAGATATGTTAATAAAAAGGAAGGAAGGTGGTGAAGTTTGCATGCAGGGTCACCCTGTGGGCACTTGATGAGGCGACGCTGACTTGTTCGCCCTGAGCCCAGGCACACAGTACTGAACTCTAGAAGCTGTGAACAGCATGTTCTGCCCAATCTCACACATACACCGAGGAAAAATGGATAAATTGTACTTCTGTAACTCCTCCTGCTCTGGTGGACTCTGAGGCATTTTGAAATTGATACAAAGCTTCAGTATCATTGAATACAACCTTTTCCACCTGCTGTGAGACACAGTAGCTGCTCAGCTACAGTATGTAAAAGTTCAGAGCACAGTAGAGAAGGGTTTTGCATAGGAGTGAAGAACAAGGGCAGAGAAGCACTGAGACAGGGAGGTGCTAAAGGTGAGGTTTTGGTCAGGACAGAAAAGCAAATAATTGCTATTAAAGAAGTGGCAATGTTTAAGTCAAAGAGTTCAGTTTCACATCCAGGCTGAAAGCAACTATCTGAAGACTTCCTGCCTCTGACACCTTATTGGATGTCATATGTGGAAATTGGGTTTGCCTTGGCTTTTGACAGATGCATTTTTCAAGACTCAGTAACAGCAAAGACCTTGATTCTGCAATGTCAAAATTTATGATCAGAACAGGGTTTGACCTTAGATTACACTAAATCCAAGAGGTGCATCAGGATTTGTTTTAACAGTCTCCATACCAAAGTTTACTTTTGTGACTGTTTTACAACTGCTGACACCTTTGACTAAAACAATCTCCACTGTAGCAGTGTAGCTCATGACTTTTTAGTTTAGAGACATGATGCTGAAACCCTGTAAATGCATCGGCAGAAGCTGCTTCAGGTTCACTGCTACATTAGACTGGATATAATTTGCTCTGTAATCCATTTAACCGGGACAGGCTTCCCCAAGGAAGCATGTTTACCTACTGGATTTCACAAGGAACTGATTTAAGCCAGCAATACTTAATGGCAATAACTGCTGTTTAACAGAGACATAAATTCTGCTCAATGGGGACAAAATACTTCTGTTAAGGAAATTTTGCTAAAACCTGTCAATGCATAATGTTAACTCAGGACCTCAGTAGGCTTACATTAGTTAGGCATCTTTCTAATTGGGACAAACAGTTGCTCCAGGTGCAACATTCAAGCCCTCAGTTGTGCTAAGACTATACAACTTGCATTAAAACAGACAAAG
Organism: Athene noctua; assembly: GCF_965140245.1. Lineage (NCBI taxonomy): Eukaryota > Metazoa > Chordata > Aves > Strigiformes > Strigidae > Athene > Athene noctua. The sequence continues at coordinate 28,926,421 of NC_134042.1, read as the reverse complement.
ATTTCAGGTGGCCCACAGCTGCCAAGCAGCTCTCAAAAATGAACTCTAATAATCTTTATCCCATTAGCCCCCATTCTACTCCCTGAAATCTGTGGCAGCTCAGACATTTACTTCAACGGCAGAGCTAAGCTTTTATTGTCCTATATTTAACTCCTGCTTCCTTTTAAGAAAGAGATGCTGAGATGATTCTAGTAGGAGTATGTTACAATAACAATGCCATCAACATTGCTGGGAATTTTTCCTTTCTGCACAGCTGTGAAGCTGAGCGTTTACCCTACATTAGTAATCCTGCCATTTATGTTGGGGCACCTCTCACTCAACTGGGAGACTGCCAGTGGTAACCGCAATGATGATCTGGACTGTGACGTCTATCCTTATCTTATGAATCCCAAGGGGAGCAAAGAGGAAATACAAGTGCAATTAGGAGACCCTCAATATACCTGTGAAAGTAGGTCTAGGTGTGGGGGACTTTAACAAACCAGGACCCAGCTAGCTCTGATCCGGATACAGTGTTCCACTGTTTGCTTTTCCATTGTTTCTTCTGCACTAATTCACAACCACTGTAACATCAAGACAAGCTTCCATATGCTTCATTTACTGATGGTAATTAATTTCAGCTTCTCCCCACACACACATACATATTCATTATATCTGACAAGCAAGTAATGAAAAAAAAAAGTCCATTCTCACAAAAAGCATACAGGACAGCTATCAGAGGTTGCCTTTCTTCTTAGCAAAGAAAATCTAATTGGTGCATCTGCTGGGCCACGGATGCCTTTCTCACCCTCCGCTCCTTACCTTGTACCCCCTGCCCCAGCTCAGGTCTCTTGCTTCTCCCAGGCCTCCCCCTACATCAGAGAACAATTTTCAATAAAACGCTTTCATTCAGATGAAAAAGGAATAACTGGCTAAGGAACGTCTGAGCACCTTTCTCCCTGTTCAAATAATGAATCCATTAATGACCATGAGGAGAGGAATAAATGCATTAAGAGGCTTAGCAAATCACTCACAGAAGCACAGACTTTACCCTCCTGCTCCCCCCTTGCTCACTGACAGTTTAACCCACAGCAGCAGTGCCAGGAAATAAAACAAAAAAAAAAAAAAAAAAAAAAGAGAAAAGGAAATACCAGGTAATTGATTCCACTTTAAAATACTTATTTTTGTTAGAAAGAATACTATTTTTTTCTCTGAAATCCACTTTTTGCTTACTTGCTCCCGTGCCTTCTGCCAGTTGCTGCTCTGTTATCATTTTATGTATTATTTATGGTCTTTTCTCTAAGTCAGTATTCTTTTATAAAATTTGGTAACTGTATTTTAATTCTTCAGTATGTCTCAGTACAGAGGTGGAAGAGAGAAGTAACCATAATTCAGAACACCAGTGATGGCGACAGAAGATAACACAGTTAAGGAAGGACTTGAAATCCAGACAATGCTACTACAGAGCTGAGGTCACCATTGCCTGATTAAAACTCATCTTCACAAAAAAGCGGAAGTTGTATATCACAGAAGAAACAAACAATGGGAGATTTTAAAAACTGTTAACCTAATTTTCACTATACCATCAAGCACTGCTGCTCCATATAGAAGCACACAGGTAGAAAATACAGATTTTAAGAGTCCCAAGAAGACACCATGATTCCTTGATTTTCAGCAGATGAGACACCTAACTAAAAAATAATAAATACTTTAACTTGTAATTCTCGCAGAAGAATTCACTTGTAATTCTCGCAGAGAGCAAAGAAACACAGATTTGCTGACATGTACTTTCTGCTGCCCTTCCCCATGAATGAAGAAACAGACATGCACATGAAGAAGGTTTTTGAGTCTGAAATACACTGTATTGACAGATGAAACAGGAACCAAATTATTTCCCACCTCTTGTCAGGCACCAGTTTGCACAAGTCTCTCTGTTGGGGGAAGAGGTGGTACTGCCTGGATTGTTCTTTAGACACATTATTTTCCATTTGCTTGACCTTTATATACAAGCGAATCTATGCCTGTTTCACTCTTTGATGATCTTTTGCAGTCTCTACTTGTGAGAGTAAAGCCTTATCTTCCCTCTTGAGCCATGTCCAGATTTCTCACACTAAACAATGCATCCAGTTATAACAGCAAACAGCTATGTCTTTCTCAATCTAACTAGTCATCTTAAACCATCTGACAAACAATTAATTCAACTAAAGAGGCCCTCCTTTCACTGAACAGGTAAGGAAACTAAGCACAGAGTGCCTTCAACCAAATTTTCCTCTGTAATGCTTACTTTGGATGCTTTGGAGTTGTCCAATATGAGATAGCTGGGACTCAATTTTCACAGTAGTCTCAACATACAAAAAAGAAGAATTAAAGCCATACAGGAACCAAAGATCAAGCCCAAAGTAAATATCGAAAGTCACTGACTACTTCTGGTCTGAGGTCTGACAGCAAGTCTGTGGAGAAACTAGGAACAAAGTTCAAGAGTGCTGAAGTCCTCATTAATGACTTATCTACAAAGACCATCCATTTTCTTGAGACACCTACCATTTCCTGCACTCTGCCCAACATTTGGAATTAACACAGCAATGTCTATGGGATTTAACCTGTAGAAATTACATTGTAGGTGTGAACTTATTCTCCAGTTTGTATTTGACCTTTTATGAAGAAACAAAATTCATCAGTCAACTGTTTTCTCACAAGCACAGCAGCAGGGAAATGAGAATCAGAACATAAGTATCTGTTCATCCAAACACGGAGATTAAAGGTTAAATATGTCCAGCTGAGCCACATGCATAGAAATACAAAGCCAGTTGGGTAGCACATGATAGTCGAGAGGAAATTTATGGTCCTTTTCTGGGGGCCACCACACAGAATAGCTCATCCATGTGCAATCATCTGCCCTTTTTCTGCTACTAAATGCACAAGATAAAAATGCTTTTAGGTGACCAGTCTTTTCGGACCACAGTCCAGTTCTAAGGAAAATGTACTACTTCTCTGTAGAACAGATGGTGATAATGCAAGGACTAAAGGCAGAAGTTGACTTAAGATGGAACTCCCTGACCCCTCCTAGAAAATACCCATTGAGAAAAGGCTGAACCATGATAACATAAAATTGCCATACTTTTCCCCACTTAGTCAAATCAGAGCCATCAATCTTTGATTCTCACAACTGGATCTTATCATCATCATCAGTAAGTTTTCTCCAGAACCTACTGTACTGTAGCAGGCCATGCTGGTAAGAGATCTTATGTGGCTGCTAGTGTGGATTTATGCCAGGTATGCAGGATCAAAAGGGCATCTTTGGGAGAGATGAAAATGGCTACCAGAAAAATAGGACAACAACAGATTTGCCCTGATAGCCACTGCAAGAGCTCTTGAAAATGTTCTTGTTTCTTGTCTCCTAGAAAGGAGCTGATGCTCCCTTTCATTCTCATTTTCTTCACCTTATCTCTGCACTCCTACCCTATCAATCTCACCTTCTCTACCACTCTTTATTTACTCTGTCTGAACCTCTCCCTCCCATCCTCTCTCATAAAACAATTGCCCTTGTTTTTATCCTTTATTTACTTTCCAGCAAGCGAACAGCAGCAGTGGTGCCCGCTTTGCAGGCTGCAACTCCACTCCCTCACTTATTTTCCTCCCAGCTCAGGCTCAACAGTTCCGCCTCAGTGCTGCTCTCCAGAGACTCCCACAGCAAGTAGCTGCCTCAGCCCTCACCTCTCAAACCTCAGTAGGTTAAAGGAGAGCACGGGAGGGAGACGAGCAGCCACTGGAAGGGGAGAAATATGTCATAACGGCTGCAGTCAGCCATTTTGAAGGTCATAGCAGAGAAGCCCTCCCCTCTGCCTGCCAACTTGGGAGCTGTCACTGGTGTCGCAAAGCAAAAGCCTCTGAGTGAGGGACCGATGTTCCCCGCAAGCCACTACTTCCTTAAAATAGGATCAAGAAAATGAGTACACTCAGCAAGGAGAAAAAAAAAAAATAAGGTGAGAGGAACTGCCAGGCTCTCAGCCAGCACTATGCAAGACATGGGAAGAGCAGACCAACTACATGCTAAATTTCTCACTTAAGTGCCTCATGTCCCTAAAGAAACAACATGGTAAAACAGAGGACCCTGTCAGCTCAGGTCTTTCCCCTCCCAGAGCCTTTATCCTATTATGGAAACAAAAACTGAGCACTGTGATTATAGAGATGCTCACACCTTACAGCCGACACACACCTGGCTGTGTTCGTGCTGGCAGTGCACACTCAGCCACCTTTCCTCTTCTTGACATTCCTAAGGCACACAGCTATAAGCCAGGCATTGCACAAATAATATATAAAGACAGTCCGTGCTCCAAAGAACATGTAAATGAAATATAAAGCAGGACGTTGCAGAAATACAAGCAGAGAGGACAGTGCATACCAGTACGATGCATTTTCTCTGCAAACGCTTGTTTTCCCTTCATTAATTCAACTTGTTATGAACAGTAATCAACTGGAATAACAATAAAACTCACTGGCAATGTGATTATCTCCTCTACTTATAGGTTTACTCTTTAAATGATGCTCCCTTACAAATGGCTTACCTAGCTCCTCCATGCAGTTACAATACCTACTGCTGTCAGGTATATCCTTACTCACTCAGGCAATTTCTGACACCAATTTGTCATATTCTGTCCTGATTTCACGGACAACTGCTGATGCTCCATATACTGAGGAAGTGGGAAGGGATATGTAGGGACAGTGTCAAATATGCCCTCAGCCAAAGGCCAAAACCACAATCTGTGACTGCTACTGGAAACAGTGCCCTAAGTGACCCATTCACTGCTCCAAAACAATAGTAGAACCAATGCCGGGATACATGAGCTCATTCTCAGCTGCATGTTTACCATCCATGCTGTCTCTGACACAGTGTAACAGGCTCTACGCTCCAGTAAAACTTCCATACCCCACCACCACTTTTGCAACTTGGGAAGAATGTTTTGGAGCTCACACCTTGTGAGCTTCTCTATGATCCAAACCTCAGTGATTTCTCATGCATAGCAAAGCAAGTCCAGAATTATTAACTCCTAAAACTATGACTGATTTCTAGCAAATTTCTAGCATGAAGTAACTCAAACCATTCTCCCGAATCACCACCTCTTCTTAGAGGATCCCTATCCAGCTGCTGACCAAAAATGCTTTGCTCCTCAGCACAAAGACCTGAAAAGATCCCAACAACAAACCATATACTGGCTAAGCTCATACCCAGCACCTGTTTTAACTAGTTGAGCAGCTCTCCTGGCAAATCTTTGCCCTCATATGCAGCACTGGAGTCACTCTATCCTAAGGAAATTAACACGAGAATTTAAGAAAAGGGGAGAGAAAGAAATAAACAAGGGGCAGCCAGAGCTTCCAAATTATCATGGACAAAGGACAGTCTCAAACAAGGAGTAATTCCACCATGTCGAACACCTTTTCTCCTAATCAGACAAGAACACCCTCATCAGCTGAGGAGAAAGCTCACAGACAAAACCAGCTCAGAGATAGCAGAATGTTAAGACATGAAAGCAGTCAAATCAGCTGCAGGTATTTGGGTATCTTTGGCCACATCCATCATGTATTATAGAAGGAAAGGTGGCCTTCACAGAACTATAGATCCTCTCTCGATCACTTTGAAACAGTGAATTCCCTTCACACTTATCACAAACTTGTCAAAAACTGAACTCCAAAATGCAAGTCTCAAGTATTTCGCCTATGTCCTTTCATACTGGTTGGGTAAAATCCAAAAGCTAGAAGCTCAGAAATTTTTATTATTGAGGTCAGTAAGTCTAAGATTTTACTGTTACCATTTTTAGAAGTTTCTTACTATCCTATTACCACCTTTCTAAACTCTGTGCAAGTTACTCCACTTCCTTTTGACATCTGTATATAACTGACGTAAACCATACTTCCTTCTCCTTTTACTCTTGCATAGCACCGACAAGCATCAGCAGAGCTCTGTGGGCACCTCAAACTAGAACAAAAAGGAGACACTTAGGGTAGTGTCACACTGGCAGAAACACACATACCACTGAACTCAAAACATCAGGAGGAGATATAAATAAAGACTGACATGCTGACAGATGCAAATAATTGGATTTGTAGAACCTGTACCTGGCCCATGGCAGATGCTAAATGAATTTTCATCAAGAATTCACCAACATCTCCTGGAAATTAAAAACAAAAGGATAGGAAAAACATGTAATTTATCACACTTTTAGGCCTATACCCTGTCAGGCTAGGCACCAGACAAAGAGGAATACAAAGATGGCCTATTCTCCAGACAGCTTAGGCTCTCAGAAACGTCTTTGGGACATCTGGTCTGTTTCTGATAATAGGCACAAAAAGACTGATCAATCTCTCTGTGACCCATAAAGAGTGGTAACAGGAACCAACCTAAGTCTTTTTACCACTACAGAGAAAATGGAAATTCAACAGAGTTGAGCAGTTCCTGCCCAAGGGCAGAAGGGAAAGAATGAAGACACAGGGACAAGCCCTTCAAAGACAGCCTGCTGCTCTTATGGCTGCCAGACATGCTGGAGCAGATGCTGAGAAGCACATGACTGCTGGCAAGGCCCACCCCGTTGTGGCAGTAGCTCACTTGTCTCCCCACATGCCCTGCATTCAGCCCCAGCAGTGGCCAGCCTGGCCCTCCCAGGCACTGCTAAGGGACACACTGCTGCTGGGCTGCCCCCCAGCACCCCCTGCCCCAGGGAGCCCTCACATGGGCTAAAGACTCAGTTCTACTCTAGGTCCACAAACACGGGAGCCCTGGAGGACACAGACAGCCCTCCATACACAGTCACAAGTTTTGCACTTATGCAATACAATCATTAAATATGTGCCAATTAGATAATGTGATGTCAAAAGCAAGAGTTCAGAGATGAGCAATATGAAGGATGAATAGGCTGAAGGGACTGATTTATAGAAACATTAATCATGAGGTGTTTTTATTGCTTCTTAAATTTATCTTGAAAATAGGATTACGTAAACCAATAGCAATATTTTTTCAGGGTACAACTCTGACTTTCTGACTGAAATTACAGACCCAAGTTTTCAGAATTGCCCCTGCAAAATTATTACAGCTCTGTGTGCAAAAGACAGTTAAATAGCTTAGAAATGACTTGTGTTGGTAACTACCATGACTATTAGGAGTAACTACTTGCCCAATCTGTACATGAAAATCTGAATATTGACCTAAAAATATTCAGCCATTTTATCCCAAGACAACATCCCCACCAAATTATTTACCTTCAAATACAGCCTTCATTAAAGGTGCTGAAAGGAATAAAATGTTAAAATATATATAATTTTGTGTGTGTTGTAAACTCAGTCTACTTTGAATCTACCTCTCCATATTGTGTTGAGCAAATTGTAATTTTTCCTCTTTATTTTATTTTTTTTTCTATTGGGCTTCAGATTTGCGTCAGTTTAAAAAGAAAAACAAAACAAAACAAAAAAAAAAACCAGACAAAAAAGCCCCAACTAAGCAACAAAACAAAACAAACAGAATTGCATTGGTCAGGAGGGCAAATGGTTATCCCTCATTCTCCAAATTTCAACACTAGCTTTCTTTTTTTTTCTAATAGAAAAGTTTCTGTAGAAATTGATTGGGGTGGGAAAGGGGCCTTTTTTACTTTTCAAATTCATCATTGGTTTGAAGCAGCAGTGAAGATAATAGCATCTGAGTCAAGCAATTATTTAAATTTTCTGAGCCAAATCTTCATCTGTATGTGCTTGATGAAATGAACAACACTGATTTACACAGCAGAGTCTTTGGTCCAACAGGTTTGATTATCAATAGCAGTTGATCCTGTATTGCTGTATGCTAAACTACAGATAAAAGAGCTGGTCTATTGTTAATCCAAGATCCTACTGAGATATGAAGCACTGACACTGCATGGTTGCTTAAAATCAAGCAATTCAACTGCGTCTGGTGCATTTGCTCTTTCACACTCAAAACCTCATGTGACATTAAATGGATCTATGAAACAAGGGCCTGCTCGATACGCTCCTCACACCTCACTGAGCTGAGAAGTAAAACCATAGACATGGCCAGGGTTGCGCTGGTGTAAAAGCGACTCTTGAGGAGAGCAGGGCCTTGTGATTCTCCCCTCTTTCTACTTACAGCATGTTAAATTGATCCAGGAAGCAGTTAATCTGAAAAAAATACCTACCGACAATTTGTTTTAAACAAACAGTTGCT